>NC_090759.1:15358702-15513232 GCF_036898095.1 Palaemon carinicauda
CCTATTAGATCTCTTCGAGCGTTTGATGCGTATCTTCTCCAGCCTCTTAGTGCATCTTATAGTTGTGCACGTAGCACTGGGTCTGTCATCATCGTGAACTGGAGAGAGTTCGAAACTCCTCCCTGTTAGCGTTATGGAATCCTGACTGATTACCATAGTCTCTTGACAGACCTTGCGATCTCCTTTTACATCCCCAGGGGAAAAGGGGGCGTTAGGGTGACTACAGGTTTCAATGATTTTTTTAAAACATTGAAGCCCCTGAGCTGGAGAGAATCGAGATTCTATTATTTGCATCCTCAATGTTCCAGGGCCGGATCATCTCCGTGGATGCTCATAGACAGTAATTTCGGGTGCTGCCCACCCCAGCCTGTCGTCCAGGGCCATCGTTGCCTGAACTCTTTCTAGGCTTGGTTTCGCTTGACTGTCTGCTAATTCCGTAAGGATCCTAGGACTGAAACTAGTACGACGAGAATCTCGTCCAGGATATACGTTATCTTCCAAAACTTGGATCCTAGGTAGGAGGGGAGGGGGTGACTGACTGGAAGTTGCTGATAGACATCTTCCAGGGCTGGCTAGATTGTCAACACCCCTTACTGAATAGGGTCCTTATGTTCAGAAGGATTATCATTCTGAACTTGCTGTTCTATTGGAACTTGTTGCGTGGCGCCAAGTCCAGAAGGACTCAGAGATTTCTTGAGTCTTTCATATGAACACTAAACTGCCTTCATTGGAAATCAATGGACTCTACTTTCCTCACCGCTAGTATGCTCTACAGTAGAGCTTTAAGGTATACTCTTCTAGGGGGAATTTGAATATAAGAAGAGTTGAGGAAAGGATGCTGGAGGTATGTCCATTTCCATTCTAGTCTCATCTTGGTCAGGCCTTGGACTCCAGTGATCGAAGGTCCGGCAATCCAGGAGGAACTTCCCTCCTACCAGAAGCGTCTGTTTGCTTCGCTTGATCCGAAGGTGTATAAATCTGACTGTCTGTGGAACAACGGTCATTGTAACTGTGGGATGCAGTTTAACATCCTAGGGAGAACTAAGAAACCCTTCCGTTCTCCTTTCAGGCCATACCTGACTGTTCGCCTATATCAGCTTTTCAGTGTTTCACTGTAATAGAAGATTCCTTTCTATTGTATAAAGCTTAGGATAAGTACGCTGGAAAGAGGAGAGACACAGATGTGTAAATCCTTCCAGCCAACTGCTGCAGTCTTCCTAATTATTGATTCTAGGGCATCCCCTTTCAAGAAGAGGCCGATGGAAGATTCTAGTCCATAAGGCTAGAGTAGCACCCTACATCCGGGGAATTAATAATGAGAATCAAGAGGCTGATGAAGCATCAGCGTAAGGAAGAAGGGGGGGGGAAGTGGATCCCCCAAATCAGGTAAGTCTCAGCAAGGGGTTGTGCTTAGAAGCACAACGTACTGGAAAACCATTCTATTGTATGGTTATATACCAAGGATTCCTGTCTGCGATATGGTCCTAAACTGCAGGTGTACAGGGTATTGTATACCCCTATACAACTGGCATGTTACCGTCAAGGCTAGTGCTTGGGGGTAAGTTAATTGGCACAGTGCTTCAGTACCGATATGGCTAGCAGGTCTTCGATATATCAGTGACTTGTCGACTGTCAGCGGGTCGCTGACAGACGTCACACCATCCTAGCCAGTATTCAATGTGATTGGGTAGTGGTGAAAACTATATGCATAGTCAGCGGATCTCTGAACCAGAGGAGACTCCTCGGGCTGTCGGCAGACCGCTGGGAATCGGCGGGCTGTCGATCGAAGGTATACAAACTCAGCTATTGACTGGGTGGTGACCAAGGGCACACACTGCCGGCTTTTGGCGGAGGAGTCAGATGTGACAGTGAAACAATGACTGCTGTCATCGATTTAGTGTGGCTTGAATGTGGAGTCTCTGCCCGGTGTCTGTCAGTCGGGGGTTCGAGTCCCGCTCAGACTCACCAATGCCGTTAGTGTCTGCAACCTCAACTTGAGAGGCAGGGTTGGGGGTTTAGACCTTAAAAACCTTTAAAAGGAGCAGTAAATCGGCATTTTTAGTAACGAGAAAGTGAAGTTTTCGGTCCAATTCCCGTAGAGTTTTCGCATTTTACGGGTTCGCTGTTGAACCGCATTTAAGAGATAACTTTCGAAACGAAACCAACCACAGTTCGACAGCTCTAGACTGCTGTCCTGCAGATTGGGGATTTTGGAAATAATATTGCTGGGGGAACCTGCATATATTATGTCCGTGAAAATGCTCATCTTTATAACTGCAGAAGACTGCAATGCATCATCTGGTGTCCCTCCTGTAAGGAAGGGAGAACAGAAAGGAGTATTCAATTGATTATCGCATCGATAGGCAATTTGCAAAATTGTCTTTTGACAAAATAGCTTAGGACAGAAAGCTAAAAGAGATAGTGGGAGACACATACCCGTGTATCCCCTGTGAGCCAATGCTGTTACTTCTCCTCAGTCTTAAGGAAATTCCTCCAACCGGGAAATTCCCTGAAGAAAAGGGGGCTCAAACACCTAGGTGTAAGGAAGTGTACATGCACTGTCCCCTTCTATGCTTAATGCTGTGAGGTAAGGAGGATTGATACACAATCAGAGTATCGAAGGAATGTCATTCTTTCGAAATAGGAGCGGTAACAGCAGAAGCTCGCATCCAATATATGTTGATTAGAAATTAAAAGACATATATTTGTCTATCCTAACCCATCTATTCGCTGCAACCTCCCTTACAATATTAAATCAGGAAGTTTCCTGAACAGGGAACCTCAGGGATAAGGGCTCTCCCCTTTAGGGGTTAGAGGCGTCACACCACTGTCCCTTTACGGAATTTAATATTGCAGGGTAAATAGAAACTGATTTCAAATCAGAATATTGATGAAATATTTTTTGGGTGAGATAGCCATGGCGTCCTGATGGAAGGTT
Source organism: Palaemon carinicauda (assembly GCF_036898095.1). Taxonomy (NCBI): domain Eukaryota; kingdom Metazoa; phylum Arthropoda; class Malacostraca; order Decapoda; family Palaemonidae; genus Palaemon; species Palaemon carinicauda. The sequence continues at coordinate 15,361,641 of NC_090759.1, forward strand.
CCTTTTTGGTAGCTTCCTTGGGTATATAACTACTAGATATTCCCAGAGAATTTAACCACAGGTTATCACAGAATTCTAACTTCTGGAGCGAGTATCCTAAAGGTTTCCCTTTAAGACATCGTATATCAACAGGGGACGCATGTATCAACGCGCCACATAGCTATCTGCACCCCACATAGAGTTAACACTTCGATGTGTAGGGGCGGAGAATAGCTGGGGAGTCGTTCCACAGCTAATCTCGTCCGTGGCTACTTTTGGTACTCGAGACGTAAACAAACGGGCGCCATTGCTAAATGACGTCACGTCCGTCCCCATCCTTCGCTTAGTAGCTTGCCTTACCAGACGCATTTTTCTCTGTGCGTATCTTATCGACTTACATCTTAGCCATGTCTCTACCCTCGGCCTCGCCTTCTTCTGGAAAGTTGAGTACAAGGTTCCAGTATTGTTTAAATAAGCTCTGACCGTAAAGTAACTTTTACTTTTCAAGATATTTTATGTTTTGTGGCAGAGCTGTGCTACTACCGGACACGCCATTTTATGGCGTCGCTGTTGTTTTGCATGCCTTATTTAGCTAGCCTCAACAGCGTTTTCCGGCCTCATTAACTAATCGATACTATTAGTTATTTAGTCTTCATAGCTAGGAACTTTATATATCGTGTTTTGACGCTCTTTTATTGGTCATCAACTGACCCCATACCAGTTCGCTAGTCTAGCCCCTGGGCCAGAGTGCCTATCATCAGTGTTCATGCATGATATATTTCAGTGATCCTAGGTTTAGTTATGAAGATAGTGGCATTATTTTATGATACTGTTGACTGTGATGCAAGTGTTTTCGCCTTCAGGGACCATATAGGGGATAGGTTTGATAGTGTGCCTTTCTAACCTAACCTAAATGTAGGGCCCCTATATGCTCCCTTCACCCCCTGCCTTAGGGCATTCCCTCTGTGTAGCCTTGCTCCCCCTACCACGTAAGGGGATCAAGCTCATATCAGAGTATCTATCGCTTCTCTGTCCTCCCTAAGGGAATGATCCCCCCTTAGGGTTGCGTCCGAGAATGAGGAACAGCCTACCCTTCCTCTATTGCTGAGGTTAGGTTTCCGACCTTCCCTGCAATAGCGATACGTCTTCCATCCTTCCTAGTTCAGGGTGTAACATCCCTGCTCTAGGTTAGGCTTGGGGGGAGTTAGTCCTGTGCCTTGCTGAAACGGTACCCATGCACCGTTCTCAGACAGGCTGGCTAACCTTAGGCTAGGGAGCGTCCTCCCTTCCTTGGTGGCCGCTTTGGTACAGAGCCTCTCCTATAGAAGACCCTTCTTCTTCTCCCCTCCCCACCTATCTCTTGTATGGCCTAGCCTATACTTAGGTTAGTCTATACCCATCTGTCCCCTGTCCTACAACTCCTCCTTAGGGTGGAGTGATAGGGCTACCTTGAGTCCCTGTGTGCAGTCCGCTCTGGTACATATACCCTTCATAGTGTCCTATGGGGTTAGCCACTGGATGCGTGTTGTCCGCAGGGGTTCTCCCCCCTCTTGGGTGTTCCCTAGCCCTCCCTTGGGCTACCCTGGCTCCCGGCCGCCTGCGGCCCCTGCCACTGGGTGATAGGGCTAGCCTCTATCATGGGTACACCCATTCAGGTGGGATGTCTTGGGGTCCGTGTCCGTACCCCTACATCCCTCCTTCTGTCTCTTTCACTGTCCTGGTGCTGGTCCCTTGCCGCCTCCCCTGTCGGTGATACCCACCTCCCACCCTTGGTGACACATTCCTTGCCCCCTGGGCCGTCAGTCCTCCGTGTGCCGGGGGACTGCCGCCTCCCGTCGGCGTACAGCCAATGGCCTTCCCTCATACCTCATAGCTCCGGTCGTCCGTCCATCGGTCCGGCCCCCGGAGTGCCGGCATCCACTACCGGGAGTCCGGTTCTGCTATAGCCCTTCCTTGTCCCTGTCACCAAGCCGGCAACCTTCGGCTGCCGGAGCCGCCGCTTCCCGCCAGCCTGCCGCCGCTTTCCGCCGGCGTGCCGCCGTTGAGCCGGAGACCGCCATCCTGGCATTACTCCTGACTTATATATTTGTCTTCCCTAATGCCAGAAACTCTGCTGGAGCGGCCCTGGCGTGCCGTCGGTCTGCCGGAACCTTCCGGAGGCGTCAAAGCGACTTGCACCCCTTCTCCTAGCTATCATCTCATGTTGATAGCTCTACATTGCAACCAGATGGTTTGACTACAGAAATAGATAGATATTATCTTACCGTTCTATTAATAACCATGCTGTCTTCTTGCATATCACAAATTTCCAGCATGCTGTGTGTAACTTAGCACGGCTGGTTGCCGGAAACCATTACCCTAGGGGATCGTCTACGTTCCCAATTCTATGGTCTGAGTGGCCTCAGTCCCAGTTTTATATCCTTGGCAATTCCTACTAGAATTCCCCCTGCCTCCCTGGCAATCTATGAAGAATTCTGCCCCGTGCCCTCGGTCACAAACAAATTGCCTATGGATAAGGTTACGGTAACCAGCCGGGCGGGTTACACGGAGTATGTGTCTATCTCCTTCATTTCCGCCCACTCTCAAAACATCACATTGTTTATACCACTTAATATTAAGTTAAAGATTAATCCTTTAATATTTAACTTTAGAATATAAGTCATTCTTATGACTGCCCCATACTCATGTTCTCTTTCTCTCACAGGAGGAGTACGTGAAGTGCGATCACGGCTTCTGTGCAGTGAAGCGCCCGCACTTCTACGGGCACACGGTGTGTAGGACCCACGCCCCTTGCGCCAACAAGAAAGGCGATCTGAAGTTTTGGGACCCGCAGAACTGTACAGTCTGCAAGGACCGCCTGGTCGAGGCGTTCAATAATCCTCCCTCAGCTGAGGTTAGGGACGCTTCTCGAGAGAAGCTACGCAAATGGGTGCGTGGCTTCCAGAAGAACGCCACTGGACCATACCTTACAACTGAAGACTTGAGGGCCTTGCTTTTCCCGAAGGCATCCCCAGACTCTGTGGTCCCCAAGGATCAGATCCCCACCGTCCAGATAACGGTGGAACCCGATGTAGTCATGGCCCAGTACATGCACGAGTGTCGCCTGGATACCGACAACGCGGAACGTATGTCAGAGGTGTCGGAGACCACGGAGAGGAACCTCATGGCCGAAGAACTGGACTATGAGGAAGACCAAGTGGAATACACCGAGTCGGAGCAAGAGGTCGCTCCGCCTTCCAGCCCCGCCCCAACTCCTACACCGACGGATGTATCCCTCCCGTCTACCTCCGCCACCCCGGACCCCATCCCATCCAGCGCCCAGGAGATGTTCCGTATGCTCGAAGCTCTTATGGACAAGAAACTCCGTGAGACACACAAATACATCAGGACCATGGGAAGTTCAAAGAAGCCGAAAAGGATTTCGGTTAAGGACTTCCCGGCATGTTCGCACGCCAACCCCTGGAGGTATGCCGAACACATGCCTATCGCAACGGGCAAGATCTTCGTCAGTGAGAAGGTCGGCTCGGTTGCCCTGGAAGAAGTGGAATTCTTCCCGAGTTTTGAGGCTTATCCGGACTGTTACGTCCGACTTCGATCCGAACCTGCCTCTAGAGAAGAGACCGAACCTAAGGAGGTGATAGTGTTCGATCTCCCAAAGGCCCAGGCTATGCTGGCCAACGCTGTTAAAAGTAGGGGTTTTACCTGCTCAAAGCTTCCGACGCTGAGCAAGAAGCACCCTACCTACGTCGCACCAGATGATGCGATCCTCCCCTTCATGGAAAAGGCCTTCGCTGTGGTACACAAGGCAGTGGAGGAAGGGAAACCTTGCCCTGCACTGGAGGAGTGCAGACCCTTCTCCCTGATACTCCCCCAGATGTTCGACACTGGAAAGATATCCAGCATACTTTCGTGGTGGGGAAACTAGATCCTGACGTTGCTGGACGTAAGTTTAACGAAGACCTCCCGAAACTTAATGACCATCTCTTTCGTCGGGAACATGACACGAAGGAAAGGCTCGCTGCATCCATGTCCCTCCAGGTACAGCTCGACGTCATGGGCGGTGACACTAGAGTCCCCGATCACTAAATGGTGCTCGCCAAAACGCATTTGGCGACTGTAGTTAAAGACCTGTACAGCTTCATGAAGGCTCGTAGAGCCTGTCGTGAATTCGTGTTCTCCAGTGCCACAGTAAGACACGAACCCCAGAGGCTGATTTCCTCCAACATCTGGGGTAAGCACCTCTTTCCCTCTGCCTTTGTGAAAGAGATCATCGACAAGGCCGCCACGGAGAACAGGAACCTTCTCCACAAGTGGGGCATGTCGAAGAAGAGGAAATCCTCTCAGGACGACGGCCCTCAACCTAAGAGGAAATCCTCCAAGCAGAATCCCCAGCAACGTCAACAGAGACGGCAGTTTCCGGGACCCGCTACTCCCCAAGTGGCAGCTCAACCACAGCAGACCTTTCAGCTGGTCAACCAACCGGTCTTGTCACAGTCGCCGGTTTTCACCCCTGCTTTCGAGCAACAGACGACTACCTTTCGTCCCAAAGGTAGAGGCTCAAACAGAGGTGCAGGCAGAGACGCATCTCGCCGTCCCTCCAGAGGCAGAGGAGGAAGGGGAGCTAGCGGCCGAGGCAGTAAACCCTCGGGACACCAGAAGCAATGAAGTGCTTCCGGTGGGAGGAAGACTCCGCCAATTCCAGGATCGTTGGACCTTCGATCCCTGGGCAAATAGCATCGTCAAGAAGGGTCTAGGCTGGAGTTGGACTCAACCACCCCCAACCTTCCAGCAATTCTTCCAACGATCAACCCCCCTTCTGGAAGAATATGTCCTAGTTCTCTTGAACAAGAAGGTGATAAGGAGGTAAAGTCAACCAGGTTCCAAGGGAGACTGGTTTGCGTCCCCAAGAAGGACTCCGACAAGCTCAGAGTCATTCTAGACTTATCCCCCCTCAACAAGTTCATAGCGAACAACAAGTTCAAGATGCTGACTCTTCAACAGATAAGGACCCTTCTGCCTCAAGGTTCCTACACAGTCTCCATAGACCTGGCGGATGTCTACTGGCACGTTCCAATGAACCACCACGCTTCCTCCTACCTAGGATTTCGACTCCAAAGGAAAAGCTACGCCTTCAGGGCCATGCCCTTCGGCCTCAACGTGGCCCCTCGGATCTTCACAAAGCTGGCGGACGCCATCGTTCAACAGCTTCGCCTCCGAGACGTCCAGGTGATGGCCTACCTCGACGACTGGCTAGTCTGGGCTCCATCGCCCGAGGATTGTTTAAGATCCTGCAACAAAGTTACCCAGTTCCTAGAACACCTGGGATTCAAGATAAACGCTAAGAAATCTCGCCTCTCTCCAGCTCAGAAGTTCCAATGGTTAGGAATCCAGTGGAAACTTCAGTCACACCGCCTTTCCATTCCCCAGAAGAAAAGGAAGGAAATAGCAGGGTCTGTCAAGCGACTGCTGAAATCCAAACGGATCTCAAGACGTCAGCAGGAACGAGTACTAGGCTCTCTATAGTTCGCCTCAGTGACAAACCCAGTGCTACGTGCACAGCTAAAGGATGCCGCGGGAGTCTGGAGACGTTCCGCATCCATTACTCGAAGAGACCTCAAGAGACGGCTCCCAAACAGACTTCGGCTGCTCCTAAAGCCGTGGTCGGAAGCAAAGGCCCTGAAAAGGTCCATCCCTCTTCAACACCCACCTCCATCACTCAACATCCACACGGACGCTTCGCTGGAGGGTTGGGGAGGTCACTCCCACCAAAAACAGGCTCAAGGAACATGGTCTCCCCTATTCAAGACGTTTCACATCAACATCTTGGAGGCCATGGCGGTCCTTCTAACTCTGAAGAAACTCTCCCCGCCTCCCTCTATCCATATTTGTCTAACCCTAGACAACTCGGTGGTAGTTCGATGTCTCAATCGCCAAGGCTCAAGATCGCCCCAGATAAATCAGGTGCTTCTGACAATCTTCTGTCTGGCAGAGAAAAAGAAATGGCAACTGTCTGCAGTTCACCTACAATGATTCCGCAACGTGACGGTGGACGCTCTATCTCGGACAAGCCCGATAGAGTCGGAATGGTCTCTAGACGCAAGATCATTCTCCTTCATCTCTCACCAAGTCCCAGAACTTCAGATCGATCTCTTCGCAACGAGCGACAACAATCAACTTCCTCGATATGTGGCCCCGTACGAGGACCCCAAGGCAGAAGCAGTGGACGCCATGTCACTGGATTGGAACAGGTGGTCCAAGATCTACCTGTTCCCTCCCACCAACCATCTGCTAAAAGTCCTCTCCAAACTGAGAACCTTCAAAGGAACAGCAGCCCTAGTGGCTCCCAAGTGGCCTCGGAGCAACTGGTACCCCCTAGTCTTGGAGCTACAACCCACGCTGATCCCTCTCCCGGGCCCAGTTCTCTCCCAGCAAGTACATCAGGGACCTTCATCTCATGATTTTCTCTCCCTAGCCGTGAAGAAAAGGTTCGGGATATCGAAGAAGAGTCTCGACTTCCTCGAGGAATACAAGACCGAATCCACAAGACGGCAATACGAATCATCCTGGAGAAAATGGGTCTCATTCGTCAAGGCAAAAAATCCTACAGAAATCACCATCGATTTTTGCATGTCCTTCTTCATTCACCTTCATGGACAAGCATGGCAGCCAACACGATTTCTACTTGCAAATCGGCCTTGACTAGACCACTAATGTACGCCTTCCAAATTGATCTGTCCAGCGACATCTTCAATAAACTGCCGAAGTCATGCGCTCGTCTACGCCCAGCACCCCCACCAAAACCGATCTCCTGGTCCCTGGACAAGGTGCTCCATTTTGCCTCCAACTTGGACAATGATTCGTGCCCTCTCAAGGATCTGACTCAAAAAGTTATTTTTCTTTTTGCTCTTGCCTCAGGAGCCCGAGTCAGCGAAATAGTGGCATTATCAAGGGACGAGGGTCACATTCTGTTTACAGATTCAGGAGACCTTACCCTCTTCCCGGATCCGACCATTCTCGCCAAAAACGAACTACCCACCAAAAGATGGGGCCCTTGGAGAATCTGCCCCTTGAAAGAAGATGCCTCTCTATGTCCAGTAGAGAGCCTCAAGGTCTATCTTCGTAGAACTTCTGACTTTGGTGGAGGCCAACTCTTCAAAGGAGAAACATCGGGCAGCGACCTGTCACTGAAACAACTACGAGCGAAAATCACCTACTTCATTCGCAGAGCGGATCCTGACAGTACACCCGCAGGTCACGATCCTAGAAAAGTTGCATCGTCTCTGAATTTCTTTCAGAGTATGGATTTTGAAAGCCTTAAGAGTTTCACAGGCTGGAAATCCTCGCTTGTTTTCTTCAAACATTATGCGAAACAAGTGCATGAAGTCAAACATTTTGTGGTAGCCGCAGGTAGTGTTATGAAACCTGCACCTAACTCTGCATAGAACAGTGAGTTACTTGGGACTCTAACTCCTCGGGTGCCTATGTTGACCCTCGTGTGATACGTAGTGATTTCAAAGACACTTAGTGCTTTTCATATACTGTTCTTCTCCCAGGTGAAATGTCATAGTCGTCACATGAGTGCCGCATGCCTAGAGCATGATGTGTTTTCTTTTTAAAGACTGACGTTCCTCTGGAACGAGTGCCTACTAATAATTTGAAATTCTCTTTCAGATTCAAGAGCAAGTCTTTTATTACTATGTACATTATAATTTGTTGTAAATTACTTTTACATACTTATTGCATTTAATTACCATATTCTGCAATTGTGAAATAAAATTTCTATTCTATTACTTGTGCGTCTCAATCCGATCCTACTTATACTATGAAATACATGAGTCATAGTTTTATTATCCCCTTCCTCTTATATACGATGAAGATTACTAAGGATTCAATCCTTATTATATACTCAACTCTGCAATGTAATATTCCTACCCGAATACTTACTTACATCATGCCTTCGAGACCAGACGATTCTCTCTCTTCACATACAGTGCCTAACCACCACTTGTCTGCTTTTGAGAATGTTCCTATATGAATACCAACCATTCAGTCTTGTCTCCGAGTTCTTCATGTTCTCCCAGCAAGGTGGGTAGCCCTTCAATGACCACTTTGATCTTCAGCATGGTCCGTTGGGACTTCACTGCCAGGGAGGCAGGAAGTTTTCTTCCCTACGGTTCCTTTATTGAGATTACTATGCTAACCTGTTCAAAGCCCTCTGCACTTACACTACAAGGGGAAAATCTACCACGATACATTGATTCTCTGGTATTCTTCCATCAGGACGCCATGGCTTGAGCCCAAAAAACGGATTTTGAGCGAAGCGAAAAATCTATTTTTGGGTGAGATAGCCATGGCGTCCTGATGGACCCTCCCTGCTACTTCGTCCAGTTTTTTTTTTTTTTCAGGTCCCACCCTGTCCTGCTGTATCATGGTGATCGGCAAGAAACTGGCTTCAGGATGAGGACGGACGTGACGTCATTTAGCAATGGCGCCCGTTTGTTTACGTCTCGAGTACCAAAAGTAGCCACGGACGAGATTAGCTGTGGAACGGCTCCCCAGCTATTCTCCGCCCCTACACATCGAAGTGTTAACTCTATGTGGGGTGCAGATAGCTATGTGGCGCGTTAATACATGCGTCTCCTGTTGATATACGATGTCTTAAAGGGAAACCTTTAGGATACTCGCTCCAGAAGTTAGAATTCTGTGATAACCTGTGGTTAAATTCTCTGGGAATATCTAGTAGTTATATACCCAAGGAAGCTACCAAAAAGGAACCTTCCATCAGGATGCCATGGATATCTCACCCAAAAAACGGATTTTGAGCGAAGCGAAAAATCTATTTTTGGGTAAGATAGCCATGTCGTCCTGATGGAAGTTCCTTAAAGGCAGCTTCCTAGGGTATATTACAACTACGGCGATATTCCCAGAGAATTTACCTTCAGGTACCCAGAATTCTAACTCCTGGAGCGAGTATCCCTAAAAAGACCTTAGGGATATCGTAAATATCAGTGGACGTATTCTTGACACGCCTCATAGCAATCTATACCCCGAATAGAGTTAACACTTCGTAGGGGTCAAATGGCAAGAAAACGAAAACGATAAGAAAGGGGGGAGCCGTTCATAAGGCATCTCTCCTCCCCGTTTCGAAAGCGTGCCCTGCGCCGCTCACGGCGCCATCTGTATTCCTTGTAGCGATACACGAGGTGCTACAGATACTGTATGTAGGGAGGGGTCCTACTATCCTTTTCACTCTTATTTATTTATTTTTTGAAAAGGAGCAGGGCGGGTCCATCAGGACGACATGGCTATCTTACCCAAAAATAGATTTTTCGCTTCGCTCAAAATCCGTTTTTTGGGCTCAAGCCATGTCGTCCTGATGGAAGTATACCAGAGCATTACTGTATCTGTGGATTCTCAATACGTGCCGTACTCCTCAAGAATGTTTCTTAGTCAACTCGACTGACAGACCTAAGATGTTACCGTTATACATCTTTTCACTAATCATAAGCCATGAAAGCGCTTCCTGCCCCCTACAGGGAGGAGTCCTACTAGACTCTAGAAACGAACGAAGAGTACATATACCTATGTATGAATCACTCGCCAGCCAGTACCATATAGTGGTCTCACTCTATATGAAGTAAAGCGAAGTCTTACGGGACTACAGTATCCAAAGGAAAAGTCCCGACCAGCACCCTGGTCGAAGTAAAATTAGACAAAAGGTTATATCTGCGTAGGATTAAACTTGCTGCTACCACCATCCTCAGAAAGGGGTGGAGTCCTTATTGCTAAGGAAAGTATAAACCAGTATAATCCAGGCTTTGCATTAAGGAATAGGCTATTATAGATATCCCCGATTAATATACATAGGCTAAATGCTCAAAAATCAATATGAAATCAAAAATAGGTGAAGGAGACGCAAGGTTCCCGAGAACAAGTTTATTGAGAAACAATAAATAGACATGGTCACCATAAATATGTACATATGCTAGGTGGATGACCAACAATTTACACAAGTACTGTAGTGCATGGATGAATGATTATCTGAAAGAAAACATATGTGTCACTTACACATACCCCGGTATCAAACTTAACGTCCATGTTACTACTTTGCTGACAATAGCGTTGGCAAACGCTTGGCACACCTGTCTGTACTTGTGCTACCATCACCATAACGTTGGAACAGTCACTGTGGGCTCTGAGAGCCTTCACTACCAGTTATATCAACGCATATAACTAACCATTCACCCAAGAATCAAAGTCCCAAATGATTCCGCTGTTCCTCGCAGAGTTAAACAGCAGGGTTAACGACGCAACCAACTGCTACCACAGACCTCTTTAGCTGCTCCACTTGCTTAGCATAGTGGCGAAAGAATACCCTGGAAGACTTCCAGCCAGTGTATGAACGAAGGTGTTCAAAATCCATAAAGTTAAAGAAGTTTAAGGATGAAGCAACTTTCCTCGGATCATGACCTGCGGGTGAACTGTCAGGATCCGCTCTGCGAATAAAATATGTAATTTTCACCCTAAGCTGATTTAAAGATAAATTCGAGCCCGATGTTTCTCCTCTGAATAGTTGGCCCCCATGGAAGTCTGAAGTTCTACGAAGATAGACCTTAAGGCATTCTACGGGACATAGAGATGCATCTTCTTTCAGAGGGCAGATTCTCCAGGGACCCCACCTGTTGGTGGGCAACTCGTTCTTAGCGAGAAACGTAGGGTCCGGAAACAGGTTCAGTTCTCCCCCATCCAGGAACTGAACTCGGCCCTCCTCTCTCGAGAGGGCCACAATCTCACTAACTCTGGCCCCAGAAGCAAGGGCAAAAAGGAAGATCACTTTTTGAGTCAGGTCCTTCAACGCACATTCCTCATTATCTAGTAATGAGGCAAAATGAAGGACTTTGTCTAACGACCACGAAATAGGCTTTGGAGGAGCTGATGGTCTAAGCCTAGCACAGGCCTTTGGGATCTTATTAAACATCTCGTTAGCGAGGTCTACCTGGAAGGCATATAGAATGGGTCTTGTTAGAGCTGACTTACATGTAGAAATTGTGTTCGCCGCCAGCCCCTGTCCGTGGAGGTGAATGAAGAAGGATAGGCAGAACTCCGTAGAGATCTCGTGCGGGTTCTTATCTTTGACAAAGGCTACCCATTTCTTCCACGCAGATTCGTACTGCCTCCTAGTAGACTTACACTTGTATTCTTCTAGGAAGTCGATGCTATCTTTCGAGATTCCGAACCGTTTCTTCACCGCTAGGGAGAGAAAATCATGAGCTGCAGGGTTCGGGTTTTCTGTAATGAAGCGAAGACAGTCGACTTCTGGACTTGCTGGGACAGAACTGGGTCCGGGAGTGGTAGAAACCTCAGTCGTAGTTCCAGAGCTAGAGGGAACCATACACTGTTCGGCCACTTGTGGGCCACTATTTCTGCTACTCCCTTGAAGGATCTCAGTTTGTTGAGGACCCTCAACATCAGATTGTGAGGGGGAAACAGGTAGATCCTGGACCATCTGTTCCAATCGAGGGACATCGCATCTATTGCTTCTGCCGAGGGGTCCACGTATGGGGACACATATTTCGGCAGCTTCTTGTTGTCCTTCGTCGCGAAGAGGTCTATCTGCAGTTCTGGGACTTGTCTCAAGATGAAAGAGAATGATCCTGCGTCTAGGGACCATTCTGACTCTATCGGTGTAACCCTGGATAGAGCGTCCGCGGTCACATTCCGGACTCCTTGAAGGTGAACTGCTGACAGGTGCCACTTCTTCTTCTCCGCCAGTCGGAATATGGCTAACATTACCTGGTTGAGAGGTGGGGATCTCGATCCCCGCCGATTCAGACATTTCACAACCACCTCGCTGTCCAGTACCAACCTTACGTGGATCGAGTGACGTGGGGATACTTTCTTCAGGGTAAGAAGTACTGCCATAGCTTCTAGAAAGTTTATGTGAAAGGTCCCAAATAGCTTGGACCAGATCCCTTGCACTTTTTTCCGATGGGAGTGACCCCCCCAACCTACCTTTGAGGCGTCTGTGTGGATTGTCACTGACGGGGGGGGTGGCTGAAGAGGTAGAGACCTCTTTAGACGACTGGCTTGAGACCACGGTCTGAGAAGAGAACGTAGTCGAAGTGGGACCGGTCTCTTCAAGTCCCTTCGCTCTTTCGATGCAAAGGTTCTCCATACTCCCGCTGCATCTTTTAACTGTGCTCTTAGCACTGGGTCTGTTACTGATGCAAACTGAAGAGAGCCCAAAACCCTCTCTTGTTCGCGTCTTGATATCCTCTCGGAACCTAGAAGTCTCCTGACAGACCCCGCTATTTCCTTCCTCTTTGACATCGGGATGGAAAGACGGTGTGACACTAGATCCCAGTGAATTCCCAACCACTGGAACCTCTGAGCTGGAGAAAGACGAGACTTCTTTCTGTTGATCATGAAGCCTAGATATTTCAGGAACTGAATCACTTGTAGGGAAGCTTGCAAGCATTCTGCTCTGGATGCTGCCCACACCAACCAATCGTCCAGGTAGGCTACTACCTGGAACCCTTTTAGGCGTAACTGTTTGAGAGCTGCGCTCGCAAGCTTCGTAAAGATCCTTGGGGCTATGTTTAGTCCGAAGGGCATCGCCCTGAAAGCGTAAAGTTTTTGTTGTAGCTTGAATCCTAGGTAGGGGGAGAGACGACGACTTATTGGAACGTGCCAATATGCGTCTGACAAATCGATGGAGACGGTATATGCCCTCTTGGGCAGTAAGGCCCTTATGTGTTGTAACGTTAACATCTTGAACTTGTGGTTCACTATGAACTTGTTGAGTGGTGACAAGTCCAGAATGACTCTGAGTTTCCCCGAGTCTTTCTTGGGAACACAAAACAGCCTCCCTTGGAACTTGATGGACTTTACCCTCCTGATCACCTTTTTCTCCAACAGATCTTGGATGTACTCCTCCAAAACGGGGGTGGAGTGTTGGAAAAATTGAGGGCACTGGGGCGGAGTACTGTACCAACTCCAACCCAGTCCATTTTTGAGAAGGCTGTGGGCCCAGGGATCGAAGGTCCAGCGATCCCGGAAATACTGAAGTCTCCCACCTACCGGCGACACTTCACTTTGACTGCCCTGCAGTCTTGCCTCCCTGGCCGCGACCACCTCTGAATCCTCGTCCCCTAGAGGGGCGTCTTGATGACCCTCTAGCTGCTCCTCTGGGTCTTGCACGAAACGTGGTCGACTGTCCCTCGAACACGGGATTGAATGCCGGGGAAGCTGATGACATGGCTTGGGGAACCCATTGGAAGGTGGTCGGGGTCTGGGCTACCAGTTGTGGAACCGGAGGCAAAGCTGGCTGCTGCTGCTGTTGTCTTTGCGGTTTGAAGGACTTGGCTGGACGGGAGGAAAACCTTGACTTCTTCGCCTTTCCTTTCGGCTGAGGGCCCTCATCCGGAGAAGACTTCCTCTTAAGGGACAGGCCCCACTTCAGGAGAAGATTGCGGTTCTCAGTGGCTGCCTTGTCCACGATCTCTTTGACCACGTCCTTGGGAAAGAGATCTTTACCCCAGATGCTGGATGAAATTAGCCTCTTGGGTTCATGCCTCACTGTGGCCGAGGCGAACACAAACTCCCTACAGGCCCTCCTTGCTTTAACAAAGCAATAGAGGTCCTTGGTTACTGTGGCCAGATGGATTTTGGCCATAACCATGAACATCTCTGGCATCTTGGGATCGCTAGCCATCGTCTCCATGTTGGTCTGGAGAGACATCGAGGCTGCCAGGCGCTCCTTTGTGTCCAATTCCCTCCGTAGAAGGAATTCCGACAACTTGGGAAGGTTTTCGCCGAACTGCTGACCTGCAATGTCGGCGTCCAACTTCCCAACCGAGAAAGTAAGGTGCACCTCCTTCCAGTCCTTATTGTCCATTGGCAATGCCAACGATAGAGGTTTACATTCCTCCAAAGACGGACACGGCTTGCCAGCTTCAACCGCCTTCATGACGGCCGCAAACCCCTTTTGCATAAAGGGGAAGGCCCTAGCCGGGGAGGATACAAAGGAGGGGTGCTTCTTACTCAAAGCGGCAACTTTTGAGTTTGAGAACCCCCTCTCCTTTAAAGCAGCTGTTAAAGTGGCTTGAGCCTTGGAGTGATCCAGGATAATCACCTCCTTTGGTTCCGTCTCCTCCTTCGAAGCCGGCTCCTTCTTCAAACGGACATAGCAGTCCGGGTAGGCCCCTCTACTGGGCCAGAATTCCACCTCCTCAAGGGGAACTGAGCCCAGTTTCTCCGACATGACGATCTTCCCAATCGTCATCGGCATGTGCTCGGCATATCTCCACGGGTTGGCATCCGAGCACAGAGGAAGGTCCTTAACGTTGAGCTTCTTTGGAGGTCCACGTGATGCTGTGATCTTCTGCATCTGGAGCTCCAAAGTAGCGGCCTTCTGATTATTCTCCCTCTGCATCTGTTGGATCATACCAACGATGGAAGAGAGAGCCTGTCCAAGCTCTGCTGGAAGAGCGGACGAGGTAGAGGGGATAGGTTCAGAGACCTGAACCGGCACGTCTGATGATACGGGAACCTCTTCCTCCACGGCAATAGGATCTCGATCCTCCTCCTCGCCCTCTGCGAGGAGATCCTGCTCCGCACGATCGGACAAGTCGGACATCTTGTCGTCCAATTGGATGTCCTGCATGGCGTCAGCGACATCCTCCTCCACTGGAATCTGGATCAGAGGGATCTCCGGCCGAGGCTGGGGAACAACAGCATCAGGGGAAGCCTTGGGAAAAAGGTATGCCCTCATCTTCTCGTTAGGAAGATAAGGTCCAGTGGTGTTTTTCTGAAAACCCCTTACCCATAAGCGAAGCCTCTCCCTCGCTGCATCTCTTGACTCCGCCGACCTAGGGGATTCAAAAGCCTCTGATAGCAGGTTAGTACATACAGCACATACCTGCGGATCCCAGTAACGATGGTCATCATTGGAGGCTGCACAAGCCGCGTGCCTCCTACACGAGGCATGTCCGCAAAAGTTCTTACTGCGGACATTGCAGAAGACACTATCACACTTCGGATGCTCCTCCTGTAAAAGAAGAAAAATTTCCATGAATATCAAGTGAATTTCAATTCACATGTAACAAATGAGTATTCAACAAGAATAAGGGAAAGACACCTACTTGTGAAACCCACACAAACACCTGTGGAAGCCCACCAGCCAAGTCACATAGTTAGTCTTTACTAGAATAACCAGAGAACGTATTTCCAAAGGAAATTAGGTGTAGCTCACACCTAAGGTAAAATATTACCATTCCGGCCAGGGATAAAAGAATTATCTTTTATCCTTGTAAGGCGACACCAAGTGATTGTACCAGTAACACAAGTAAGATAGAAAAGACAGTGTTGTAACCTACTACATCATGAACTCCCTTGGTTGAATATACCACCAAGAGAGGACTGATACAGTACCTGAGGGTGGTGTGCCAGCCGGCTATTGCCGGTCAGCACCCCCCCCCCCCGTTTTTCGAAAGGTAGATCTCAAGTACACAACATCAGATCACCCTTATTGGGGAGAACTCCAGATCCCATGCCTGAACCGGCCGGCAGTGGTTGCCGGACCGCAGCCACCCGGTTTGCACTGCGTTGCCGGCCATCATTCTTAGTGGCCGGCTGACTGGGCAGTGTCGCAGGCCGGCCGGCAGCAGTAAACAAACCCTGCCGGCTGGCCCCCCACACTAGGCAGCGCTCGGCTGCCGGCCCCACTTGTAGTGGCCGGCAGATGAGCAAGAGACCGGCCGGCAAAGGTATACACCCAACGCCGACCGACAGCAAGAGAACTGGAGAACACCCCTCCCCACCGACGGCCGGCCTGTAGGCCGGCAGACGGCAAGGACAACACATACTAAGACAAAAGAATGAGTGCCGGGTTAAGAGACTATGAGTCTCTGAGCCCGGCACCCGAAAGAGTGCCGAAAGGAAGGGGAGACACTAAGTCAAGCTTCCTAACCGCTGCATACTTAATCTACAGACGGCAGCGATGGAGGGACCAAGAAAGGACCGGGCAGCACTCGAAGTAATGGTCTCTGCCGGTCGGCACACTCTGCCGGCCGACAGGAGACCACGTCAGTTCCTCATCCCAACCTAGGCTAGGCAAGGATGCAGACGACTGACACAAGGAACGGAAAAAAGAAGGGAAGGACAGAGGGTCCTATCCAACCTTACCTTGGTTAAGGGTCATTCCCAACTAAGACAGTTCATCTCAGTTAGAGAAAGACCCGAGAGGGAGGCCGGCACTACTGGCTGCCTCCCAAGAACCACGGCAAGGAAGGAATTGCCCTTCCAGAAAAGGGAACATATCCCGAGACCGGAACGGCAATAGGACAGTCTGATGAGTCACCGAGTAAAGGGATCACTACTGGAACCCAACAAGGTGGATCAAGGGGATAACCCTTAATGCCCGGGTCAATCAGCAAGGGAGACTCTGCCCCATGCCAGACAAACCGGGCTCAGACTAAACACTGTTGTACTGTCCCCCTCTGAACCAATTCAGTTGGAACGGGAAGGTACAGTACTACTCCAGCATAGATATATTTGAAGATTAATTCAAATAAACCACTAGAGTTAAGCCTAAGGCTTAAACAGAGGGAAAGGGTTTGCCCCTTCCCCGAAGAGAAGGGAGCAAACGGGGAACAGATAATATTATAATGACCTAAGACAACCTAGCCTAGGCACTAAGAGAATCGATTACCTAATTCACCGAAACTCACACCAATACTATCTTGGAAGGTACTCGAAAAGGACTTATATGTATAACGTTGCCTAACGCTTAGAGCAATAAATTCACATTTGGAAGACTAATTATCATGCAGGAAGTACATAGGCCAACAGCTAGCCTACGAAGACTAGTGTTGGCAGCCTTGGCAAAACTTCGCCAGGCACACTACTATCGCATCATAACAGAATTCCTAAATAAGCTAAGTAGCTAATATTTAAGCGCAAAGGGGCTGGGAACGTCGCTCTTGCTAACAAATAAATCCTATTCTAGCGAGCGACAGCATCCATGATGCCTCCAGCAGGCAACAGCTCTTGTATCAAAGATAACTCTTTTAATTACTTTAATTTTAACCACCAAGAGCCTACATTTATACATAAAAGAAATAGTACTCAACTTATCCGAGGCAGAAGAAGTTGGAGAAAGCATTATTAAGCGAGAAAATTCCAAGATTGGGTAGAAAACAGGGAAAACACACCGAGTCGTAGAGCTACGCAAAAAGGAATACAGATGGCGCCGTGAGCGGCGCAGGGCACGCTTTCGAAACGGGGAGGAGAGATGCCTTATGAACGGCTCCCCCCTTTCTTATCGTTTTCGTTTTCTTGCCATTTGACCCCTACGAAGTGTTAACTCTATTCGGGGTATAGATTGCTATGAGGCGTGTCAAGAATACGTCCACTGATATTTACGATATCCCTAAGGTCTTTTTAGGGATACTCGCTCCAGGAGTTAGAATTCTGGGTAGCTGAAGGTAAATTCTCTGGGAATATCGCCGTAGTTGTAATATACCCTAGGAAGCTGCCTTTAAGGAACTTCCATCAGGACGACATGGCTTGAGCCCAAAAATAGATTTTTCGCTTCGCTCAAAATCCGTTTTTTGGGCTCAAGCCATGTCGTCCTGATGGAAGGTTCCTTATTGGTAGCTTCCTTGGGTATATAACTACTAAGATATTCCCAGAGAATTTAACCACAGGTTATCACAGAATTCTAACTTCTGGAGCGAGTATCCTAATGGTTTCCCTTTAAGACATCGTATATCAACAGGGGACGCATGTATTAACGCGCCACATAGCTATCTGCACCCAACATAGAGTTAACACTTCGATGTGGAGGGGCGGAGAATAGCTGGGGAGCCGTTCCATAGCTATACTCGTCCGTGGCTACTTTTGGTACTCGAAACGTAAACAAACGGGCGCCATTGCTAAATGACGTCACGTCCGTCCTCATCCTTCTTCTAGTAGCTTGCCTTGCTAAGACGGATTTTCCCTTCTGGAAAGTTGAGTACCAGGTCCCAGTATTGTTTAAATAAGCTCTGACCGTAAAGTAACTTTTACTTTTTGAGATATTTTATGTTTTCTGGCAGAGCTGTGCTACTACCGGACACGCCATTTTATGGCGTCGCTGTTACCCTGCATGCGTTATTTAGCTAGCCTGAACAGCTTATTCCGGCCTTTTAACTAATTGATACTATTAGTTATTTAGTCTTCATAGCTAGGAACTTCATATATCGTGTTTTGACGCTTTTTTATCGGTCATCGCCTGACCCCATACTAGATCGCTAGCTTAGCCCCTAGTCTAGAGCGCCTATCACCAGTGTTCATGCATGATATATTCCAGTGATCCTAGGTTAAGTTATGAAGATAGTGGCATTTATTTATGATACTGTTTACTGTGATGCAAGTGTTTTCGCCTTCAGGGACCATATAGGGGATAGGTTTGATAGTGTGCCTTTCTAACCTAACCTAAATGTAGGACCCCTATATGCTCCCTTCACCCCCTGCCTTAGGGCATTCCCTCTGTGTAGCCTTGCTCCCCCTACCACGTAAGGGGATCAAGTCCTTACCAGAGTACCTATCGCTTCTCTGTCCTCCCTAAGGGAATGATCCCCCCTTAGGGTTGCGTCCGAGAATGAGGAACGGCCTGTCCTTCCTCAATTGCTGAGGTTAGGTTACCTGACCTTCCTTGCAATTGCGATACGTCTTCCAGCCTTCCTAGCTTAGGGTGTAACATCCCTGCTCTAGGTTAGGCCTCGGGGGGGAGCTAGTTCTGTGCCTTGCATGAAACGGTACCCATGCACCGTTCTCAGCCAGGCTGCCTACCTTAGGCTAGGGAGCGTCCTCCTTTCCTTGGTGGCCGCTTGGTACAGAGCCTCCCCTATGGAAGACCCTGCTTCTTCTCCCCTCCCCACCTATCCCTTGTTTGGCCTAGCCTATACTTAGATTAGCCTATACAGTACCCATCTGTCCCCTGTCCTACAACTCCTCCTTAGGGTGGAGTGACAGGGCTATCTTGAGTCCCTGTGTGCAGTCCACTCTGGTACATATACCCTTCATAGTGTCCTATGAGGTTAGCCACTGGATGCGTTTTGTCCGCAGGGGTTCTCCCCCCTCTTGGGTGTTCCCTAGCCCTCCCTTGGGCTACTCTGGCACCCGGCCCCCTGCCATTGGGTGATAGGGCTAGCCTCTATCATGGGTACACCCATTCAGGTGGGATGCTATGGGGTTCGTATCCTTACCCCTCCATCCCTCCTTCTGTCTCTTTTCCTGTCCTGGTGCTGGTCCCTTGCCGCCTCTACTGCCGGCGATACCGCCCCCCCCCCTTGGTGACACATTCCTTGTTCCCCCCTGGCCGACAGTCCTCCGTGTGCCGGAGGGCTGCCGCCTCCCGTCGGTGTACGGCCGATGGCCTACCCTTATACCTCCTAGCTTCAGTCGTCCGTCCATCGGGCCGGGCCCCGGCGTTCCGGCATCCATTGCCGGCGGTCCGGATATGCTATATCCACTTTCCCTATCCTATGACCCTGTCACCAAGCCGGCAGCCGAAGGCTGCCGGAGCCGCCGCTGTGCCGGCGGCCGCCATCCTGGCATTACTCCTGACTTCTCTATGTGTCTTCACTAATGCCAGAAACTCTGCTGGAGCGGCCTCCGACGTGCTGCCGGTCTGCCGGCGCCTTCCGGAGACGCCAAGAGACTTGCACCCCTTCTCCTAGCTATCAACACCATGCTTATAGCCCTACACTGCAACCAGATGGCTTGGCTACCCAAATAGATAGGTATTGCCTTACCGTTCTATTAATAGCCGTGATGTCTTCTTGCGTATCACAATTTTCCAGCATGCTGTGTGTAACTTAGCACGGCTGGTTGCCGGAAACCGTGCCCTATGGGGTCTTCTACACCCCCCCCCCATATTAATGGCCTGAGTGGTCTCAGTCCCATATTTACATCTTAGGCAATTCCTGCTAGAATTACCTTCTGCCTCGCTGGCGATCTATGAAGAATTCTGTCTTGCGTCCTCGGCCACAAACAAATTGCCTATTGATAAGGTTACGGTAACCAGCCGGGCGGGATACATGGAGTACTGTATGTGTCTATCTACTTCATTTCCTGCTCCACTCTCTAACATTACAATGTTATTAATTATTTAAGATTAAGTTAAAGTTAACTTCTTAATATTTAACTTTAGAGTAATATAAGTCATTTGTATGACTTCCATAAACTCATGTTCTCTTTCTCTTACAGGATGAGTACGTGAAATGTGACCACAACTTCTGTGGAGTGAAGCGCCCGCACTTCTACGGGCACACGGCGTGTAGGACCCACGCCCCTTGCGCCAACAAGAAAGGCGATCTGAAGTTTTGGGACCCGCAGCACTGTACAGTCTGCAAGGACCGCCTGGTCGAAGCGTTCGACAATCCTCCTTCAGCGGAGGTTAGGGACTCTTCTCGAGAGAAGCTACGCAAGTGGGTGCGTGGCTTCCAAAAGAACGCCACCGGACCATACCTTGCCACCGAAGACTTGAGGGCCTTGCTTTTCCCGAAGGCATCCCCAGACTCTGTGGTCCCCAAGGATCAGATCCCCACCGTCCAGATAACGGTGGAACCGGACGTAGTCATGGCTCAGTCCATGCACGAGTGCCGTTTGGATGCCGACAACGCGGAACGTATGTCGGAAGTGTCGGAGAACACGGAGAGGAACCTCATGGGCGACAAACTGGACTATGAGGAAGACCAGGTGGAATACCCTGAGTCGGAGCAGGAGGTCGCTCCACCTTCCACCCCCACACCGACTCCTACACTGACGGACGTATCACTCCCATCTACATCTGCTACCCCGGATCCCACCCCATCCAACACCCAGGAGATCTTCAAAATGCTTGAGGCTCTCATGGATAAGAAACTCCGCGAGACGCATGAGTTCTTCAGGTCCAACATGGGAAGTTCGAAGCAGCCGAAAAGGATTTCGGTTAAGGACCTCCCCGCATGCTCAGATACCAACCCCTGGAGGTATGCCGAGCACATGCCAATTACGACGGGCAAGATCTTCATAAGCGAAAAGATCGGCTCGATCGCTCTGGAAGAAGTGGAATTCTTCCCAAACTTTGAGGATTACCCAGACTGTTACGTCCGACTTCGATCTGAACCTGCCTCTAAAGAAGAGACCGAACCGAAGGAGGTTATAGTGTTCGATCTCGCGAAGGCCCAGGATATGCTGGCCAATACAGTGAAAAGTAGGGGCTTCACCTGCTCGAAATTTCCGGCGCTTAGCAAGAAGCACCCTACCTACGTCGCACCAGACGATGCGACCCTCCCCTTCTTGGAAAAGGCCTTCACTGCGGTGCATAAGGCAGTGGAAGAAGGAAAACCTTGCCCTGCACTGGAGGAGTGCAGACCCTTCTCCCTGACTACTCCCCCTGATGTTAGACACTGGAAAGATGTCCAGTCAACATTTGTGGTGGGAAAACTAGAACCTGACGTCGCTGGCCGTCAGTTTAACGAAGACCTCCCAAAACTTAATGACCATCTCCGTCGTCGGGAACATGATACGAAGGAAAGGCTCGCCGCATCCATGTCCCTCCAAGTACAGCTCGAAGTCATGGCCGGTGACACTAGGGTCCCTGACTACTACATGGTTCTCGCCAAAACACATTTGGCGACTGTAGTAAAGGATCTGTACAGCTTCACGAAGGCTCGTAGAGCCTGTCGTGAATTCGTGTTCTCCAGTGCTACAGTGAGACACGAACCCCGGAGGCTGATTTCCTCCAACATCTGGGGTAAGCACCTCTTTCCCTCCTCCCTTGTGAAAGAGATCACCGACAAGGCCGCCACGGAGAACAGGAACCTTCTCCACAAGTGGGGCATGTCGAAGAAAAGGAAATCCTCTCAGGACGACGGCCCTCAACCTAGGAGGAAACTCACAAAACCGAAACCCCAGCAACGTCAACAGAGACGGCAGTTTCCGGGATCCGCTACTCCCCAAGTGGCAGCTCAGCCACAGCAGACCTTTCAGCTGGTCACCCAACCGGTCTTGTCACAGTCGCCGGTTTTCACCCCTGCTTTTGAGCAACAGTCAACTACCTTTCGTCCCAAAGGTAGAGGCTCAAACAGAGGTGCAGGCAGAGATGCATTTCGCCGTCCCTCCAGAGGCAGAGGAGGAAAGGGAGCTAGCGGCCGAGGTAGTAAACCCTCGGGAAACCAGAAGCAATGAAGTGCTTCCGGTGGGAGGAAGACTCCGCCAATTCCAGGATCGTTGGACCTTCGATCCCTGGGCACACAGCTTCGTCAAGAAGGGTCTAGGCTGGAGCTGGACTCAACCACCCCCAACCTTCCAGCAGTTCTTCCAACAGTCAACCCCCCTTCTGGAAGAATATGTCCTAGAACTCTTGAACAAGAAGGTGATAAGGAGGGTAAAGTCAATCAGGTTCCAAGGGAGACTGGTTTGCGTCCCCAAGAAGGACTCCGACAAACTCAGAGTCATTCTAGACTTATCCCCCCTCAACAAGTTCATAGCGAACAACAAGTTCAAGATGCTGACTCTTCAACAGATAAGGACCCTTCTGCCTCAAGGTTCCTACATGGTCTCCATAGACCTAGCGGATGCCTACTGGCACATTCCAATGAACCACCACGCTTCCTCCTACCTATGATTTCGACTCCAAAGGAAAAGCTACGCTTTCAGGGCCATGCCCTTCGGCCTCAATGTGGCCCCACGGATCTTCACAAAGCTGGCAGACGCCATCGTTCAACAGCTCCGCTCCGCGGCGTCCAGGTGATGGCCTACCTCGACGACTGGCTGGTTTGGGCTCCATCGCCCGAAGATTGTCTAAGATCCTGCAACAAAGTCACCCAGTTTCTGGAACACCTGGGATTCAAGATAAACAGAAAGAAATCTCGCCTCTCTCCAGCTCAGAAGTTCCAATGGTTAGGAATCCAGTGGAACCTTCAGTCACACCGCCTTTCCATTCCCCAGAAGAAAAGGAAGGAAATAGCAGGGTCTGTCAAAAGACTGGTGAAATCCAAACGGATCTCAAGACGTCAGCAGGAACGAGTTCTAGGCTCTCTACAGTTCGCCTCAGTGACAAACCCAGTGCTGCGTGCACAGCTAAAGGATGCCGCGGGAGTCTGGAGACGTTCCGCATCCATCGCTCGAAGAGACCTCAAGAGACGGCTCCCAAACAGACTTCGGTTACTCCTAAAGCCGTGGTCGGAAGCAAAGGCCCTGAAAAGGTCCATCCCTCTTCAACACCCACCTCCATCACTCAACATCCACACGGACGCTTCGCTGGAGGGTTGGGGAGGTCACTCCCACCAAAAACAGGCTCAAGGAACATGGTCTCCCCTATTCAAGACGTTTCACATCAACATCTTGGAGGCCATGGCGGTCCTTCTAACTCTGAAGAAACTCTCCCCGCCTTCCTCGATCCACATTCGTTTAACCCTGGACAACTCTGTGGTAGTCCGATTTCTCAATCGCCAAGGCTCAAGATCGCCCCAGATAAATCAGGTGCTTCTCCCAATCTTCCGTCTGGCAGAGAAGAAGAAATGGCACCTGTCTGCAGTTCCTCTACAAGGATTCCGCAACGTGACGGCGGACGCTCTATCTCGGACAAGCCCGATAGAGTCGGAATGGTCTCTAGACGCAAGATCCTTCTCCTTCATCTCTCACCAAGTCCCAGAACTTCAGATCGATCTCTTCGCAACGAGCGACAACAATCAACTTCCTCGATATGTGGCCCCGTACGAGGACCCCAAGGCAGAGGCAGTGGACGCCATGTCACTGGATTGGAACAGATGGTCCAGGATCTACCTGTTTCCTCCCACCAACCTTCTGCTGAAAGTCCTATCCAAACTGAGAACCTTCAAAGGGACAGCGGCCCTAGTGGCTCCCAAGTGGCCCCGGAGCAACTGGTACCCCCTAGTCCTCGAGCTACAGCCCACGCTGATCCCTCTCCCGGGCCCAGTTCTCTCCCAGCAAGTGCAGAAGTCGACTGTCTTCGCTTCATCATCGAAAGTCAGGGACCTTCATCTCATGATTTTCTCTCCCTAGCCGCGAAGAAGAGGTTTGGGATCTCGAAGAAAAGTCCAGACTTCCTCGAGGAATACAAGACCGAATCCACACGACGGCAATACGAATCATCCTGGAGAAAGTGGGTCTCATTCGTCAATCCTGGAGAAAGTGGGTCTCATTCGTCAAGGCAAAAAATCCTACGGAAATCACCATTGATTTTTGCATGTCCTTCTTCATTCACCTTCATGGACAGGGCTTAGCAGCCAACACGATGTCTACCTGCAAATCGGCCTTGACTAGACCACTACTGTACGCCTTCCAGATTGATCTGTCCAGCGACATCTTCAATAAACTGCCGAAGGCATGCGCTCGTCTACGCCCAGCACCCCCACCAAAACCTATCTCCTGGTCCCTGGACAAGGTACTCCATTTTGCCTCCAACTTGGACAATGATTTGTGCCCTCTCAAGGATCTGACTCAAAAAGTTATATTTCTTTTTGCTCTTGCCTCACGAGCCCGAGTCAGCGAAATAGTGGCATTATCAAGAGACGAGGGTCACATCCTGTTTACAGACTCAGGAGACCTTACCCTCTTCCCGGATCCGACGTTTCTCGCTAAAAACGAACTACCCACCAAAAGATGGGGCCCTTGGAGAATCTGCCCCCTGAAAGAAGATGCCTCTCTATGTCCAGTAGAGAGCCTCAAGGTCTATCTTCGTAGAACTTCTGACTTTGGTGGAGGCCAACTCTTCAAAGGAGAAACATCGGGTAGCGACCTGTCACTGAAACAACTAAGAGCGAAAATCACCTACTTCATTCGCAGAGCGGATCCTGACAGTACACCCGCAGGTCATGATCCTAGAAAAGTCGCATCGTCTCTGAATTTTTTCCAGAGCATGAATTTCGAAAGCCTCAAGAGTTTCACAGGCTGGAAATCTTCGCGTGTTTTCTTCAAACATTACGTGAAACAATGCATGAAGTCAAACATTTCGTGGTAGCCGCAGGTAGTGTTATGAAACCTGCACCTAACTCTGCATAGAACAGTGAGTTACTTGGGACTTTAACTCTTCGGGTGCCTATGTTGACCCTCGTGTGATACGTAGTGAATTCAGAGACACTTAGTGTTTTTTCATAGACTGTTCTTTACAAGGTGAAATGTCATAGTCGTCACATGAGTGCCGCATGCCTAGACCATGATGTGTTTTTTTTTCCTTATTAAAGACTGACGTTCCTCTGGAACCTGTGCCTTCTAATAATTTGAAATTTTCTTTCAGATTCAAGAGCGAAGTCTTTCATTACTATGTACATTATAATTTATTGTAAATTAATTTTACATCCCTTATTGCATTTATTTACCATATTCTGCAATTGTGAAATAAAATTTCTATTTTATTACTTGTACGTCTCAATCCGGTCCTACTTATACTATGAAATACATGGTTGTCATAGTTTCATTATCCCCTTTTCTTTAAAAAATGATGAAGAATAATAGGTTCAATCCATATTATATACTCACCTATGCTATTTAATATTCCTAACTGAATACTTACTTGCGCTATACCTTCGAGACCAGATCGTTCTCTTGCTACAAAATACAGTGCCTAACCACCACTTGTCTGTCATTGAGAATGTTCCTATATGAATATCAACCATTCTGTCTTGTCTCCGAGTTCTTCACGTTCTCCCCGCAAGGTGGGTAGCCCTTCGATGACCACTTTGATCTTCAGCATGGTCCGTTGGGACTTCTCTGCCAAGGGGGGCAGGAAATTTCATCCCCACGGAACCTCTATCGAGGTCACTATGCTTACCCTATTCAAAGCCCTCGGCACTTACTCTACAAGGGGAAATCTACCACGATACATTGATTCTCTGGTATTCTTCCATCAGGACGCCATGGCTTGAGCCCAAAAAACGGATTTTGAGCGAAGCGAAAAACCTATTTTTGGGTGAGATAGCCATGGCGTCCTGATGGACCCTCCCTGCTACTTTGTCCAGCCTTTCAGGCCCCACCCTGTCCTGCTGTATCATGGTGATCGGCAAGCAACTGGCATCAGGATGAGGACGGACATGACGTCATTTAGCAATGGCGCCCGTTTGTTTACGTTTCGAGTACCAAAAGTAGCCAGGGACGAGTATAGCTGTGGAACGGCTCCCCAGCTATTCTCCGCCCCTACACATCGAAGTGTTAACTCTATGTGGGGTGCAGATAGCTATGTGGCGCGTTAATACATGCGTCCCCTGTTGATATACGATGTCTTAAAGGGAAACCTTTAGGATACTCGCTCCAGAAGTTAGAATTCTGTGATAACCTGTGGTTAAATTCTCTGGGAATATCTTAGTAGTTATATACCCAAGGAAGCTACCAATAAGGAACCTTCCATCAGGACGCCATGGCTATCTCACCCAAAAATAGATTTTTCGCTTCGCTCAAAATCCGTTATTCCATCAATATAGAATTGGGTTCAGCAAATATCTAGACAGGGACACCCAATATATAATGGAAATAACTACTATTATAATCTATACGTTAGTTATCCATCTGCCGTATTTACTATACCGCAAATATACTGACTACCTGTATAGACTTATACCGTAGTTCAGCCGGCAGAAAATAAAAGAATAATACTTATGCATCCCAACCAATCTATCTGCTGTGACCTCCCGTACAATATTAAATCAGGGAGTTTCTTGATCAGGGAAACTCAGGGATAAGGGCTCTCCCCTATAGGGGTTAGAGGTGTCACACCGCCAGCCCTTTACGAAATTCAATATTGCAGGGTAAATAGAAACTGATTTCAAATCAGAATATTGATGAAATATTAATCCATCAATATAGAATTGGGTTCAGCAAATATCTGGGCAGGGATACCCAAGATATATTGGAAATAACTACTAGTATAGTATATAGGATAGTTATTCATCTGCTGTATATACTATACTGAAATTATACTGATTACCTGTATAGACATATACTGTAGTTCAGCCGGCATATTGCGGGATTAGCTAGCTATTATCGGAGCATCTAGCAAGCTAGAAAAGAGAGAGAGAGAGAGAGAGAGAAAGCATGGAGTGAAGGCTATCTATTACTGTATATGTATACAGTGATAAAAGATGTAAAAGTCTAATTTTACTGCCTTTCTCCGAAAAGGTTCACTTCCATTTAGCCATAGTACTATTGCTGGCTTACTACTGTAGGCCAGCCTCCGGCAGCACGAGCACAGTCGGCATACTACCTACCGAGTCAGTATCTATCTGTGCCGGTCTAGTGCCGGCCAGAACAATACGCCGACAACAGAAACTGTGGCTAGCAGTTCAAGGGAGAACTGGAGAACCTTGGTGACAAAAGGGGCCTCCCATCCACAGCCGCCAAAGCCGCTGGAAGCCGGCAGTCGCCGACAGCCGTCATGGCCGTTGGCAGTCGGCAGTTGCCGACAGCTGATGACTGAGGAGGGGGAGGGGGTCTGGGCGGCCCCGGCAACCCACCTGCAATGGTAAGGTTGCAGGACTCCAGCACAGGAAAGATAATGGCTCGGCCATTGTAAAAGAACAGAGAGGGGAGGGGAAACGGTCCTATATGAGGTATAGGAGGGACCGGCAATGTTGCCGGATCTACACACCTTGAAGAAACTCTGTTTCAGTACCGGCACGACCACAGGCGGCAGGAGAATCATTTATTCTCCAGCTTAGGAGGTGCTAATACAGTTAAGGGGACGGCAGCTCATGCCGTTCCTCTCAACAAGGGAGAAACAGAGTTCCAATGCCAGCACCATCTTAGGCCACAAGAGTATACGACTCTATAGCCTAGGGTCGGCGAGCATAGGACTAGTCTACTAGACCACAGGGAGAAGGTGGCGGTAACATTCGACCACTTCAGGTGTAGTCTAGGGAGGGCTAGCCTCCTATGCCGGTAGTTCCGACGGCAAGGGAATGCAATCACCCCGCCGACCGACTGCCGACAAAGACTAAATACTCTGAGGTTCTGATCGAATCCCAAAACTTGCCGACGGCCGTTAAGGGATGAGACAGAAAACTCCAGGCTAGTCATGCCTGAATTCGAAATTCAAGGCCGACGCAGAGAGTTGTAGCCTAAGGCTACTCTCAGAGGGAAGAGAGATTACCCATAAATCTCTAGTGAGATTGATGATGGTTAATATAATTCCAGGAGATATCGATCTCCAGGAATGATAACCAATACACAAGGGTAACCGGGGAAATGACGAAAGTATATGTTGTCTAGGTTATGTTACCCAGACATGACGAGATTTCGGTTACCTAAATCACCAAAACTCTGACATATACGATCGCCACGGAAAGGGAAAAATATGCTTATAGAACGGATTTTGAGCGAAGCGAAAAATCTATTTTTGGGTGAGATAGCCATGGCGTCCTGATGGAAGGTTCCTTTTTGGTAGTTTCCTTGGGTATATAACTACTAAATATTCCCAGAGAATTTAACCACAGGTTATCACAGAATTCTAACTTCTGGAGCGAGTATCCTAAAGGTTTCCCTTTAAGACATCGTATATCAACAGGGGACGCATGTATTAAAGCGCCACATAGCTATCTACACCCTACATAGAGTTAACACTTCGAAGTGTAGGGGCGGAGAATAGCTGGGGAGCCGTTCCACAGCTAATCTCGTTCGTGGCTACTTTTGGTACTCGAGACGTAAACAAACGGGCGCCATTGCTAAATGACGTCACGTCCGTCCTCATCCTGAAGCCAGTTGCTTGCCGATCACCATGATACAGCAGGACAGGGTGGGACCTGAAAAAACTGGACGAAGTAGCAGGGAGGGTCCATCAGGACGCCATGGCTATCTCACCCAAAAATAGATTTTTCGCATCGCTCAAAATCCATTTTTTGGGCTCAAGCCATGGCGTCCTGATGGAAGAATACCAGAGAATCAATGTATCGTGGTAGATTTTCCCCTATTTGAGTAAGTGCCGAGGGCTTTGAACAGGTTAGCATAGTAATCTTAATAGAAGAACCGTAGGGAAGAGAACTTCCTGCCCCCCTGGCAGTGAAGTCCCCACGGGCCATGCCGAGATCAGAGTGGTCATCGAAGGGCTACTCACCTTGCTGGGAGAACCTGAAGAACTTGGAGACAAGACTGAATGGTTGGCATTCATATAGGAACATTCTCAAGGGCAGACAAGTGGTGGTTAGGCACTGTATGTTAATGGAGAATTGTCTGGTCTCTAAGATATGAAGTAAGTAAGTATTCGTGTAGGAATATTACATTGCACAGGTGAGTATATAATAAGGGTTGAAACCTTAGTAATCTTCATCAACCATAAGAGGAAGGGGATAATAAAACTATGACAGACGTGTATTTCATAGTATAAGTAGGAGCGGATTGAGACGCACAAGTAATAAAATAGAAATTTTATTTCACAATTGCAGAGTATATTAATGAAATGCAATATATGTAAAAGTAATTTACAACAAATTATAATGTACATAGTAATGAAAGACGTGCTCTTGAATCTGAAAGAGAATTTCAAAATTATTAGTAGGCACTCGTTCCAGAGGAACGTCAGTCTTTAAAAGTAAAACACATCATGCTCTAGGCATGCGGCACTCGTGTGACAACTATGACATTTCACCTGGGATAAGAACAGTTATATGAAAAGCACTAAGTGTTTTTGAAATCACTATGTATCACTCGAGGGTCAACATAGGCACCCGTAGAGTTAGAGTCCCAAGTAACTCACTGTTCTATGCAGAGTTAGGTGCAGGTTTCATAACACTACCTGCGGCTACCACAAAATGTTTGACTTCGTGCAGTTGTTTCGCATAATGTTTGAAGAAAACACGCAAGGATTTCCAGCCTGTGAAACTCTTAAGGCTTTCGAAATCCATACTCTGAAAGAAATTCAGAGACAATGCAACTTTTCTAGGATCGTGACCGGCAAAAATCAATGGTGATTTCCGTAGGATTTTTTGCCTTGACGAATGAGACCCATTTTCTCCAGGATGATTCGTATTGCCGTCTTGTGGATTCGGTCTTGTATTCCTCGAGGAAGTCTAGACTTTTCTTCGAGATCCCAAACCTTTTCTTCGCGGCTAGGGAGAGAAAATCATGCGATAAAGGTCCTTGATTTTCGATGATGAAGCGAAGACAGTCGACTTCTGTACTTGCTGGGAGAGAACTGGGCCCGGGAGAGGGATCAGCGTGGGCTGCAGCTCCAGGACCAGGGGGTACCAATTGCTCCGGGGCCACTTGGGAGCCACTAGGGCCGCTGTCCCTTTGAAGGTTCTCAGCTTGGAGAGGACTTTCAGCAGAAGGTTGGTGGGAGGGAACAGGTAGATCTTGGACCATCTGTTCCAGTCCAGTGACATGGCGTCCACTGCCTCTGCCTTGGGGTCCTCGTACGGGGCCACATATCGAGGAAGTTGATTGTTGTCGCTCGTTGCGAAGAGATCGATCTGAAGTTCTGGGACTTGGTGAGAGATGAAGGAGAAGGATCTTGCGTCTAGAGACCATTCCGACTCTATCGGGCTTGTCCGGGATAGAGCGTCCGCCGTCGCGTTGCGGAATCCTTGTAGGTGAACTGCAGACAGGTGCCACTTCTTCTTCTCTGCCAGACGGAAGATTGTCAGAAGCACCTGATTTATCTGAGGCGATCTTGAGCCTTGGCAATTGAGACATCGAACTACCACCGAGTTGTCTAGGGTTAGACGAATATGGATCGAGGGAGGCGGGGAGAGTTTCTTCAGTGTTAGAAGGACCGCCATGGCCTCCAAGATGTTGATGTGAAACGTCTTGAATAGGGGAGACCATGTGCCTTGAGCCTGTTTTTGGTGGGAGTGACCTCCCCAACCCTCCAGCGAAGCGTCCGTGTGGATGTTGAGTGATGGAGGTGGGTGTTGAAGAGGGATGGACCTTTTCAGGGCCGTTGCTTCCGACCACGGCTTGAGGAGAAGCCGAAGTCTGTTTGGGAGCCGTCTCTTAAGGTCTCTTCGAGCGATGGATGCAGAACGTCTCCAGACTCCCGCGGCATCCTTTAGCTGTGCACGAAGCACTGGGTTTGTCACTGAGGCGAACTGTAGAGAGCCTAGAACTCGTTCCTGCTGACGTCTTGAGATCCGTTTGGATTTCAGCAGTCGCTTGACAGACCCTGCTATTTCCTTCCTTTTCCTCTGGGGGATGGAAAGGCGGTGTGACTGAAGGTTCCACTGGATTCCTAACCATTGGAACTTCTGAGCTGGAGAGAGGCCAGATTTCTTCGCGTTTATCTTGAATCCCAGGTGTTCTAGGAAATGGGTGACTTTGTTGCAGGATCTTAAACAATCCTCGGGCGATGGAGCCCAGACTAGCCAGTCGTCGAGGTAGGCCATCACCTGGACGTCTTGGAGGCGGAGCTGCTGTACTATGGCGTCCGCCAGCTTTGTGAAGATCCGAGGGGCCACGTTGAGGCCGAAGGGCATGGCCCTGAAAGCGTAGCTTTTCCTTTGGAGTCGAAATCCTAGGTAGGAGGAAGCGTGGTGGTTCATTGGAACGTGCCAGTAGACATCCGCCAGGTCTATGGAGACCGTGTAAGAACCTCAAGGCAGAAGGGTCCTTTTCTGTTGGAGAGTCAGCATCTTGAACTTGTTGTTCGCTATGAACTTGTTGAGGGGGGATAAGTCTAGAATGACTCTGAGCTTGTCGGAGTCCTTCTTGGGGACGCAAAACAGTCTCCCTTGGAACCTGGTTGACTTTACACTCCTTATCACCTTCTTGTTCAAGAGATCTAGGACATATTCTTCCAGAAGGGGGGTTGATTGTTGGAAGAATTGCTGGAAGGTTGGGGGTGGTTGAGTCCAACTCCAGCCTAGACCCTTCTTGACGATGCTGTGTGCCCAGGGATCGAAGGTCCAACGATCCTGGAATTGGCGGAGTCTTCCTCCCACCGGAAGCACTTCATTGCTTCTGGTGTCCCAAGGGTTTACTGCCTCGGCCGCTAGCTCCCCTTCCTCCTCTGCCTCTGGAGGGACGGCGAGATGCGTCTCTGCCTGCACCTCTGCTTGAGCCTCTACCTTTGGGACGAAAGGTAGTCGTCTGTTGCTCAAAGGCAGGGGTGAAAACCGGTGACTGGGACAAAACCGGTTGGGTGACCAGCTGAAAGGTCTGCTGGGGCTGAGCAGCCACTTGGGGAGTAGCGGGTCCCGGAAACTGCCGTCTCTGTTGACGTTGCTGGGGTTTTGGCTCGGAGGATTTCCTCTTAGGTTGAGGGCCATCGTCCTGAGAGGATTTCCTCTTCTTCGACATGCCCCACTTGTTGAGAAGGTTCCTATTCTCAGTGGCGGCCTTGTCGATGATCTCTTTCACAAGATCAGAGGGAAAGAGGAATTTACCCCAGATGTTGGAGGAAATCAGCCTCTGGGGTTCGTGTCTCACTGTGGCACTTGAGAACACGAATTCATGACAGGCTCTCCGAGCCTTCATGAAGCTGTACAGGTCCTTAACCAGAGTCGCCATATGCGATTTAGCGAGCACCATGTAGTGGTCGAGGACTCTAGTGTCACCAGCCATGACGTCAAGCTGTACTTGGAGGGACATGGATGCTGCGAGCCTTTCCTTCGTGTCTTGTTCCTGACGAAGGAGATGGTCATTAAGTTTCGGGAGGTCTTCATTAAACTGACGTCCAGCAATGCAGGATCTAGTTTTCCCACCACGAAGGTATGCTGGATATCCTTCCAGTGTCGAACATCAGGGGGAGTCACCAGGGAGAAGGGTCTGCACTCCTCCAGTGCAGGGCAAGGCTTCCCTTCTTCCACTGCCTTGTGACACGCAGCGAAGGCCTTTTCCGTAAAGGGGAGGATCGCATCATCAGGTGCGACGTAGGTAGGGTGCTTCTTGCTCAGCGTCGGAAGCTTTGAGCAGGGAAAGCCCCTACTTTTAACAGCGTTGGCCAACATAGCCTGGGCCTTCGGGAGATCGAACACTATCACCTCCTTAGGTTCGGTCTCTTCTTTAGAGGCAGGTTCGGATCGAAGCCGGACGTAACAGTCCAGATAAGCCTCAAAACTCGGGAAGA
Organism: Palaemon carinicauda; assembly: GCF_036898095.1. NCBI lineage: Eukaryota > Metazoa > Arthropoda > Malacostraca > Decapoda > Palaemonidae > Palaemon > Palaemon carinicauda. The sequence goes on from NC_090759.1 coordinate 15,394,663, forward strand.
ACTCCACTTCTTCCAGGGCAACCGAGCCGACCTTCTCGCTGATGAAGATCCTGCCCGTTGCGATGGGCATATGCTCGGCATACCTCCAGGGGTTGGCGTGCGAGCATACCAGGAGGTCCTTAACCGAAATCCTTTTCAGCTCCTTGGAACTTCCCATAGACCTGATGTACTCGTGTGTCACTTGGAGTTTCTTGTCCATAAGCGCTTCAAGCATACGGAACATCTCCTGGGCGGTTGGGATGGGATCCGGGGTGGCGGAGGTAGACGGGAGAGATACTTCCGTCGGTGTAGTAGTTGGGGCGGTGGTGGAAGGCGGAGCGACCTCCTGCTCCGACTCGGTGTATTCTACCTGGTCCTCTTCATAGTCCAACTCTTGGGCCATGAGGTTCCTTTCCGTTGTCTCCGAAATTTCCGACATGCGCTCCGCGTTGTCGGTATCCAGGTGACAATCGTGCATGGACTGGGCCATGACAACATCGGGTTCCACCGTGATCTGGACGGTGGGGATCTGATCCTTGGGGACCACAGAGTCTGGGGAGGCCTTTGGGAACAGTAAGGCCCTCAAGTCTTCAGTGGCAAGGTATGGTCCAGTGGCGTTCTTGTGGAAGCCACGCACCCATCTGCGTAGCTTTTCTCGAGAAGCGTCCCTAACCTCCGCTGAAGGAGGGTCATTGAACGCGTCGACCAGGCGTTCCTGGCAGACCGTACAGTTCTGCGGGTCCCAGAACTTCAGATCTCCTTTCTTGTTGGCACAAGGGGCGTGAGTCCTACACGCCGTGTGCCCATAAAAGTGCGGGCGCTTCACTGCACAGAAGCCGTGGTCGCACTTCAGTTGCTCCTCCTGTAAGAGAAAGAGAACATGAGTATGGGGGAGTCATAAGGATGACTTCTATTCTAAAGTTAAATATTAATTGATTAATCTTTAACTTAATATTAAGTGTGATGATCATAGAAAGGGCGGAAAAGAAGGAGATAGATACATACTCCGTGTAACTCGCCCGGATGGTTACCGTAACCTTATCCATAGACAATTTGTTGTGACCGAAGGCACAGGACAGAATTCGACATGGAATGCCCGGAAGGCAGTGGGAATTCTATTGGGAATTGTCAAGGATATAAAACTAGGACGGAGGCTACTCAGACCCCAGAACTGGGAACGTAGAAGATCCCATAGGGTAACGGTTTCCGGCAACCAGCCGTGCTAAGATACACACAGCATGCTGGAAATCTGTGATATGCAAGAAGACAGCATGGTTACTAATAGAACGGTAAGATAATACCTATCCATTTACGTAATCAAACCATCTGGTTGCGATGTAGGGCTATCAACATGAGATGATAGCTAGTAGAAGGGGTGCAAGTCGCCTTGACGCCTCCGGAAGGCTCCGGCAGACCGACGGTACGCCGGAGGCCGCTCCAGCAGAGTTTCTGGCATTAGGGAAGACAAATATAAAAGTCAGGAGTAATACCAGGGTAGCGGCCGCCGGCACAGCGGCGGCACGCCGGCGGGGAGCGGCGGCTCTGGCAGCCGAAAGATGCCGGCTTGGTGACAGGAACAAGGATGGTTATAGCAGAACCGGACTGCCGGCAGTGGATGCCGGTACTCCAGGGGCCGGGCCGGTGGATGGACGGCCAAAACTAGTAGGTAAGAGGGAAGGCCATCGGCTGGAAGCCGGTGGGAGGCGGCAGTCCCCTGGCACACGGAGGACTGGCGGCCCAGAGGGCAAGGGATAAGTCACCAAGGTAGGAGGTGGGTATCACCGACAGGGGAGGCGGCAAGGGACCAGCACCGGGATAGTGAAAGAGACAGAGGGAGGGATGTAGGGGCACGGGTACGGACCCCAAGACATCCCACCTGAGAGGGTGTACCCATGGTAGAGGCTAGCCCTATCAACCAGAAGCAGGGGCCGCAGAGGACCGGGAGCCATGGTAGCCCAAGGGAGGGCTAGGGAACACCCAAGAGGGGGGGAGAACCCCTGCAGACAGAACGCATCCAGTGGCTAACCCCATAGGACACTATGAAGGGTATATGTACCAGAGCGGACTGCACACAGGAGCTCAAGGAAGCCCTATCACTCCACCCTAAGGAGGAGTTGTAGGACAGGGGACAGATGGGTATAGACTAACCTAAGTATAGGCTAGGCCATACAAGAGATAGGTGGGGAGGGGAGAAGAGAAGGGTCTTCTGTGGAGGAGGCTCTGTACCAAAGCGGCCACCAAGAAAGGGAGGACACTCCCTAGCCTAAGGTAAGGCAGCCTGTCTGAAAACGGTGCATGGGTATCGTTTCAGCAAGGTACAGAGCTAACTCCCCCAAAACCGAACCTAGAGCAGGGATGTTACACCCTGAACTAGGAAGGATGGAAGACGTATCGCTATTGCAGGAAAGGTCGGAGACCTAGCCCCAGCAATAGAGGACGGGCTAGTCGTTCCTTATTCTCGGACGCAACCCTAAGGGGGGATCATTCCCTTAGGGGGGACAGAGAAGCGATATATACTCTGATAAGAGCTTGATCCCCTTACGTGGTAGGGGGAGCAAGGCTACACAGAGGGGGTGCCCTAAGGCAGGGGATGAAGGAAGCATATAGGGGTCCTACTTGTAGGTTAGGTTAGAAAGGCACACTATCTAACCTGTCCCCTATATGGTCCCTGAAGGCGAAAACACTTGCATCACAGTCAATAGTATTGTAAAATAATGCCACTATCTTCATAATTAAACCTAGGATCACTGAAATATATCATGCATGAACACTGATGTTAGGCGCTCTGGCCTAGGGGCTAGACTAGCCAACTGGTATGGGGTCAAATGATGACCGATAACAAGGCGTCAAAACACGATATAAAAAGTTCCTAGCTATGAAGACTAAATAACTAATAGTATCGATTAGTTAATGGGGCCGGAAAACGCTGTTGAGGCTATCTAAATAAGGCATGCAAAACAACAGCGACGCCATAAAATGGCGGGTCCGGTCGAGGCACAGCTCTGCCACAAAACATCAAATATCTCGAAAAGTAAAAGTTACTTTACGGTCAGAGCTTATTTAAACAATACTGGAACCTTGTACTCAACTTTCCAGAAGAAGGCGAGGCCGAGGGTAGAGACATGGCTAAGATGCAAGTCGATAAGTACGCACAGGGAAAAATCCGACTAGTAAGGCAAGCTACTAAACGAGGGATGGGGACGGACGTGACGTCATTTAGCAATGGCGCCCGTTTGTTTACGTCTCGAGTACCAAAAGTAGCCACGAACGAGATTAGCTGTGGAACGACTCCCCAGTTATTCTCCGCCCCTACACTTCGAAGTGTTAACTCTATGTAGGGTGTAGATAGCTATGTGGCGCGTTAATACATGCGTCCCCTGTTGATATACGATGTCTTAAAGGGAAACCTTTAGGATACTCGCTCCAGAAGTTAGAATTCTGTGATAACCTGTGGTTAAATTCTCTGGGAATATTTAGTAGTTATATACCCAAGGAAGCTACCAAAAAGGAACCTTCCATCAGGACGCCATGGCTTGAGCCCAAAAATATCTTTACAATATATAATCCCTAAATAGCTTTCATAACAATGAATAAGCTATTTACACCGGAATGTCGTTCTGCTAACTAAATAGCACATGTACAGAGAACGACAGCGCCATGGCGACACCGGCGATCGGCGAAGATCCGCACACAAGAAATACACAATTTCGTTGCGAGGCTGGAACTAAATACATATTGTAAAGAATCAATACTCAACTTTCTAGATGGAGAAAGAAGCCGTAGAAGCATAAAGATTCCCAGAAATCGATCGGAAATGTCAGATCGACAGGGAACACCACCGTAGCGAGTCGCTACAGATAAAGTAATGACCACCAGAGGGAGTTGGCGCGGTTTTGATACGATTGTAGTAGGGGAACCAGGGTAATCTTTGTTGCGGTTACCCTTCTATTCTGCCACGTTTTCCCCCTAGAGCCTAGAGGCGTAAAGGCTATTCGGGGTGCAGATTGCCATGTGGCGTGTCAAGAATACGTCCCCTGATGATATATGATACCCTTGAGAGTAATCTTGAAGGTACTTGCGCCAGAAGTTAGAATTCTGTGAAACCTTTGGTTTGATTCTCTGGGAATATCACTGTACAGTAGTCATATATACCCTTCGGAAGCTACTAAAGGAACCTTCCATTAGGACGTCATGGCTTGAGCCCAAAAATATAGATATATATATATTTTTGGGCTCAAGCCATGGCGTCCTGATGGAAGGTTCCTTTTTGGTAGCTTCCTTGGGTAAATAACTACTAGATATTCCCAGAGAATTTAACCACAGGTTATCACAGAATTCTAACTTCTGGAGCGAGTATCCTAAAGGTTTCCCTTTAAGACATCGTATATCAACAGGGGACGCATGTATTAACGCGCCACATAGCTATCTGCACCCCACATAGAGTTAACACTTCGATGTGGAGGGGCGGAGAATAGCTGGGGAGCCGTTCCACAGCTATACTCGTCCGTGGCTACTTTTGGTACTCGAGACGTAAACAAATGGGTGCCATTGCTAAATGACGTCACGTCCGTCCTCATCCTTCTACTAGTAGCTTGCCTTACTAAGACGGATTTTCCCTTGTGCTAATTTCATCGGCTTGCATCTTCGCTATGTCTCTACCCTCGGCCTCGCCTTCTTCTGGAAAGTTGAGTACCAGGTTCCATTAATTTTTAAATAAGCTCTGACCGTAAAGTAACTTTTACTTTTCGAGATATTTTATGGTTTCTGGCAGAGCTGTGCTGCTACCGGACACGCCATTTTATGGCGTCGCTGTTACATTACATGCATTATTTAGCTAGTCTGAACAGCTTATTCCGGCCTTATTAACTAATTGATGCTATTAGTTATTTAGTCTTCATAGCTAGGAACTTTATATATCGTGTTTTGACGCTTATTTATCGGTCATCACCTGACCCCATACTAGATCGCTAGCTTAGCCCCTAGGCCAGAGCACCTATCATCAGTGTTCATGCATGATATATTACAGTGATCCTAGGTTAATTTATGAAGATAGTGGCATTATTTTATGATACTGTTTACTGTGATGCAAGTGTTTTCGCCTTCAGGGACCATATAGGGGATAGGTTTGATAGTGTGCCTTTCTAACCTAACCTAAATGTAGGACCCCTATATGCTCCCTTCACCCCCTGCCTTAGGGCATTCCCTCTGTGTAGCCTTGCTCCCCCTACCACGTAAGGGGATCAAGCTCATACCAGAGTACCTATCGCTTCTCTGTCCTCCCTAAAGGAATGATCCCCCCTTAGGGTTGCGTCCGAGATTGAGGAACGGCCTGCCCTTCCTCAATTGCTGAGGTTAGGTTACCTGACCTTCCTTGCAATTGCGATACGTCTTCCAACCTTCCTAGCTTAGGGTGTAACATCCCTGCTCTAGGTTAGGCCTTGGGGGGAGCTAGTTCTGTGCCCATGCACCGTTCTCAGACAGGCTGCCTACCTTAGGCTAGGGAGCGTCCTCCCTTCCTTGGTGGTCGCTTTGGTACAGAGCCTCCCCTATGGAAGACCCTGCTTCTTCTCCCCTCCCCACCTATCCCTTGTATGGCCTAGCCTATACTTAGCTTAGCCTATACCCATCTGTCCCCTGTCCTACAACTCCTCCTTAGGGTGGAGTGACAGGGCTATCTTGAGTCCCTGTGTGCAGTCCGCTCTGGTACATATACCCTTCATAGTGTCCTATGGGGTTAGCCACTGGATGCGTTTTGTCCGCAGGGGTTCTCCCCCCTCTTGGGTGTTCCCTAGCCCTCTCTTGGGCTACTCTGGCTCCCGGCCGCCTGCGGCCCACTGCCATCGGGTGATAGGGATAGCCCCTATCATGGGTACACCCATTCAGGTGGGATGCTTTGGGGTTCGTGTCCTTACCCCTACATCCCTCCTTCTGTCTCTTTTAACTGTCCTGGTGCTGGTCCCTTGCCGCCTCTACTGTCGGCGATACCGCCCTCCCCCTTGGTGACACATTCCTTGTTACTCCTGGCCGACAGTCCTCCGTGTACCGGAGGGCTGCCGCCTCCCGTCGGTGTACAGCCGATGGCCTACCCTCATACCTCCTAGCTTCGGTCGTCCGTCTATCGGGCCGGCCCCCGGCGTGCCGGCATCCATTGCCGGCGGTCCGGTTTTGCTATAGCTTATCCTTGTCCCTGTCACCAAGCTGGTAGCCTTCAGCTGCCGGAGCCTCCGCCTCCCGCCGGGGTGCCGCCGCTGTGCCGGTGGCCGCCATCCTGGCATTACTCCTGACTTCTCTATATGTCTTCACTAATGCCAGAAACTCTGCTGGAGCGGCCTCCGGTGTGCCGCCGCTCTGCCGAAGCCTTCCGGAGGCGCCAAGAGACTTGCACCCCTTCTCCCAACTATCAACACCATGCTGATAGCCCTACACTGCAACCAGATGGTTTGGCTACATAAATAGATAGGTATTGTCTTACCGTTCTATTAGTAGCCGTGCTGTCTTCTTGCATATCACAATTTTCCAGCATGCTGTGTGTATCTTAGCACGGCTGGTTGCCGGAAACCGTTACCCTATGGGGTCTTCTACACCCCCTATTTAATGGCCTGAGTGGTCTCAGTCCCAGATTTATAAATTAGGCAATTCCTACTAGAATTCCCCTTGCCTCCCTGGCAATCTATGAAGAATTCTGCCTTGTGTCCTCGGCCACAAACAAATTGCCTATGGATAAGGTTACGGTAACCAGCCGGGCGGGTTACATGGAGTACTGTATGTGTCTATCTACTTCATTTCCCGCTCCACTCCCTAACATCACAATGTTATTAATTACTTAAGATTAAGTTAAAAATTAACCTTTTAATATTTAACTTTAGAATATATAAGACATTAGTATGACTTCCATATACTCATGTTCTCTTTCTCTTACAGGAGGAGTACGTGAAGTGTGACCACAACTTCTGTGGAGTGAAGCGCCCGCACTTCTACGGGCACACGGCGTGTAGGACCCACCCCCCTTGCGCCAACAAGAAAGGCGATCCGAAGTTTTGGGACCCGCAGAACTGTACAGTCTGCAAGGACCGCCTGGTCGAGGCGTTCAACAATCCTCCTTCAGCGGAGGTTAAGGACGCTTCTCGAGAGAAGCTACGCAAGTGGGTGCGTGGCTTCCAAAAGAACGCCACCGGACCATACCTTGCCACCGAAGACTTGAGGGCCTTGCTTTTCCCGAAGGCATCCCCAGACTCTGTGGTCCCCAAGGATCAGATCCCCACCGTCCAGATAACGGTGGAACCGGACGTCGTCATGGCTCAGTCCATGCACGAGTGCCGTTTGGATGCCGACAACGCGGAACGTATGTTGGAAGTGTCGGAGAATACGGAGAGGAACCTCATGGGCGAAGAATTGGACTATGAGGAAGACCAGGTGGAATACCCTGAGTCGGAGCAGGAGGTCGCTCCACCTTCCACCCCCACACCGACTCCTACACTGACGGATGTATCACTTCCGTCTACATCTGCTACCCCGGATCCCACCCCATCCAACACCCAGGAGATCTTCTAAATGCTTGAGGCTCTCATGGATAAGAAACTCCGCGAGACGCATGAGTTCTTCAGGACCAACATGGGAAGTTCGAAGCAGCCGAAACGGATTTCGGTTAAGGACCTCCCCGCATGCTCAGATACCAACCCTTGGAGCTATGCCGAGCACATGCCAATTACAACGGGCAAGATCTTCATCAGCGAAAAGATCAGCTCAAATGTGCTGGAAGAAGTGGAATTCTTCCCGAACTTTGAGGCTTATCCGGACTGTTACGTCTGACTTCGATCCGAACCTGCCTCAAAAGAAGAGACCGAACCAAAGGAGGTTATAGTGTTCGATCTCTCGAAGGCCCAGGCTATGCTGGCCAATGCAGTAAAAAGTAGGGGCTTCACCTGCTCGAAACTTCCGGCGCTTACCAAGAAGCACCCTACCTATGTCGCACCAGACGATGCGACCCTCCCCTTCTTGGAAAAGGCCTTCACTGCGGTACATAAGGCAGTGGAAGAAGGAAAACCTTGCCCTGCACTGGAGGAGTGCAGACCCTTCTCCCTGACTACTACCCCTGATGTTAGACACTGGAAAGATGTCCAGTCAACATTTGTGGTAGGAAAACTAGAACCTGACGTCGCTGGCCGTCAGTTTAACGAAGACCTCCCGAAACTTAACGACCATCTCCTTCGTCGGGAACATGGCACGAAGGAAAGGCTCGCCGCATCCATGTCCCTCCAGGTACAGCTCGAAGTCATGGCCGGTGACACTAGGGTCCCTGACTACTACATGGTTCTCGCCAAAACACATTTGGCGACCGTAGTAAAAGATCTGTACAGCTTCACGAAGGCTCGTAGAGCCTGTCGTGAATTCGTGTTCTCCAGTGCCACAGTGAGACACGAACCCCAGAGGCTGATTTCCTCCAACATCTGGGGTAAGCACCTCTTTGCCTCCTCCCTTGTGAAAGAGATCACCGACAAGGCCGCCACGGAGAACAGGAACCTTCTCCATAAGTGGGGCATGTCAAAGAAAAGAAAATCCTCTCAGGACGACGGCCCTCAACCTAAGAGGAAACCCACTAAGCCAAAACCCCAGCAACGTCAACAGAGACGGCAGTTTCCGGGATCCGCTACTCCCCAAGTGGCTGCTCAGCCACAGCAGACCTTTCAGCTGGTCACCCAACCGGTCTTGTCACAGTCGCCGGTTTTCACCCCTGCTTTTGAGCAACAGTCAACTACCTTTCGTCCCAAAGGTAGAGGCTCAAACAGAGGTGCAGGCAGAGACGCATCTCGCCGTCCCTCCAGAGGCAGAGGAGGAAGGGGAGCTAGCGGCCGAGGCAGTAAAACCTAGGGAAACCAGAAGCAATGAAGTGCTTCCGGTGGGAGGAAGACTCCGCCAACTCCAGGATCGTTGGACCTTCGATCCCTGGGCACACAGCATCGTCAAGAAGGGTCTAGGCTGGAGCTGGACTCAACCACTCCCAACCTTCCTGCAGTTCTTCCAACAGTCAACCCCCCTTCTGGAAGAATATGTCCTAGATCTCTTGAACAAGAAGGTGATAAGGAGGGTAAAGTCAACCAGGTTCCAAGGGAGACTGTTTTGCGTCCCCAAGAAGGACTCCGACAAGCTCAGAGTCATTCTAGACTTATCCCCCCTCAACAAGTTCATAGCGAACAACAAGTTCAAGATGCTGACTCTTCAACAGATAAGGACCCTTCTGCCTCAAGGTTCCTACACGGTCTCCATAGACCTGGAGGATGCCTACTGGCACGTTCCAATGAACCACCACGCTTCCTCCTACCTAGGATTTCGACTCCAAAGGAAAAGCTACGCTTTCAGGGCCATGCCCTTCGGCCTCAATGTGGCCCCACGGATCTTCACAAAGCTGGCAGACGCCATCGTTCAACAGCTTCGCCTCCGCGGCGTCCAGGTGATGGCCTACCTCAACGACTGGCTGGTCTGGCTCCATCGCCCGAAGATTGTCTAAGATCCTGCAACAAAGTCACCCAGTTTCTGGAACACCTGGGATTCAAGATAAACAGAAAGAAATCTCGCCTCTCTCCAGCTCAGAAATTCCAATGGTTAGGAATCCAGTGGAATCTTCAGTCACACCGCCTTTCCATCCCCCAGAAGAAAAGGAAGGAAATAGCAGGGTCAGTCAAAAGACTGCTGAAATCCAAACGGATCTCAAGACGTCAGCAGGAACGAGTTCTAGGCTCTCTACAGTTCGCCTCAGTGACAAACCCAGTGCTACGTGCACAGCTAAAGGATGCCGCGGGAGTCTGTAGACGTTCCGCATCCATCGCTCGAAGAGATCTCAAGAGACGGCTCCCAAACAGACTTCGATTACTCCTAAAGCCGTGGTCGGAAGCAAAGGCCCTGAAAAGGTCCATCCCTCTTCAACACCCACCTCCATCACTCAACATCCACACGGACGCTTCGCTGGAGGGTTGGGGAGGTCACTCCCACCAAAAACAGGCTCAAGGAACATGGTCTCCCCTATTCAAGACGTTTCACATCAACATCTTGGAGGCCATGGCAGTCCTTCTAACTCTGAAGAAACTCTCCCCGCCTCCCTCGATCCATATTCGTCTAACCCTGGACAACTCGGTGGTAGTTCGATGTCTCAATCGCCAAGGCTCAAGATCGCCCCAGATAAATCAGGTGCTTCTCCCAATCTTCCGTCTGGCAGAGAAGAAGAAATGGCACCTGTCTGCAGTTCACCTACAAGGATTCCGCAACGTGACGGCGGACGCTCTATCTCGGACAAGCCCGATAGAGTCGGAATGGTCTCTAGACGCAAGATCCTTCTCCTTCATCTCTCACCAAGTCCCAGAACTTCAGATCGATCTCTTCGCAACGAGCGACAACAATCAACTTCCTCGATATGTGGCCCCGTACGAGGACCCCAAGGCAGAAGCGGTGGACGCCATGTCACTGGATTGGAACAGATGGTCCAGGATCTACCTGTTCCCTCCCACCAACCTTCTGCTAAAAGTCCTCTCCAAACTGAGAACCTTCAAAGGAACAGGGGCCCTAGTGGCTCCCAAGTGGCCCCGGAGCAACTGGTACCCCCTAGTCCTGGAGCTACAACCCACGCTGATCCCTCTCCCGGGCCCAGTTCTCTCCCAGCAAGTACAGAAGTCGACTGTCTTCGCTTCATCATCGAAAGTCAGGGACCTTCATCTCATGATTTTCTCCCCCTAGCCGCGAAGAAAAGGTTTGGGATCTCGAAGAAAAGTCTAGACTTCCTCGAGGAATACAAGACCGAATCCACACGACGGCAATACGAATCATCCTGGAGAAAATGGGTCTCATTCGTCAAGGCAAAAAATCCTACGGAAATCACCATTGATTTTTGCATGTCCTTCTTCATTCACCTTCATGGACAGGGCTTAGCAGCCAACACGATTTCTACCTGCAAATCGGCCTTGACTAGACCACTACTGTACGCCTTCCAGATTGATCTGTTCAGCAACATCTTCAATAAACTGCCGAAGGCATGCGCTCGTCTACGCCCAGCACCCCCACCAAAACCTATCTCCTGGTCCCTGGACAAGGTGCTCCATTTTGCCTCCAATTTGGACAACGATTCGTGCCCTCTCAAGGATCTGAATCAAAAGGTTATATTTCTTTTTGCTCTTGCCTCAGGAGCCCGAGTCAGCGAAATAGTGGCATTATCAAGGGACGAGGGTCACATTCTGTTTACAGACTCAGGAGACCTTACCCTCTTCCCGGATCCGACGTTTCTCGCTAAAAACGAACTACCCACCAAAAGATGGGGCCCTTGGAGAATCTGCCCCCTGAAAGAAGATGCCTCTCTATGTCCAGTAGAGAGCCTCAAGGTCTATCTTTGTAGAACTTCTGACTTTGGTGGAGGCCAACTCTTCAAAGGAGAAACATCGGGTAGCAACCTGTCACTGAAACAATTAAGAGCGAAAATCACCTACTTCATTCGCAGAGCGGATCCTGACAGTACACCCGCAGGTCATGATCCCAGAAAAGTCTCATCGTCTCTGAATTTCTTTCAGAGCATGAATTTCGAAAGCCTCAAGAGTTTCACAGGCTGGAAATCTTCGCGTGTTTTCTTCAAGCATTACGCGAAACAAGTGCATGAAGTCAAACATTTCGTGGTAGCCGCAGGTAGTGTTATGAAACCTGCACCTAACTCTGCATAGAACAGTGAGTTACTTGGGACTTTAACTCCTCGGGTGCCTATGTTGACCCTCGTCTGATACGTAGTGAATTCAGAGACACTTAGTGTTTTTTCATAGACTGTTCTTTCTCAAGGTGAAATGTCATAGTCGTCACATGAGTGCCGCATGCCTAGAGCATGATGTGTTTTTCCTCATTAAAGACTGATGTTCCTCTGGAACCTGTGCCCTCTAATAATTTGAAATTTTCTTTCAGATACAAGAGCGAAGTCTTTCATTACTATGTACATTATAATTTATTGTAAATTACTTTTACATCCCTTATTGCATTTATTTACCATATTCTGCAATTGTGAAATAAAATTTCTATTTTATTACTTGTACGTCTCAATCAGCTCCTACTTATACTATGAAATACATGGTTGTCATAGTTTCATTATCCCCTCCTTTTTTCTTTATAAAAATGATGAAGATAATTGGTTCAATCCATATTATATACTCACCTATGCTATGTAATATTCCTAACTGAATACTTACTTGCGCTATACCTTCGAGACCAGACCGTTCTCTTTTTACAATTTACAGTGCCTAACCACCATTTATCTGTCATTGAGAATGTTCCTATATGAATATCAACCATTGTCTTGTCTCCGAGTTCTTCACGTTCTCCCCGCAAGGTGGGTAGCCCTTCAAGAACCACTTTGATCCTCAGCATGGTCCGTTGGGACTTCTCTGCCAAGGGGGGCAGGAAGTTTCAACCCCACGGAACCTCTATCGAGGTTACTATGCTTACTCTATTCAAAGCCCTAGGCACTTACTCTACAAGGGGAAATCTACCACGATACATTGATTCTCTGGTATTCTTCCATCAGGACGCCATGGCTTGAGCCCAAAAAACGGATTTTGAGCGAAGCGAAAAATCTATTTTTGGGTGAGATAGCCATGGCGTCCTGATGGACCCTCCCTGCTACTTCGTCTAGCCTTTCAGGTCCCACCCTGTCCTGCTGTATCATGGTGATCGGCAAGCAACTGGCGTCAGGATGAGGACAGACGTGACGTCATTTAGCAATGGCGCCCGTTTGTTTACGTTTAGAGTACCAAAAGTAGCCAGGGACGAGTATAGCTGTGGAACGGCTCCCCAGCTATTCTCCGCCCCTCCACATCGAAGTGCTAACTCTATGTGGGGTGCAGATAGCTATGTGGCGCGTTAATACATGCGTCCCCTGTTGATATACGATGTCTTAAAGGGAAACCTTTAGGATACTTGCTCCAGAAGTTAGAATTCTGTGATAACCTGTGGTTAAATTCTCTGGGAATATCTAGTAGTTATTTACCCAAGGAAGCTACCAAAAAGGAACCTTCCATCAGGACGCCATGGCTATCTCACCCATAAATAGATTTTTCGATTCGCTCAAAATCCGTTATATAGATATATATAGATATAGATATATATATATAGATATATATATATATAGATATATATATATATATATATATATATATATATATATATATGTATATATATATATATATATATATATATATATATATATATATATATATATATATATATATATATTTATATATATATATGTATATATATATAGATAGATATATATAGATATAGATATAGATATAGATATAGATATAGATATAGAAATATATATATATATATATATATATATATATATATATATATATATATATATATATATATATATATATATATATATATAACGGATTTTGAGCGAAGCGAAAAATCTATTTTTGGGTGAGATAGCCATGGCATCCTGATGGAAGGTTCCTTTTTGGTAGCTTCCTTGGGTAAATAACTACTAAGATATTCCCAGAGAATTTAACCACAGGTTATCACAGAATTCTAACTTCTGGAGCGAGTATCCTAAAGGTTTCCCTTTTAAGACATCGTAAATCAACAGGGGACGCATGTATTAACGTGCCACATAGCTATCTACACCCCGAACAGAGATAAGGCTTCGGTGTGTAAAGGCAGAGAATAGCTGGGAGCCGTTCCATAGCTAATCTCATCCGTGGCTACTTTTGGTACTCGAGACGTAAACAAACGGGCGCCATTGCTTGAATGACGTCACGTTCGTCTTTATCCTGAAGCCAGTTGCTTGCCGATCACCATGATACAGCAGAGCAGGGCGGGACCTAAAAACTGGACGAAGTAGCAGGGAGGGTCCATCAGGACGCCATGGCTATCTCACCCAAAAATAGATTTTTCGCTTCGCTCAAAATCCGTTTTTTGGGCTCAAGCCATGGCGTCCTGATGGAAGAATACCAGAGAATCAATGTATCGTGGTAGATTTTCCCCTATTGGTAAGTGCCAAGGGCTTTGAACAAATTAGCATAGTAATCTTAATAAAGAACCGTAGGGAAGAATCTTCCTGCCCCCCTTGGCAGTGAAGTTCCCACTGGCCATGCCGAGGTCAAAGTGGTTATTGAAGGGCTATTCACCTTGTTAGAAGAACCTGAAGAACTTGGAGACGAGACTGAATGGTTGGCATTCGTATCGGAACATTCTGGAAGGCAGACAGGTGGTGGTTGGACACTGTGTGCTGAGAAGGTTGGTTTCGTCTCCAGGGTATGAAGAGTAAGTATTCGTATTGGAATATTACTTTGTAAGAGTGAATATAAAATAAGGGTTAGGACCTTAAAATCTCCATGAACCATGAGGAAAGGGGATAATAAAACTATGACAGGCATGTATTTCATAGTAAGTAGGAGCGGATTGAGACGCACAAGTAATAAAATTAGAAATTTTATTTCACAGTTGCAGAAATTAAATGAATTACAGCAATAAGTAAAGTTAATTTACAGAAATTATAATGTACATAGTAATAAAGACTTGCTCTTGAATCTGAAAGGGAATTTCAAATTTATTAGTAGGCACTCGTCCTCGAGGAACGTTAGTCTTTAATTAAAACACATCATGCTCTAGGCATGCGGCACTTGTGTGACAACTATGACATTTCACCTGGGATAAGAACAGTTATAAGAAAGCACTAAGTGTTTTCGACATCACTATATATCGCTCGAGGGTCAACATAGGCACCCGAAGAGTTACAGTCCCAAGTAACTCACTGTTTTATGCAGAGTTAGGTGCAGGTTTCATAACACTACCTGCGGCTACCACAAAATGTTTGACTTCGTGCACTTGTTTCGCATAATGTTTGAAGAAAACACGCGAGGACTTCCAGCCTGTGAAACTTTTAAGGCTTTCGAAGTCCATACTCTGAAAGAAATTCAGAGACGATGCAACTTTTCTAGGATTGTGACCAGCGGGTGTACTGTCGGGATCCGCTCCGCGAATGAAGTAGGTGATTTTCGCTCTTAATTGTTTCAGTGACAGGTCGCTGCCCGATGTTTCTCCTATGAAGAGTTGGCCTCCACCAAAGTTCGAAGTTCTGCGAAGATAGACCTTGAGGCTCTCTACTGGGCATAAAGAGGCATCTTCCTTCAGGGGGCATATTCTCCAGGGGCCCCATCTTTTGGTGGGTAATTCATTTTTGGCGAGAAACGTCGGATCTGGGGAGAGGGTAATGTCTCCTGAATCAGTAAACAGGATATGACCCTCTTCTCTTGATAATGCCACTATTTCGCTGACTCGGGCTCCTGAGGCAAGAGCAAAGAGAAATATAACTTTCTGAGTCAGATCCTTGAGAGGGCATGAATCATTATCTAAGTTGGAGGCGAAATGGAGCACCTTGTCCAATGACCAGGAGATCGGTTTCGGTGGGGGTGCTGGGCGTAGACGAGCGCATGCTTTCGGCAGTTTATTGAAGATGTCGCTGGACAGATCAATTTTGAAGGCATACAATATTGGTCTAGTCAAGGCCGATTTGCAAGTTGAAATCGTATTGGCTGCTAATCCCTGTCCATGAAGGTTAATGAAGAAGGACATGCAGAAATCAATTGTGATTTCCTTAGGATTTTTTGTCTTGACGAAAGAGACCCATTTTCTCCAAGATGATTCGTATTGCCGTCTTGTGGATTCGGTCTTGTATTCCTCGAGGAAGTCTAGACTTTTCTTCGAGATCCCAAACCTCTTCTTTGCGGCTAGGGAGAGAAAATCATGAGATGAAGGTCCTTGATTTTCGATGATGAAGCGAAGACAGTCGACTTCTGTACTTGTTGGGAGAGAACTGGGCCCGGGAGAGGGATCAGCTTGGGCTGCAGCTCCAGGACCAGGGGGGTACCAGTTGCTCCGGGGCCACTTGGGAGCCACTAGGGCCGCTGTCCCTTTGAAGGTTCTCAGCTTGGAGAGGACTTTCAGCAGAAGGTTGGTGGGAGGGAACAGGTAGATCTTGGACCATCTGTTCCAGTCCAGTGACATGGCATCCACTGCTTCTGCCTTGGGGTCCTCGTACGGGGCCACGTACCGAGGAAGTTGATTGTTGTCGCTCGTTGCGAAGAGATCTATCTGAAGTTCTGGGACTTGGTGGGAGATGAAGGAGAATGATCTTGCGTCTAGAGACCATTCCGACTCTATCGGGTTTGTCCGAGATAGAGCGTCCGCTGTCACGTTGCGGAATCCTTGTAGGTGAACTGCAGATAGGTGCCATTTCTTCTTCTCTGCCAGACGGAAGATTGGGAGAAGCACCTGATTTATCTGGGGCGATCTTGAGCCTTGGCGATTGAGACATCGAACTACCACCGAGTTGTCTAGGGTTAGACGAATATGGATCGAGGGAGGCGGGGAGAGTTTCTTCAGAGTTAGAAGGACCGCCATGGCCTCCAAGATGTTGATGTGGAACGTCTTGAATACGGGGAGACCATGTGCCTTGAGCCTGTTTTTGGTGGGAGTGACCTCCCCAACCCTCCAGCGAAGCGTCCGTGTGGATGTTGAGTGATGGAGGTGGGTGTTGAAGAGGAATGGACCTTTTCAGGGCCTTTGCTTCCGACCACGGCTTGAGGAGAAGTCGAAGTCTGTTTGGGAGCCGTCTCTTGAGGTCTCTTCGAGCGATGGATGCAGAACGTCTCCAGACTCCCGCGGCATCCTTTAGCTGTGCACGAAGCACTGGGTTTGTTACTGAGGCGAACTGTAGAGAGCCTAGAACTCGTTCCTGCTGGCGTCTTGAGATCCGCTTGGATTTCAGTAGTCGCTTGACAGACCCTGCTATTTCATTCCTTTTCTTCTGGGGAATGGAAAGGCGGTGTGACTGAAGGTTCCAATGGATTCCTAACCATTGGAACTTCTGAGCTGGAGAGAGGCGAGATTTCTTCGCGTTTATCTTGAATCCCAGGTGTTCTAGGTACTGGGTGACTGTGTTGCAGGATTTTACACAATCCTCGGGCGATGGAGCCCAAACTAGCCAATCGTCGAGGTAGGCCATCACCTGGACGTCTCGGAGGCGGAGCTGTTGTACTATGGCGTCCGCCAGCTTTGTGAAGATCCGAGGGGCCACATTGAGGCCGAAGGGCATGGCCCTGAAGGCGTAGCTTTTCCTTTGGAGTCGAAATCCTAGGTAGGAGGAAGCGTGATGGTTCATCGGAATGTGCCAGTAGGCATCCGCCAGGTCTATGGAGACCGTGTAAGAACCTCGAGGCAGAAGGGTCCTTATCTGTTGAAGAGTCAGCATCTTGAACTTGTCGTTCGCTATGAACTTGTTGAGGGGGGATAAGTCCAGAATGACTCTGAGTTTGTCGGAGTCTTTCTTGGGGACACAAAACAGTCTCCCTTGGAACCTGGTGGACTTTACCTTCCTTATCACCTTCTTGTTCAAGAGATCTAGGACATATTCTTCCAGAAGGGGGGTTGATTGTTGGAAGAATTGCTGGAATGGTGGGGGTGGTTGAGTCCAACTCCAGCCTAGACCCTTCTTGACGATGCTGTGTGCCCAGGGATCGAAGGTCCAACGATCCTGGAATTGGCGGAGTCTTCCTCCCACCGGAAGCACTTCATTGCTTCTGGTGTCCCGAGGGCTTGTTGCCTCTGCCGCTAGCTCCCTTTCCTCCTCTGCCTCGGGAGGGACGGCGAGACGCATCTCTGCCTGCACCTCTGCTTGAGCCTCTACCTTTGGGACGAAAGGTAGTCGTCTGTTGCTCGAAAGCCGGTGTGAAAACCGGTGACTGTGACAAGACCGGTTGGGTGACCAGCTGAAAGGTCTGCTGTGGCTGAGCTGCCACTTGGGAGGTAGCGGGTCCCGGAAACTGACGTCTTGGTTGACGTTGCTGGGGTTTCTGTTCGGAGGATTTCCTCTTAGGTTGAGGTCCGTCGTCCTGAGAGGATTTCCTCTTCTTTGACATGCCCCACTTGTGGAGAAGGTTCCTATTCTCCGTGGTGGCTTTGTCGGTAATTTCCTTCACAAGGTCAGAAGGAAAGAGGTGTTTGCCCCAGATGTTGGAGGAAATCAGCCTCCGGGGTTCATGTTTCACAGTGGCACCTGCGAACACGAATTCACGACAGGCTCTCCGAGCCTTCATGAAGTGGTACATGTCCTTCACCAGGGTTGCCATGTGGGATTTGGCAAGTACCATGTAGTGGTCTGGTACTCTGGTGTCACAGGCCATGATGTCCAGTTGGACCTGGTGGGACATGGATGCTGCGAGCCTCTCCTTCGTATCTTGTTCCCGACGAAGGAGGTGATCGTTGAGTTTCGGGAGGTCTTCATTAAACTGACGTCCGGCGACGTCAGGATCTAGCTTTCCCACCACGAAAGTATGCTGGATGTCCTTCCAGTGTCGAGCGTCGGGGGGAGTGACTATGGAGAAGGGTCTGCACTCCTCCAGTGCAGGGCAGGCTTTTCCCTCTTCCACAGCCTTGAGGCACGCAGCGAAGGCCTTTTCCATGAATGGAAGGACTGCATTCTCAGGTGCAACGTAGGTAGGGTGCTTCTTGCTCAGGGCCGGAAGCTTAGATCAGGTAAAACCCCTACTTTTAAAAGTGTTGGCTAGCATAGCCTGGGCCTTCGCGAGATCGAACACTATCTCCTCTTTCGGTTCGGTCTCTTCTTTAGAGGCAGGTTCAGAGCGAAGTCGGACGTAACAGTCCGGGTAGGCCTCGAAATTTGGGAAGAACTCCACGTCTTCCAGGGGGACCGTGCCGATCTTGTCACTGACGAAGATCCTGCCGGTCGCTATGACCATATGCTCAGCATACCTCCATGGGTTGGCATGTGAGCAAGCGGGGAGATCCTTAACCGAGATCTTCTTCGGTTCTTTGGATCCTATCATAGACCTGATGAACTCCTGATTCTCCTTCAGCCTGTCGTCCATGATGGCTTTAATCATCCGGAGCATCTCTCGGGTGGATGGCAAGGGTTCCGGGGTAGTGGAGGTAGACGGGAGAGACACTTCCGTCGGTGTAGGAGTAGGGGCGGTGATGGAAGGAGGAGCGACCTCTTGCTCCGACTCGGCGTATTCCACCTGGTCTTCATCATCTTCAGCCCCTTGAGCCATAAGGGTCTTCTCCGTGTCTTCCGAGACATCCGACATGTGTTCGTCATCTTCGGAATCCAGGCGGCACTCGTGCATGGACTGGGCCATGACTACATCAGGTTCCACTGTAATTTGGACAGTGGGGATCGAATCCTTGGGTACCACAGAATCAGGGGAGGCCTTAGGGAACAGAAGTGACCTCAATTCTTCAGTGGCCAGGTAGGGTCCGGTGGCATTCTTCTGGAAGCCACGCACCCACTTGCGTAGCTTCTCCCGAGAAGTGTCCCTGACCTCCGCTGAGGGAGGGTTATGGAAGGCATCAACAAGGTGAGCCTGGCAGACCGTACAATTCAGTGGGTCCCAGAATTTCAAATCCCCTTTCTTGTTAGCACAAGGGGCGTGAGTCCTGCAAGCCGTATGCCCGTAGAAGTGCGGGCGTTTCACGGCGCAGAAGTCGAAGTCACACTTCATCTGCTCCTCCTGTGGAAGAAAGAGAAAATGAGTATGGGGGGAGTCATAAGAATGGCTCTTAAGCTAAGTTAATATTAATCATTAATTTTAACTTGATAAAGGGTGTGATGCAGAGGATTGAGAGAGTAAAGAAACATACTCCATGCATCTCGCCCAGCTGGCTACCGTAAGCTTCATCCTTGGATAATCCGAAGTGGCCGAAGGCATAGGATAGAATCTCTTCAGAATCCATAGGGTAATGGAATTCCATGGAAATTACCAAGGATAAGTTTGGGACTGAGGTCACTCAGTCCCAAATTAGGGGGCTAAAGGATCCCCAAGGGTAACTGCTTCCGGCAACCAGCCGCGCTAAGATACACGCAGCATGCTGGAAATCTGAAGAATGCAAAAGGACAGCATGATTACTAATAGAACAGTATCAGGGTACTGATCCACTAACGTAAACAGGCCATCTGGTTGCAGTGTAGGGCTATCAGTATGAGGTGATAGCTAGTAGAAGGGGGTGCAAGTCATCTTGACGCCTCCGGGGGGTCCGGCAGACCTCCGGCACGCCGGAGGCCGCTCCAGCAGAGTTTCTGGCCTTAGTACAGACAGTATAAGTCAAGAGTAAAACAAGGGTGGCGGCCGCCGGCACAGCGGGGGCGCGCCGGCAGGGGGAGCGGCGGCTCCGGCAGCCGGAGGATGCCAGAGTGGTGACAGGATCAAGGATAGTTATAGCAGAACCGGGTTTCTGGCAGTGGATGCCGGCACTCCGGTGGCCGGTCGGCGGGCGGACGGCCAAGCTATGAGGGAAGTGAAGAGCCATCGGCTGGAAGCCGGCGGCAGGCGGCAGTCCCCCGGCACACGGAGGACTGGCGGCCATGGGGGGTATGGAGGGAGTCACCAAGGTAGGAGGTGGGTATCACCGACAGTGGAGGCGGCAAGGGACCGGCACCCGGATAGTGAAAGAGACAGGGGGAGGGATGTAAGGAGTCCAGTCATGGACTCCCAGACATCCCCCCCTGAGAGGGTGTACCCATGATAGAGGCTGGCTCTATCACCCAGAAGCAGGGGCCGCAGAGGACCGGGAGCTAGGGTAGCCCAAGGGAGGGCTAGGGAACACCCAAAGAGGGGGAGACCCCTGTATACAGAACACATCCAGTGGCTAACCCCATAGGACACTATGAAGGGTATATGTACCAGAGCGGACTGTACGCAGAAGCTCCAGGTTGCCCTATCACTCCACCCTAAGGAGGAGTTGTAGGACAGGGGACAGATGGGTATAGACTAACCTAAGTATAGGCTAGGCTATACAAGAGATAGGTGGGGAGGGGAGAAGAGAAGAGTCTTCCATGAAAGGGGTTCTGTACCAGAGCGGCCACTAAGGAAGGGAGGACACTCCCTAACCTAAGGTAAGGCAGCCTGACTGAAACGGTGCATGGGTACAGTTTCAGCAAGGAACAGAATTACCCTTCCAAAACCTAACCTAGAGCAGGGCTGAGCGTCCTGAACTAGGAAGGATAGAAGACATATCGCTATCGCAGGACAGTCGTAGACTAGTCCTAGCCATAGAGGAAAGATTAGCCGTTCCTCACTCTCAGGCGCAACCCTAAGGGGGGTTCATTCCCTTAGGGAGGACTGAGAGGCGATAAAATACTCTGGTAAGAGCTTGATCCCTTTACGTGGTAAGGGGAGCAAGGCTACGCAGAGGGAATGCCAAGGGCAGGGGGATGAAGGGAGCATATAGGGGTCCTATATGTAGGTTAGGTTAGGAAGGTACACTAACTAACCTATCCCCTATATGGTCCCTGAAGGCGAAAACACTTGCATCACAGTCAATAGTATTGTAAAATAATGCCACTATCTTCATAAATAAGCCTAGGATCACTGATAAATCATGCATGAACACTGATATATAGGCGCACTGGCCTGGGGGCTATAGTAGCCAACTGGTATAGGGTCAATCGATGACCGGTAAAAAAGCGTCAAAACACGATATAAAAGTTCCTAGCTATGAAGACTAAATAAACTAATGTTATCGATTAGTAATTGAGGCCGAAGCATTGTTGTGGTTAACTAAATAAGGCATGCAGAACAGCAACGACGCCATAAAATGGCGGTTCCGGTAGAGGCACAGCTCTGCCACAAAACAACAATTATTTCGAAAAGTAATATTTACTTTACGGTCAGAGCTTAATTAAACAATACTGGAACCTTGTACTCAACTTTCCAGAAGAAGGCGAGGCCGAAGGTAGCGACATAATAAGGATGCAAGGCGATAAAGATGGCACAGGGAAAATCCGTCTAAGTAAGGCAAGCTACTAGCAGAAGGATGGAGACGAACGTGACGTCATTCAAGCAATGGCGCCCGTTTGTTTACGTCTCGAGTACCAAAAGTAGCCACGGATGAGATTAGCTATGGAACGGCTCCCAGCTATTCTCGTCCCCTGTTGATTTACGATGTCTTAAAAGGGAAACCTTTAGGATACTCGCTCCAGAAGTTAGAATTCTGTGATAACCTGTGGTTAAATTCTCTGGGAATATCTTAGTAGTTATTTACCCAAGGAAGCTACCAAAAAGGAACCTTCCATCAGGACGCCATGGCTTGAGCCCAAAAATATATATATATATATTCCCTGTCTGAGTGGGGATACCTTGAAGTGGAAAAAGGGTTTGCATATCGACATGATCAGCAAAGCTGTACTACTGTAGTTAGGGCATCAAACGTTGAATTTTAAAGCTTTTAACTTAATGTCCTGTAAAATTTACGCTTTATTAATGCATTAAAATCTTTTTATCTTATATACTAACGAGAGTAAGGGTCAAGTCAGAAAATTCGGCGATGTCTAACTAATTTATTACTATATTTACGTATTTGATTTATTGAGTATACCATAATGAGCTGCATAATATATATACTGTCACCCAAAGACAACTGCAAAACACCATCTACTGCTCCCAGAGGGTACCTTCAAGGCTGCAGATCCCTACAATGACGTATCAATATCAAGGGAGGGGTGGCAGCCTCACGAGAACCATGTGGTTACGTGGTAGAAGGTGAGAGTGCATTTGTACATATTAGCCAGTCTTGGCCAAGGGCTAAGTGTAAGGGTTAGCGTAAGTCAAGACTGATAAAACACAAGCATGCAAAAATTTATAAAAATCTAATATATAATCATACCACAGTTGTAAAAGAATACTGTATATTTAACACCCTTTTACAAGACTAGATAAAAAATAGTATAACAAAATGGAAGTAATTTGTATTTTTCTTAGTATACAAACCTGAAGCTATTTATAGGGTTACAGTATATACTTTTGGCATAGCTGAAAGACGAGCCATGATCATTTTTATTGAGGGATTACAGCTCCATCCATTAGTTAGCGGGTGGCGGGTGGGATAGACAGGCTACCCTGCTCACTTGCACCTCTCGGCTGAGTAATCTCTTTACTTTATGGCAGGACTTCTCGGGGGACAGGGTGGTGGGCCAGTTTGTATAAATAGCTTCAGGTTTGTATACTAGGAAAAATACAAAATGCTTCCAAATTTGTTATTTATTCTGGCGCAAATACAAACACTCCGCTATTTATAGGAGTAACTTACTCCTAGGATGGAAGAAGTCCTCACTGACTGGCCTTTGTCATGACCCTATTTCGACCTGTGATCGATAGTAGAAGGAACCCTACTATCACTAAAATCAAGTGCCGATATGAGGTAATGCACTGATAGCGGCCTGCAGACGCTTGTGTGTGAGTGGAACTAACAGTCTGGCTTGTCTTTAACTTAGGAACTTGAGTACTAAACCTATTGTTCTTAAGACTTACCCAATACCCTCCCTCAGCAAGGTATTGGGGACATAAAATGGATTTTGAGTGAAGCGAAAAATCTATTTTTGGGCCATGACGTCTATTCCTTTATCTGTAGTTATATATACCCTTCGGAAGCTACTAAAGGAACCTTCCATTAGGACGTCATGGCTTGAGCCCAAAAAGTATTATTCTATACTTATGAGGCACAAGGGAAAAAAGTCTTACCTGCAGCGAGGTGATTAGCTATGATCAGGCTTGCGGAGCTGTTTTCCCCAGAGGAGAGAAGGTGAAAGGAAGAAAGGAGCCAATCATTCTTACTCATTCACCCCAGACTAACCTGGGTAACCTCAGTCCTCAACCCTCTGCTACTTGTCTATCTCGGAGCCTGAGACCATTTGTTGTGCAACCACCACAGGACCAATGGAAAAGGTCTCCATGTTCCTGTAGGTTACTTCTTTACAGGTAGTGAGCAGTGAAGGTCGATTGACGCTTCCACACGCCCACTTACAGTGTCTGCGCCACAGAGTAGTTTCTTGAACGCCAGGGGCGTAGCAACGCCACTGACATTACGAGCTCTGGGTCTTTGGATGGAGGAGGGTCTAGATTGAGAGCAAACTCAGTAGCCTTACGATCCAGAAGGGAAAGGAAATCTTTGAGATCTTCCTCTTGACCTTCCCTGTGCCGGTCAACAGTGCCGACCTGGTGTCGTTCTCTTAAGGTAACACCACGGACTCCTCACTGGGTAAAACATCAGTTGAAAGGGTCTTTGGTTACCGAACAAAGACACTTTATCCGGAATGGGCTGCACCTAGGGTATAGCACACTCGGATTTTGAGTCTTGGCAATCAACTCGTGGACGCCACAGAGAATTACTTCTCCCTGTCTCCTAGAGTAGTAGACATCAGAAGATGGATCATACAACTCACTAACTCTCTTGGACAAAGCCCAAGTGAGTAGAAAAGCCATCTTCCATGTCAGGAAGCAATCTGTTGCCTGGCATGAAGGTTTCTAGAGAGGGGCCTTTGGGGACTGAAGGACCCGAACCGCGTTCCGAGGAGGAGGTTGAGATCCGACGGGGGACAAGTTATCTCAAACTTTGTATGAGTAAAAGCATCAAAGGGAGAGAACCTCCTTCCACAATATCAGTCACAAAGGACTGAACACTTTGCCTGGAAAACTGACGCTGAAAAGTGACCGAGGCTTCTAGACATCTTTTCTGCAACTCGTTGCGAAAGGCCCCTCTGAGAGAGGAGGCGTAGGACTGTTTCCAGGGGTGAAGTTGAAGCAAAGCTACGGCTTTGGAAAGTGTTGGCATGTGGCTGCTTAGAAGATCGTGTCGTGGAGGAAGAGATCGGAACTCTGTTGGGAGCTGCAGAAGGTCCGGGAACCATTCTGCGTGATGCCATAGCGAAGCTATTGGAGTCATTGATAAGATCTTGCTTATCCTGACTTGGCTGGGGACTTTCTCACCAGACTGAATGGAGGGAAAAAAAGGGGTATACCTCTTAAGCTGCCCCACCGATCTTGGAATACATCTTTTCGAGGGTCTGGTGTTCCAGGGGTGGGGAACAGTTGAGCAGGAGCCTGAAGTTCAGGGCCGTTGCAAGCATGACCACAGTCAGGGGACCCCACAAAGTTAAGACTTTGTTGGCTACAAGATGATTCAAAGACACTAGGAGCCCACTATCTGAGTGGTCCTGTTCAGATTATCAGCAAGCACATTCCTGTACCAGGAATGACGTGAGCGGATGGGGGCACCTTGCTATCCTCTGTCCATCTGAGGCTTCCTACTGCTAGATGGTTCTCTAAGAGAGATAAATGCTGGTACCTTCGTGAATCGGGCCAACGGACGAAGATGGAATGGTGCGGCATAGAACATCAGAGAACATCAGATCCAGAGGGGAGACGAGAAGATTGGCCTCTTTACAGAAGCTCTCGTCTCCCACCCACCATCCGCAGTTCGTCCCCCAGGGGGGCGAATACATAGCGAGAAACACATGTCGAGGTACTTGCACATTTTTTGCAATGAAGGGGAGGAGCTTGTCCTCCCTCCAACTGCCACAAATCTAGTGGGGGTTGGTCGAATATGACTGATACCAAACTGTAAATTAGTTAGTCAGTACAGCTAATGTTATAAGAGCGAATCTCCACAGAGATCACCTTCCGGACAGGAGACCGGTCAGTAATTACTGAATGCATTCAACCAACCCCAAGAAGAGATTGAGACATCTTCAATCTATTGTTAGACGGGTAATAAGCATAAGTCTACTACAGAGTAGTAACTCAGAACTGTGAGCAGGACAAGCATACGGGCATAGCCTGACTTAAAGTCGTGTCCGGAACTCTGTTGGAGAGCGTTGAAAACGTTTGTAAAGGAGATTCCTCCTCCTTAGGATGAAAACGTTCATACTTCTCCGTCTCAGATCGGTAAACTAGCATAAGTATTGAATGTTCCCTACTAGGGAACAGATATGATGAGAAGTTTCCCGTCAAAGTCTTTGTAGGAGACTAAGACTTCCAATCGGGAGGGAACAGATATGATGATGAGAAGTTTCCCGTCAAAGTCTTTGTAGGAGACTAAGACATTCAATCGGGAGAAAGGAAGAAGTGCCTATAAGAACGCAGAACGTAAATGCGGTATGTCTGGTTACAAGAAAGTAGCCGAGTAATGTTCTGAATAACCTGGTTTCAGTACGGGATACAGCTATATAACTTGATAGAACGGAGTTCTAATTGCAAGATGTATGTAGCCCTTATTGCCAGAAAGATCGCTTGCACGCATATGTACGTGCCCATCTGCGCTAGCGCATGCGTAATCTCTGCCTCCAGGAAACGTTTGCAATGAATCACGTTGCGGGAATAATGTATGTGCGACAAATTGCTACATTATTGCCCAAGGAATTTTTGATCGTTGACTAGCTGTAGTAATTTTTTGAATGAGAGCGCATATGTTCTCAAACAAAATATACAGTTATAGAAGCATCATTTCTCCTTTGCTTTACCCCTCGTCTTTATGGGAGGGGCTAGCCACCGTTCATACACAGACAAGGATGTCTGGTTTCCTGTGGGCGGGGTTTGAAACATTTGTAAACGTAACGAAAAGCTGCCCGGGTTATTGCTATCGTTCGAAAGCTAATCTAACACTGCTCCTTTGGGACTAAATGCTTGAGACAATAACCCTGAAAGGGTAGAATAGAAAGTCTCAGAAGCTTATCGTGTAAAACAATAAGTCGTTGTATCCGAGGTATAGTGACAGGATGCGGCTGACTCAATCAAACGGTAGAACCAGAGTTTAGGACAATGACTTCACAGTTTGTCATGGATAGAGCGCATGCTCCGGGAAGGCTTACGGCCTTTATGAAGTTTGAACAACACCCGTTGAATTTATATAAAACTTCTCAGGAACGAGTGTCTCTCGAAAAGGGTGAAATCTCGTATATAGGGTATGCTTTAACAACACCCTATATTAGATTGCCATCAAGAGCTTACCCGTAAGTAGTTGCTATCGAACGCTTTCTCGCTAGCGAGAAAACTACCGTCTAATTAAGGCAAGGCCTGCCAGGGAAAATAAACTGAAATGTAAAAAATTTTCATTCCCCGCTAACTTGAGGGTTTCTCGATGAAGAGAAAGGATCACAAGCCGCCTGCTAACCCAACCACTTTAAGTGGGAGGGAAGATAATGGTGGTTCATTCGAAAAGGAAATGATCGGTGCTGGCGAGACCAGCCTAGCTGACATATAGTAATCAGCTGGAAGTGTAGATTGACGTAACAAGTCACACTATGCTGGAAGACCCCTCCCGTATGGGGGTAAGGTCCACAATAGAGTTTTCAGAAAAAACTCTGGATTTCAGGAACCGAGAGATTCAGCACGACGAGAGCCTGGGGGTTCTGAATTCATTTCGTGAATTCCTTTCTCACGACCTTAAGGGATCGTGAATATATTTCGCGCGACCCCAAGGGATTGTTGTGACGAGAACCTGCAGGAACTCTGTCACTGATTCCTGATGGAATCTTCAGGAATTGTGTCATGTGAACCCACAGGGCTTCACACGACCAGAGCCCAAAGGAACTATGTCTTAGTTACCTGTAGGGAGATGGAAAACCTTAGGCAGCAGGCATCCCTCAGGGTTTAGGAATCTCGGCAGGTTTCTGAACCTTCTTGCCTGTGGAAGGCTTCCAGGCAGGCAAGAGCAGTACAGGCCTACCCTTAGGGAAAGGGTCTGGGCGTTGTCACGTGGGCGACTACTGTCTCAGAGGCGATGGAGGCCTATGAGACTGGAGAGACTGATGGTTGTCTCTCCTTGCAGGAGGGTTATCCCCTGCAGCCAAAAAAAGGAGATGGTACCTTGTTCAAGGAAGAGGTAACCACCGAAGCAAGGCAAGTTTGGTTCCAAGCGGATGGCAAACTGCGAGAACCCTCTCTCGACCGAGACATAGGAACATCAAGCGCTGACGCTTGAAAAGCAGCTGGGTCCAGAGAGGGAAAGACAGGTGGGGGCAACAGAGGATTGGGAACCACGATCGCACGCTCTATCAGAACTTGCGCGGCGAGAAACCTCGTCGCTAACTCCTGTTGGATGAAAAATAGGAAATGGGCTGCGCGAGCCTGAAGGTTCAACATAGCGCTGGTCGCGTGAGAGTAAACACTCCGTGCGATGAGAGTCCGAAGACTCTCTGTCATAAGATTAAAACTCTTGATGACGAGGGTCACGAAAACCAGAAGGTTGTGTGATCGCGTGAACCCCTAAAGGTCACGCGATGAGGAGAGAATTCCCTGCTATGAGAACCCGAAGGTTCTTCGTAGTACTGGTCGCGCAAGCGCGAACGCTTTACGCGACGAGAGTAAAACTCTTGATGACGAGGGTCACGAGAACCAGAACATTCAGCGTGATCGCGTGAACACCAAGAGGTCGCGCGACGAGGAGAGAACTCCCTGCTACGAGAACCCGAAGGTTCAGCACAAGAGCCCACAGGCTCAGCAATAACGATGTTACAAGACCCCTGCCACGAGATCCCGAAGGTTCAGCGTGACAAAAGGCACAACAGCCCGAAGGCCTTGCGTAACCTCAGTTGCGAGACCCTGAAGGGTCAGCATGACTAACGGCACGAGAGCCCGAAGGCTCAGCGTAGCCAGTGTTGCAAGACCCAGAAGGGTCAGCACAACGGAGAACCAAAGTTTCCCTGTCACAAGACACCCAAGTGTACGCGTGACTAAAGGAACGAGAGCCTGAAGGCTCTGCGTAACCTGTGTTGCGAGACCCCGAAGAGTCAGGGCAATGGGAAACCGAAGTATCCATGTCATGAGACACGGAAGGGTCAGTATGACTGAGGGTACGAGAGCCCAAAGGTTCAGTTTAACCATCGTTACGAGAGCCAGAAGGCTCAGCGTAACTGAAACCTGAAGGTTCCAAGTCGCATGAACCCGAAAGTCCAGCGCGACGGAGGCCCGAAGGCCTCCTAAGATCATGAGAACCCGTAGGGTCAACATGACGAGAGCCCAAAGGCTCACGATCATGCCAGTCCAAAGGGTGATCATTAGGAGACCCCGAAGGGTCAACGCGAGGAGAACCAGCAGGTTCAAAAAGATGTCTCCTCACAGCAGGAGGAGGAGAATGTCCAGGATAGAGAGGGGTCACAAACCCTTCCACCCTACGATCCTCCAGAGAGGAACACAGAGCAGACTCCGCCTGAGGGGGAGACTGAACCAGTTCTAAAGATACCTCCTCCGCAGGGGAGGTTGGTTCTCCTGAAGGAGAACGTCGCTTAAAATAAGGCTCTTGTTCCGCCCCTGGAGGAGAACCATAAGCGTAAAGGGACCGCCAATGCGCAGAGGGAGTCTTCTCGAGAACGAGAGACTCGTTCTTCCGAAGGGGAAACCTGCCTTGGATAAAGCTCTGCCACCGCCCCTGGTAGATCAGCAAACTCCTCAGCATCAAAAACAGACTCAAGGGCTGATCGACAGGCTGCAGAGCCTGTGACAACCTGCAACTCTAATACAAAAGCTGAACATAAGTTTACCCTCACAAACGTGAGGAAAGTTCACCGAAGGCGGAGATCGCCTAGAACAAGCTTTTTCCCAGCACTATGGGAAAAAAGCGTAGGCTTACAAAATATGTTGGTCACTGAACAATCTCTCGCGAATGAGAGAGAATTCCTCCCGAAGGAGGACATCGCTTAAGACAAGCTTTCTCCCAGGTCTATGGGAAAAAAGCGTAGGCATAACAATCTCTCATGAACGAGAGAGAAGTCCTCCCGAAGGAGAACATCACCTAAGACAAACTTTCTCCCAACTCTATGAGAAAAAAGCATAGGCGTAACAATCTCTCTCACGGACAAGAGAAAAGTTCCCCCCGAAGGAGGAACAAGCCTTGGACTTGCTTTTCCCAGCACCAAGGAGAAGAAGCAGTCTTCGGCGACGAGATAGCAGAAGCAGATCTCGTCGAGCTGACAGCAATTCTTCCCGAAAGAGGGAAGGTTGCTGAACGGATGAAGAAGGGAAGCTCTCCCTTGTAAGGGAAGGTTCTCCAATCCCTGGAGGTGAACCTCCGGGCAGCACTCTATGCTTCCCATCAACAAGCCTTGTTCAAGTTGAAGGTGTGCAACAAGTGCTACCCTATAAGGTGGATAGCTCACAAGCTGCCACAGGAAGCACAGGACATGGACCGGAGAGGCCGAAGCCATCAGCCTTGCTCTCTACGTCGTTGCTTTCTGTAGTAAAGACAATAAAAGTTGTGATGAATTACAGTTCATAACTCCGCTGCATAACATGAATAAGTCTCCTTCCTTGTAAGAAAATTCCTCGAAAGGGAGCAAAACTGTTATAAACTTTAACTCTAAGTACTGAAACAAACACACGGGAGTGCTTAGGAACTGCCGGCCACCATGCAGGGGAGGGCGGAAAGGTAGGGGAGTAGTAGTATCAACACAATGACAACTCCCTTACAGCGGAGACCGCCAGATACGCTTTCAACTGTAAATAAAGTTAAAAGTATTTAAGAACATACAAGTATGTTTACATATATACACACATATATGTACAGTAATACCTTGAGATACGAGTGTTCCAACATAAGAAAAATTTGATACGGGGAAAATTTGGAGCAAATTTCTGGGCTCAACCTGTGCCGCTCCGTGAAATGCTCATTTAGCATAATTTCTAAGGTATATAATTGCTATTTTTGGGCTCAAGCCATGACGTCCTGATGGAAGGTTCCTTCAGTAGCTTCCTACGGTATATTTAACTACAGTGGATATTCCCAGAGAATTAAACTAAAGGTTATCACAGAATTCTAACTTCTGGTGCGAGTACCCTAAAGGTTTCCCTCTAGGATATCTTATATCAACAGGGAACGCATGTATTAACACGCCACATAGCTATCTGCACCCCATATAGAGTTAACACTTCGATATGGAAAGGTGGAGAATAACTGGGGAGCCGTTCCACAGTTACACTCATCCGTGGCTGCTTTTGGTACTCGAGACGTAAACAAACGGGCGCCATTGCTAAATGACGTCACGTCCGTCCTCATCCTTCTGCCTGTAGCTTCTCGCTTTAGTCGGATTTTCCTTGAGTGCGTTTTTCATCTGCTTACATCGCCGTTATGTCGCTACCTTCAGCCTCGCCTTCTCCTGGAAAGTTGAGTACAAGGTCCCAGTATTGTTTAAATAAGCTCTAGCCGTAAAGTAACTTCTACTTTTCGTAAAATATTCAGTTTTGTGGCAGAGCTGTGCCGATACCGGACGCGCCATTTTATGGCGTCGCTGTTCATGTTGCATGCTTTATTTAGTTAGCCAGAACAGCCCTCTCCAGTCATTTAACTAATTAATATTATTAGTTATTTAGTCTTCATAGCTAGGAATTACTTATATCGTGTTTTAGCGCTCATCAGACTCGGTCGCCGTTCGACCCCATACTAGATCGCTAGCTTAGCCCATAGGCTGGACAGCCTAGTGCTTGTTTTCATGCATGATATATACCAGTGTTCCTAGGTTAAGTTATGAAGATTGTGGCATTATTAAACATACTATTAACTGTGATGTAAGTGTTTTCGCCTTCGGGGACCATATAGGGGACCGAGTTGATTGCGTATCTTTCCACCCTAACCTAATGTAGGAACCCCTATATGCTCCCTAATCCCCCCTGCCTGAGGGGGTTCCCTCTGTGTAGCCTTGCTTCCCCTTCTATATAGGGGAATTTTGTCTACAATCAGAGTATTTTCGCTTCTCTTCCTACCCTAAGGGAATGACCCTCCCTTAGGGTCGGACCGAGAAATAAGGAACGGCTCTGCCCTTCCTCAGTTGCACCTGGTTGGGTTACTCCTTCCTCCCTGCAACTTGCGATGTGTCTTTCTAGCTTGCCTCGCCTAGGAGTTAGCCCTCCTTCTCTAGGTTAAGCTTTGGGGGTTGACTCTGCCCTATTATAGTTTGGGACGGTACTCCTGTACCGTTCTCATTCTGGGCTACCTAACCTAGGTTAGGGAGCGTTCTCCCTTACCTTGGTGTCCGTTCTCATACAGAGTCTCCTCTTTAGAAAACGGATTTTGAGCGAAGCGAAAAATCTATTTTTGGGTGAGATAGCCATGGCGTCCTGATGGAAGGTTCCTTTTTGGTAGCTTCCTTGGGTAAATAACTACTAGATATTCCCAGAGAATTTAACCACAGGTTATCACAGAATTCTAACTTCTGGAGCGAGTATCCTAAAGGTTTCCCTTTAAGACATCGTATATCAACAGGGGACGCATGTATTAACGCGCCACATAGCTATCTGCACCCCACATAGAGTTAACACTTCGATGTGTAGGGGCGGAGAATAGCTGGGGAGCCGTTCCACAGCTAATCTCGTCCGTGGCTACTTTTGGTACTCGAAACGTAAACAAACGGGCGCCATTGCTAAATGACGTCACGTCCGTCCTCATCCTGAAGCCAGTTGCTTGCCGATCACCATGATACAGCAGGACAGGGTGGGACCTGAAAGGCTGGACGAAGTAGCAGGGAGGGTCCATCAGGACGCCATGGCTGTCTCACCCAAAAATAGATTTTTCGCTTCGCTCAAAATCCGTTTTTTGGGCTCAAGCCATGGCGTCCTGATGGAAGAATACCAGAGAATCAATGTATCGTGGTAGATTTTCCCCTTTTAGAGTAAGTGCCGAGGGCTTTGAATAGAGTAAGCATGGTAATCTTGATAGAAGTTCCGTGGAGCTGAAACTTCCTGCCCCCCTTGGCAGAGAAGTCCCGACGGGCCATCCTGAGGATCAAAGTGGTTCTTGAAGGGCTACCCACCTTGCGGGGAGAACGTGAAGAACTCAGAGACAAGACAGAATGGTTGCTATTCATATAGGAACATTCTCAAAAACAGACAAGTGGTGGTTAGGCACTGTATATTGTAAAGGAGGACGGTCTGGTCTCGAAGGTATAGCTTAAGTAAGTATTCAGTTAGGAATATTACATAGCATAGGTGAGTATATAATATGGATTGAACCAATTATCTTCATTGTTTTTATAAAGAAAAAGGGGGATAATGAAACTATGACAACCATGTATTTCATAGTATAAGTAGGAGCGGATTGAGACGCACAAGTAAATAAAATAGAAATCTTATTTCACAATTGCAGAATATGGTAAATAAATGCAATAAAGGATGTAAGGGTAATTTACAATAAATTATAATGTACATAGTAATGAAAGACTTCGCTCTTGAATCTGAAAGAAAATTTCAAATTATTAGAAAGCACAGGTTCCAGAGGAACATTAGTCTTTAAAAGAAAAAACACATCATGCACTAGGCATACGGCACTCATGTGACGACTATGACATTTCACCTGAGAGAAGAACAGTCTATGAAAAACACTAAGTGTCTCTGAATTCACTACGTATCACACGAGGGTCAACATAGGCACCTGAAGAGTTAGAGTCCCAAGTAACTCACTGTTCTAAGCAGAGTTAGGTGCAGGTTTCATAACACTACCTGCGGCTACCACAAAATGTTTGACTTCATGCACTTGTTTCGCGTAATGCTTGAAGAAAACACGCGAGGATCTCCAGCCCGTGAAACTCTTGAGGCTTTCAAAATTCATGCTCTGAAAGAAATTCAGAGACGATGCAACTTTTCTAGGATCGTGACCTGCGGGTGCACTGTCAGGATCCGCTCTGCGAATGAAGTAGGTGATTTTCGCTCTTAGTTGTTTCAGTGACAGGTCGCTACCCGATGTTTCTCCTTTGAAGAGTTGGCCTCCACCAAAGTCAGAAGTTCTACAAAGATAGACCTTGAGGCTCTCTACTGGACATAGAGAGACATCTTCTTTCAGGGGGCAGATTCTCCAAGGGCCCCATCTTTTGGTGGGTAGTTCGTTTTTAGCGAGAAACGTCGGATCCGGGAAGAGGGTAAGGTCTCCTGAGTCTGTGAACAGAATGTGACCCTCGTCCCTTGATAATGCCACTATTTCGCTGACTCGGGCTCCTGAAGCAAGAGCAAAAAGAAATATAACCTTTTGAGTCAGATCCTTGAGAGGGCACGAATCGTTGTCAAAGTTGGAGGCAAAATGGAGCACCTTGTCCAGGGACCAGGAGATAGGTTTTGGTGGCGGTGCTGGGCGTAGACGAGCGCATGCCTTCGGTAGTTTATTGAAGATGTCGCTGGACATATCAATCTGGAAGGCGTGCAGTAGTGGTCTAGTCAAGGCCGATTTGCAAGTAGAAATCGTGTTGGCTGTTAAGCCCTGTCCATAAAGGTGAATGAAGGACATGCAAATATCTATGGTGATTTCCGTAGGATTTTTCGCCTTGACGAATGAGACCCATTTTCTCCAGGATGATTCGTATTGCCGTCGTGTGGATTCGGTCTTGTATTCCGAGGAAGTCCAGACTTTTCTTCGAGATCCCAAACCTTTTCTTCGCGGCTAGGGAGAGAAAATCATGAGATGAAGGTCCCTGACTTTCGATGATGAAGCGAAGACAGTCGACTTCTGTACTTGCTGGGAGAGAACTGGGCCCGGGAGAGGGATCAGCGTGGGTTGTAGCTCCAGGACTAGGGGGTACCAGTTGCTCCGGGGCCACTTGGGAGCCACTAGGGCCGCTGTTCCCTTGAAGGTTCTCAGTTTGGAGAGGACTTTTAGCAGAAGGTTGGTGGGAGGGAATAGGTAGATCCTGGACCATCTGTTCCAATCCAGTGACATGGCGTCCACCGCTTCTGCCTTGGGGTCCTCGTACGGGGCCACATATCGAGGAAGTTGATTGTTGTCGCTCGTTGCGAAGAGATCGATCTGAAGTTCTGGGACTTGGTGAGAGATGAAGGAGAACGATCTTGCGTCTAGAGACCATTCCGACTCTATCGGGCTTGTTTGGGATAGAGCGTCCGCCGTCACGTTGCGGAATCCTTGTAGATGAACTGCAGACAGGTGCCATTTCTTTTTCTCCGCCAGACGGAAGATTGGGAGAAGCACCTGATTTATCTGGGGCGATCTTGAGCCTTGGCGATTGAGACATCGAACTACCACCGAGTTGTCCAGGGTCAGACGAATATGGATCGAGGGAGGCGGGGAGAGTTTCTTCAGAGTTAGAAGGACCGCCATGGCCTCCAAGATGTTGATGTGAAACGTCTTGAATAGGGGAGACCATGTTCCTTGAGCCTGTTTTTGGTGGGAGTGACCTCCCCAACCCTCCAGCGAAGCGTCCGTGTGGATGTTGAGTGATGGAGGTGGGTGTTGAAGAGGGATGGACCTTTTCAGGACCTTTGCTTCCGACCACGGCTTTAGGAGTAACCGAAGTCTGTTTGGGAGCCGTCTCTTGAGATCTCTTCGAGCGATGGATGCGGAACGTCTCCAGACTCCCGCGGCATCCTTTAGCTGTGCACGTAGCACTGGGTTTGTCACTGAGGCGAACTGTAGAGAGCCTAGAACTCGTTCCTGCTGACGTCTTGAGATCCGTTTTGGATTTCAGCAGTCTCTTGACAGACCCTGCTATTTCCTTCCTTTTCTTCTGGGGGATGGAAAGGCGGTGTGACTGAAGGTTCCACTGGATTCCTAACCATTGGAACTTCTGAGCTGGAGAGAGGCGAGATTTCTTTGTGTTTATCTTGAATCCCAGATGTTCTAGGAACTGGGTAACTTTGTTGCAGGATCTTAGACAATCTTTGGGCGATGTAGCCCAGACCAGCCAGTCGTCGAGGTAGGCCATCACCTGGACGCCGCGGAGGCGAAGCTGTTGAACGATGGCGTCTGCCAGCTTTGTGAAAATCCGAGGGGCCACGTTGAGGCCGAAGGGCATGGCCCTGAAGGCGTAGCTTTTCCTTTGGAGTCGAAATCCTAGGTAGGAGGAAGCGTGGTGGTTCATTGGAACGTGCCAGTAGGCATCCGCCAGGTCTATGGAGACCGTGTAGGAACCTTGAGGCAGAAGGGTCCTTATCTGTTGGAGAGTCAGCATCTTGAACTTGTCGTTCGCTATGAACTTGTTGAGGGGGGATAAGTCTAGAATGACTCTGAGTTTGTCGGAGTCCTTCTTGGGGACGCAAAACAGTCTCCCTTGGAACCTGGTTGACTTTACCCTCCTTATCACCTTCTTGTTCAAGAGATCTAGGACATATTCTTCCAGAAGGGGGATTGATTGTTGGAAGAACTGCTGGAAGGTTGGGGGTGGTTGAGTCCAACTCCAGCCTAGACCCTTCTTGACGATGCTGTGTGCCCAGGGATCGAAGGTCCAACGATCCTGGAATTGGCGAAGTCTTCCTCCCACCGGAAGCACTTCATTGTTTCTGGTGTCCCGAGGGTTTACTGCCTCGGCCGCTAGCTCCCCTTCCTCCTCTGCCTCTGGAGGGACGGCGAGATGCATCTCTGCCTGCACGTCTGTTTGGGCCTCTACCTTTGGGACGAAAGGTAGTTGACTGTTGCTCGAAAGCAGGGGTGAAAACCGGCGACTGTGACAAGACCGGTTGGGTGACCAGCTGAAAGGTCTGCTGTGGCTGAGCTGCCACTTGGGGAGTAGCGGATCCCGGAAACTGCCGTATCTGTTGACGTTGCTGGGGTTTCGGCTTGGTGGATTTCCTCTTAGGCTGAGGGCCGTCGTCCTGAGAGGATTTCCTATTCTTCGACATGCCCCACTTGTGGAGAAGGTTCCTGTTCTCCGTGGCGGCCTTGTCGGTGATCTCTTTCACAAGGGAGGAGGGAAAGAGGTGCTTACCCCAGATGTTGGAGGAAATCAGTCTCCGGGGTTCGTGTCTCACTGTGGCACTGGAGAACACGAATTCACGACAGGCTCTACGAGCCTTCGTGAAGCTGTACAGGTCTTTTACTACTGTCGCCAAATGTGTTTTGGCGAGAACCATGTAGTAGTCAGGGACCCTAGTGTCACCGGCCATGACGTCGAGCTGTACCTGGAGGGACATGGATGCGGCGAGCCTTTCCTTCGTGTCATGTTCCCGACGAAGGAGATGGTCATTAAGTTTCGGGAGGTCTTCGTTAAACTGACGGCCAGCGACGTCAGGTTCTAGTTTTCCTACCACGAATGTATGCTGGACATCTTTCCAGTGTCGAACATCGGGGGGAGTAGTCAGGGAGAAGGGTCTGCACTCCTCCAGTGCAGGGCAAGGTTTTCCTTCTTCCACTGCCTTATGTACCGCAGCGAAGGTCTTTTCCAAGAAGGGGAGGGTCGCATCGTCTGGTGTGATGTAGGTAGGGTGCTTCTTGCTAAGCGCCGGAAGTTTTGAGCAGGTAAAGCCCCTACTTTTTACTGTATTGGCCAGCATAGCCTGGGCCTTCGCGAGATCGAACACAATCACCTCCTTCGGTTCGGTCTCTTCTTTAGAGGCAGGTTCGGATCGAAGTCGGACGTAACAGTCCGGATAAGCCTCAAAGTTCGGGAAGAATTCCACTTCTTCCAGTACAATCGAGCCGATCTTCTCACTGATGAAGATCTTGCCTGTTGTAATTGGCATGTG
This sequence comes from Palaemon carinicauda, assembly GCF_036898095.1. Taxonomy (NCBI): domain Eukaryota; kingdom Metazoa; phylum Arthropoda; class Malacostraca; order Decapoda; family Palaemonidae; genus Palaemon; species Palaemon carinicauda. The sequence continues at coordinate 15,431,904 of NC_090759.1, forward strand.
CTCGGCACACCTCCAGGGGTTGGTATCTGAGCATGCCGGGAGGTCCTTAACCGAAATCCTTTTCGGCTGCTTCGAACTTCCCATGTACTCGTGTGTCTCACAGAGTTTCTTGTCCATGAGAGCCTCGAGCATTCGGAACATCTCCTGGGTGCTGTATGGGGTGGGATCCGGGGTAGCGGAGGTAGACGGGAGTGATACGTCCGTCAGTGTAGGAGTCGGTGTGGGGGTGGAAGGTGGAGCGACCTCCTGCTCCGACTCAGTGTATTCCACCTGGTCTTCCTCATAGTCCAATTCGTCGCCCATGAGGTTCCTTTCCGTGTTCTCCGACACTTCCGACATACGTTCCGCGTTGTCGGCATCCAAACGGCACTCGTGCATGGACTGGGCCATGACTACGTCAGGTTCCACCGTTATCTGGACGGTGGGGATCTGATCCTTGGGGACCACAGAGTATGGGGATGCCTTCGGGAAAAGCAAGGCCCTCAAGCCTTCGGTGGCAAGGTATGGTCCGGTGGCGTTCTTTTGGAAGCCACGCACCCACTTGCGTAGCTTCTCTCGAGATGCGTCCCTAACCTCCGCTGAGGGAGGATTGTTGAATGCCTCGACCAGGCGGTCCTTGCAGACTGTACAGTTCTGCGGGTCCCAAAACTTCAGATCGCCTTTCTTGTTGGCGCAAGGGGCGTGGGTCCTACACGCCGTGTGCCCGTAGAAGTGCGGGCGCTTCACTCCACAGAAGCCGTGGTCGCATTTCACGTACTCTTCCTGTAAGAGAAAGAGAACATGAGTATGGGGAAGTCATATTAATGACTTATATTCTAAAGTTAAATATTAAAAGGTTAATTTTTAACTTAATCTTAAGTGATATAAACATTGTGATGTTTGAGAGTGGAGAGGGAAATGAAGTAGATAGACACATACTCCGTGTAACCCGCCCGGCTGGTTACCGTAACCTCATCCATAGGCAATTTGTTTGTGACCGAGGACACAATTTCAGAATTCCTCATAGATTGCAAGGGAGGCAAAGGGAATTCTAGAAGGAATTGCCAAGGATATAAAACTGGGACTGAGACCACTCAGACCATTGAATTGGGGATGTAGAAGACCCCATAGGGTAACGGTTTCCGGCAACCAGCCGTGCTAAGATACACACAGCATGCTGGAAAATTGTGATATGCAAGAAGACAGCACGGCTACTAATAGAACGGTAAGACAATACCTATCTATTTATGTAGTCAAACCATCTGGTTGCAAGGTAGGGCTATCAGCATGTGTTGATAGCTAGGAGAAGGGGTGCAAGTCTCTTGGCGCCTCCGGAAGGTGCCGGCCGACCGGCGGCACGCCGGAGGCCGCTCCAGCAGAGTTTCTGGCATTAAGGAAGACAAATAGAGAAGTCAGGAGTAATGCCAGGATGGCGGCCGCCGGTACAACGGCGGCACGCCGGCGGGAGGCGGCGGCTCCAGCAGCCGAAGGTTGCTGGCTTGGTGACAGGGACAAGGATGAGCTATAGCAGAACCGAACCGCCGGCAATGGATGCCGGCACGCCGGGGGCCGGTCCGATGGACGGACGACCGAAGCTAGGAGGTATGAGGGTAGGCCATCGGCTGTACGCCGACGGGAGGCGGCAGCCCTCCGGCACACGGAGGGCTGTCGGCCACGGGGGGCAAGGAAGGTGTCACCAAGGGGGGGATGTCGGTATCGCCGACAGTAGAGGCAGCAAGGGACCGGCACCAGGACAGTGAAAGAGACAGAAGGAGGGATATAGGAGTACGGACACGAACCCCAAGGCATCCCACCTGAATGGGTGTACCCATGATAGGGGCTAGTCCTATCACCCAGTGGCAGGGGACAGATGGGTATAGGCTAACCTAAGTATAGGCTAGGCCATACAAGAGATAGGTGGGGAGGGGAGAAGAAGAAGGGTCTTCCATAGGGGAGGTTCTGTACCAAAACGGCCACCAAGGAAGGGAGGACGCTCCCTAGCCTAAGGTAGGCAGCCTGGCTGAGAACGGTGCATGGGTACCGTTTCAAGCAAGGCACAGAACTAGCTCCCCCCAAGCCTAACCTTGAGCAGGGATGTTATACCCTGAACCAGGAAGGTTGGAAGACGTATCGCAATTGCAGGGAAGGTCAGGTAACCTAGCCTCAGCAATAGAGGAAGGGCAGGCCGTTCCTCATTCTCGGACGCAACCCTAAGGGGGGATCATTCCCTTAGGGAGGACAGAGAAGCGATAAGTACTCTGGTATGAGCTTGATCCCCTTACGTGGTAGGGGGAGCAAGGCTACACAGAGGGAATGCCCTAAGGCAGGGGGTGAAGGGAGCATATAGGGGTCCTACATTCAGGTTAGGTTAGAAAGGCACACTATCAAACCTATCCCCTATATGGTCCCTGAAGGCGAAAACACTTGCATCACAGTAAACAGTATCATAAAATAATGCCACTATCTTCATAACTTAACCTAGGATCACTGTAATATATCATGCATGAACACTGATGATACGCACTCTGGCCTAGGGGCTAGGCTAGCGATCTGATATGGGGTCAGGCGATGACCAATAAAAGAGCGTCAAAACACGATATATAAAGTTCCTAGCTATGAAGACTAAATAACTAATAGTATCGATTAGTTAATAAGGCCGGAAAAGGCTGTTGAGGCTAGCTAAATAAGGCATGCAAGACAACAGCGACGCCATAAAATGGCGTGTCCGGTAGCAGCACAGCTCTGCCAAAAAACATAAAATATCTCGAAAAATAGGTCAGAGCTTATTTAAACAATACTGGAACCTGGTACTCAACTTTCCAGAAGAAGGCGAGGCCGAGGGTAGAGACATAGCTAAGATGCAAGTCGATGAAATAAGCACAGGGAAAATCCGTCTTAGTAAGGCAAGCTACTATGCGAAGGATGAGGACGGACGTGACGTCATTTAGCAATGGCGCCCGTTTGTTTACGTTTCGAGTACCAAAAGTAGCCACGGACGAGATTAGCTGTGGAACGGCTCCCCAGCTATTCTCCGCCTCTACACATCAAAGTGTTAACTCTATGTGGGGTGCAGATAGCTATGTGGCGCGTTAATACATGCGTCCCCTGTTGATATACGATGTCTTAAAGGGAAACCTTTAGGATACTCGCTCCAGAAGTTAGAATTCTGTGATAACCTGTGGTTAAATTCTCTGGGAATATCTAGTAGTTATTTACCCAAGGAAGCTACCAAAAAGGAACCTTCCATCAGGACGCCATGGATTGAGCCCAAAAAGACCCCTCATCTTCCCCCTCCCCACCTATCCATTTGTTGTAGGCTTGCCTACAGACATCTGTCCTTAGTCCTACAACTCCTCCCTTGGGTGGAGTGGTAGGGCTAACTTGTTCTCCTGCTGAGCTGGCCGCTCTGGTACACATACCCTTCATAGCGTTCTATGGGGGTGGTTGCCGACGTCCCACCCCTCATTTTACCTAGAAACTGCTGGCCGACCTTCGGAGCCGGCCACCGGCGTGCCGGCATTGATTGCCGGCGGTCTAGGTACATATCTATCTCATGAATTGATCCAAGCTCACCAGGCCGTCAGCCTTCAGCTGCCGGAGCCGCCGCCCCCTGCCGGCGACCCGCCGCTGTGCCGGAGGTCGCCACGATGGTTTATACATTAGGTACTCAGTGTGTCTGTCTTGATGCCTTCCACCCTGCAGGACCAGCCTTCGGCGTTCCGTCGGTCTGCCGGACCCTCCTGAGACGTTAAGGGATATGCACCCCTTCCCATACCTGCCGACAACATGCCGACAGTCAAAATGCTGCAGCCAGATGGCTTAGCCACTTCTATATATAGGTATTGTCTTACCATCCAAGTCTGTGGCTATGCTGTTTGATTGCACATTACAATATTCCAGCATACTCTGTGTCTTAGTGCAGCCGATTGCCGGAACCTATATTTAATAAGGGGTTTCTCCTATTCCCCTTCTACTCCAGGGATCTGAGTGGTCTCAGACCCTGCTACACCCTGCGGGCAATTTCTGTTAGAAGCTTAGCTTCTACCCACCACGGCTTATCCATATGGATTTCCGTTTTGTGACCTTCGGCCACAAAAGAAATTGCCTACTGATAAGGTTACGGTAACCGACTGGGCGGGATTCGCAAGTATGTGTCTATCTACTTCCTTTCCTGCTCATTATTCTCAAGCATTATAATACCTTGTGAATTACTTTAATGTTTAAAAATTTTAGATTAAGTTATCTTAATTTTAGAGTAATGAAAGTCATTCTTATGCCTTCCATGTACTCATGATCTCTTTCTTTTACAGGAGGAGTATATGAAGTGTGAAAGCAACTTCTGCGGGGTGAAGCGCCCGGACTTCTACGGGCACAAGGCGTGCCGGACCCATGCCCCCTGCGCCGCCAAGAAAGGCGACCTGAAGCATTGGGACCCGCAGAACTGTACAGTCTGCAAGAGTCGTATGGTCGAGGCGTGCGATGATCCTCCTTCAGCGGAGGTAAGGGACAACGCTCGAGAGAAGCTACGCAAATGGGTGCATGGCTTCCAGAAGAACGCCACCGGACCATATCTCGCCAACGAAGATTTGAGGGCCTTGCTTTTCCCAAAGGCATCCAAAGACTCTGTGGTCCCCCGTGATCAGATCCCCACCGTCCAGATCGTGGTGGAACCTGATATTGTCATGGCCCAGTCCATGCATGAGTGCCATCTGGATTCCGATAACGTGGAACGTATGTCGGAAGTGTCAGAAGAGACGGAGAAGAACCTCATAGGCGAGGAACTCGACTATGAGGAAGATCAGGTGGAATACCCTGATTCGGAGACCGAGGTCGCTCCCGCTCCTACTCCCGCAGCAACTCCTGCACCGTCCGAGGAACCTGTTCCTTCGACTTCCGCCACCCCGGACCCTCTTCCATCGGCCACTCAGGAGGTCTTCAAGATGCTTGAAGCCCTCATGGAAAGAAAACTACGAGAAACCCAGGAGCAATTCCGTACTACTCTGGTTAATCTTAAACAACCGAAACGGATTTCGGTTAAGGACCTCCCCACTTGCACGGAAGCTAATCCATGGAGATATGCCGAGCATATGCCAATCACGACTGGAAAAATCTACATCAGTGAAAGGGTTGGCTCTATCTTGTTGGAAGAAGTGAAATTCTTCCCGAATTTCGAGGCTTATCCGGACTGTTACGTCCGGCTCAGGTCCGAACCAGCCTCAAAGGAAGAGACTGAACCGAAGGAGGTTATCGTGTTCGATCTCGCGAAGGCCCAGGCTATGTTAGCCCAGGCGGTGAAGAGTAGGGGTTTCACCAACTCCAAGATGCCGGCGCTTAGTAAGAAGCATCCAACCTTCGTTGCGCCGAATGCTGCGACTTTCCCCTTCATCGAAAAGGCCTTCACAGCGGTCTTAAAGGCAGTGGAGGAAGGGAAACCTTGCCTTGCACTGGAGGAGTGCAGACCCTTCTCCCTTACTTTTCCTCCCGATGATAGGCACTGGAAAGACGTCCAGTCAACCTTCACGGTAGGGAAATTAGAGCCTGACGTAGCCGGTCGTCAATTCAATGAGGACCTCCCAAGGCTAAATGATCACCTCCTTCGTAGGGAACAGGATACGAAGGAGAGGCTTGCCGCGTCGCTGTCCCACCAGGTACAGCTAGAACTTATGGCCGGGGATACTAGAGTCCCGGACTTTTATATGGTCCTAGCCAAATCGCACTTGGCAATAGTGACGAAGGACCTATATAGCTTCACTAGGGCTCGCAGAGCCTGTCGTGAATTCGTGTTCGCCAACGCGACGGTGAAACACGAACCCCGGAGGCTGATTTCCTTCATTATCTGGGGTAAGTATCTCTTTCCTTCCTCCCTGGTGAAAGAGATTGCAGACAAGGCCGCCACGGAGAATAGGAACCTTCTCCACAAGTGGGGCATGTCAAGGAAAAGGAAATCCTCTCAGGACGATGGCCCTCAACCTAAGAGGAAACCTCAAAAGCCGAAACCCCAGCAACGTCAACAGAGACGGCAGTTTCCGGGTACCGCTACTCCCCAAGTGGCCACACAGCCACAGCAGACCTTTCAGTTGGTCGCCCAACCAGTGGTGTCGCAGTCACCGGTCTTTACCCCTGCATATGAGCAACATGCTACTACCTTTCGTCCCAGAGGTAGGGGCTCAAGCAGAGGTTCCGGCAGAGATTCGTTTCGCCGTCCCTCCAGAGGCAGAGGAGGAAGGGGAACTAGCGGCCGAGGTGGCAAACCCTCGGGACACCAGAAGCAATGAAGTGCTTCCGGTGGGAGGAAGACTCCGCCAATTCCAGGATCGTTGGACCTTCGATCCCTGGGCGGACAGCATCGTCAAGAAGGGACTAGGCTGGAGCTGGACTCAACCACCCCCAGCCTTCCAGCAATTCTTCCAACAGTCAACCCCCCTCCTGGAAGAATATATCCTAGAACTCTTGAACAAGAAGGTGATCAGGAGGGTAAAGTCAACCAGGTTCCAAGGGAGACTATTTTGCGTTCCCAAGAAGGACTCCGACAAACTCAGAGTGATTCTAGACTTATCCCCTCTCAACAAGTTCATTGCGAACAACAATTTCAAGATGCTGACTCTGCAACAAATAAGGACCCTTCTGCCTCAAGGGCCCTACACGGTCTCCATAGACCTGGCGGATGCCTACTGGCACGTTCCAATGAATCATTACGACTCCTCCTACCTAGGATTTCAACTCCAAAGGAAAAGTTACGCCTTTAGGGCCATGCCCTTCGGGCTCAACGTGGCTCCACAGATCTTCACCAAGCTGGCAGACGCCATCGTCCAACAACTCCGTCTTCAGGGCGTCCAAGTGATGGCCTACCTAGACGACTGGCTAGTCTGGGCGACATCGCCCGAAGATTGTGTAAGAGCCTGCAACAAAGTCACCCAGTTCCTAGAGCATCTGGGATTCAAGATAAACACCGAGAAATCTCGCCTCTCTCCAGCTCAGAAGTTCCAATGGTTGGGAATCCATTGGGATCTTCAGTCACACCGCCTTTCCATTCCACAGAAGAAAAGGAAGGAAATAGCAGGGTCTGTCAGAAGACTTCTGAAATCCAAACGGATCTCAAGACGACAGCAGGAACAAGTTCTAGGCTCTCTACAGTTCGCCTCTGTGACAAACCCAGTGCTTCGCGCACAGCTAAAGGATGCCGCGGGAGTCTGGAGATGTTTCGCATCCATCGCTCGAAGAGACCTCAAGAGACGGCTTCCAAACAGACTTCGCTCACTATTAAAGCCGTGGTCGGAAGCAAAGGCCCTGAAAAGGTCCTTTCCTCTTCAACACCCGCCTCCATCGATCAACATCCACACGGACGCTTCACTGGAGGGTTGGGGAGGTCACTCCCACCAACGACATGTTCAAGGAACATGGTCTCCCCTATTCAAGACGTTTCACATCAACATCTTGGAGGCCATGGCGGTTCTTCTCACCCTGAAGAAACTCTCCCCGCCTCCCTCGATCCACATCCGTCTGACTCTGGACAACTCGGTGGTGGTCAGACGTCTCAATCGTCAGGGCTCGAGATCGCCCCAGATAAATCAGGTACTTCTTCCGATCTTTCATCTGGCAGAAAAGAAGAAATGGCACCTGTCTGCAGTTCACCTACAAGGATTCCGCAACGTGACGGCGGACGCTCTATCACGGACAAGCCCAATAGAGTCGGAATGGTCTCTAGACGCAAGGTCATTCTCCTTCATCTCTCACCAAATCCCGGAACTTCAGATCAATCTCTTCGCAACGAGCGACAACAACCAACTTCCTCGATATGTGGCCCCGTACGAGGACCCCAAGGCAGAAGCAGTGGATGCCATGTCCCTGGATTGGAACAGATGGTCCAGGATATACCTGTTCCCTCCCCCCAACCTTCTGCTGAAAGTCTTCTCCAAACTGAGAACCTTCAAAAGGGACAGCGGCCCTAGTGGCTCCCAAGTGGCCCCGGAGCAATTGGCACCCTCTGTTCCTGGAGCTGCAGCCCACGCTGATCCTCCTACCAGGCCCAGTTCTCTCTCAACAAGTACAGAAGTCGACTGTCTTCGCTTCATCACTGAAAGTCAGGGACCTTCATCTCATGATTTTCTCTCCTTAGCCGCAAAGAAAGAGTTTGGAATCTCGAAGAAAAGTCTAGACTTCCTCGAGGAATACAAGACTGAATCCACACGACGGCAATACGAATCTTCCTGGAGAAAGTGGGTCTCATTCGTCAAGGCAAAAAATCCTATGGAAATCACCATTGATTTTTGCATGTCCTTTTTCATTCACCTTCATGGACAAGGCTTAGCAGCCAACACGATTCCCACCTGCAAATCGGCTTTGACTAGACCACTACTGTACGCCTTCCAGATTGATCTGTCCAGCGATATCTTCAATAAATTACCAAAGGCATGCGCTAGACTATGCCCAGCACCTCCGCCAAAACCTATCTCCTGGTCCCTGGACAAGGGGCTCCATTTTGCCTCTAACCTGGACAACGATTCGTGCCCTCTAAAAGACTTGACTCAAAAAGTTATCTTCCTTTTTGCTCTCGCCTCGGGAGCCCGAGTCAGTGAAATAGTGGCATTATCAAGAGAAGAGGGTCATATCCTGTTTGCAGATACAGGAGAGCTTACCCTCTTCCCTGATCCGACGTTTCTCGCAAAGAATGAACTACCCACCAAGAGATGGGGCCCTTGGAGAATCTGCCCCCTGAAGGAAGATGTCTCTCTATGCCCAGTGGAGAGTCTTAAGGTCTAACTTCGAAGAACTTCAGATTTCGGTGGAGGACAACTCTTCAAAGGAGAAACAACGGGTAGTGACTTGTCACTGAAACAACTAAGAGCGAAAATCACCTACTTCATTCGCAGAGCGGATCCTAACAGTACACCCGCAGGTCATGATCCTAGAAAAGTCGCGTCTTCTCTGAACTTCTTCCAGAGCATGAATTTCGAAAGCCTCAAGAGCTTCACAGGGTGGAAATCGTCGCGCGTTTTCTTCAAGCACTACGAGAAGCAAGTGCATGAAGTTAAACATTTCGTGGTAGCCGCAGGTAGTGTTATGAAACCTGCCGTTTAACTCTGCATAGGACAGTGAGTTACTTGGGACTTTAACTCTACGGGTGCCTGTGTTGACCCTTTTGTGATACATAGTGATTTCATAGACACTTAGCGTTTCTAATAGACTGTTCTTATCAAGGTGAAATGTCATAGACTTCACATGAGTGCCACATGCTCTAGGGCATGATGTGTTTTTTCTTTGAAAAAGACTGACGTTCCTCTGGAACTTGTGTTTCTAAAAGTGAAATTTCTTTCAGATTCAAGATTGAAGTCTTTTATTTTCTTTGTACATGATTCTTTATTATTGTAAATTAACTTTACATTTATTATTGCACTTGTTATCACAATAATCTGCAATCTATGAAATAAAATGTCTATTTTATTACATGTGCGTCTCTCTCCGCTCCTATTATTTATTATGAAATATATGATTGTCATAGTTTCATTTAACCCCTTCCTTCTGAAAGAGAAGAATAATATAGATATACTTGTATTATATACTCACTCATGCTGTGGTAATATTCCTACCTGAATACTTACCTTTGTCCTGCCTTCGAGATCAGATTGATCTCTCCTCCAGGGAGTGTAGTAAATATTTATCACTTACCTATGCTTGATAATATTCCTACCCGAATATTAACCTTATGTCTTGTCTCCGAGTCCTGCACGAACTCTCCGCAGGGTGAGTAGCTCTTCAATGATCGCTTCGAGATTTTAGTATGGTCCACCAGGACTTCTCTGCCAGGGGGGCAGGAAGCTGGTTCTTCACGGAACCTCTAGTAAGGACATGTTACATACCTCTATTCGAAGCCCTTGGCACTTGCATAAAAAGGGGAAAATTTCCACGATACATTAATTCTCTGGTACACTTCCATCAGGACGTCATGGCTTGAGCCCAAAAAACGGATTTTGAGCGAAGCGAAAAATCTATTTTTGGGTGAGATAGCCATGACGTCCTGATAGACCCTCCCGTCTATTCTACTCCAGCCTTTCAGGCCCCGTCCTGTCCTGTTGTATCATGGAGATTAGCAAGAAGCTGGCCTCAGGATGAGGACGGACGTGACGTCATTTAGCAATGGCGCCCGTTTGTTTACGTCTCGAGTACCAAAAGCAGCCACGGATGAGTGTAACTGTGGAATGGCTCCCCAGTTATTCTCCACCTTTCCATATCGAAGTGTTAACTCTATATGGGGTGCAGATAGCTATGTGGCGTGTTAATACATGCATCCCCTGTTGATATACGATATCCTAGAGGGAAACCTTTAGGGTACTCGCACCAGAAGTTAGAATTCTGTGATAACCTTTAGTTTAATTCTCTGGGAATATCCACTGTAGTTAAATATACCCTAGGAAGCTACTGAAGGAACCTTCCATCAGGACGTCATGGCTATCTCACCCAAAAATAGATTTTTCGCTTCGCTCAAAATCCGTTATATTACCAGAGAAAAAAAGTGCATAGGAATGCCAGGGATGAACCCAGCTCGCTCACCTATATTAGGTGTCTGTATATAGTAACTGGGGCGTGAAAACCACTATCAGCGGTCTCGTGCCATTTAGATATCTCCTCTTCAAATATCCCCGTTACTACGAGGTGCCGTTCTACATCCACTACTGATTGCTACTACCACTACCTCCACCCACGCCAACATCTACACTCCTTTCATAGCATCTCTGCTGTTTACTCGCACGTTATTTTGCTTCTGTGATTTCGGTTTTTTGAGTGCTTTTCTGCGCAAGATGTCGGCTCAAGATTCTGCATCCAAGTTAACGGATTTTGAGCGAAGCGAAAAATCTATTTTTGGGTGAGATAGCCATGGCGTCCTGATGGAAGGTTCCTTTTTGGTAGCTTCCTTGGGTATATAAACTACTAGATATTCCCAGAGAATTTAACCACAGGTTATCACAGAATTCTAACTTCTGGAGCGAGTATCCTAAAGGTTTCCCTTTAAGACATCGTATAACAACAGGGGACGCATGTATTAACGCGCCACATAGCTATCTGCACCCCACATAGAGTTAACACTTCGATGTGTAGGGGCGGAGAATAGCTGGGGAGCCGTTCCACCGCTAATCTCGTCCGTGGCTACTTTTGGTACTCGAGACGTAAACAAACGGGCGCCATTGCTAAATGACGTCACGTCCGTCCTCATCCTGAAGCCAGTTGCTTGCCGATCACCATGATACAGCAGGACAGGGTGGGACCTGAAAGGCTGGACAAAGTAGCAGGGAGGGTCCATCAGGACGCCATGGCTATCTCACCCAAAAATAGATTTTTCGCTTCGCTCAAAATCCGTTTTTTGGGCTCAAGCCATGGCGTCCTGATGGAAGAATACCAGAGAATCAATGTATCGTGGTAGATTTTCCCCTTTAGTGTAAGTGCCGAGGGCTTTGAATAGAGTAAGCATGGTAATCTTGATAGAGGTACCGTGGGGCTGAAACTCCCTGCCCCCCTTGGCAGAGAAGTCCCAACAGACCATGCTGAGGATCAAAGTGGTTTTTGAAGGGCTACCCACCTTGCGGGGAGAACGTGAAGAACTCAGAGACAAGACAGAATGGTTGCTATTCGTATAGGAACATTCTCAAAAAACAGACAAGTGGTGGTTAGGCACTGTATATTATAAGGAGAACAGTCTGGTCTCGAAGGTATAGCGCAAGTAAGTATTCAGTTAGGAATATTACATAGCAAGGGTGAGTATATAATAGGGATTGACCCCATTATCTTCATCTGTTTTATAGAGGAAAAGGGGAAGGATAATGAAACTATGACAACCATGTATTTCATAGTATAAGTAGGAGCGGATTGAGACGCACAAGTAAATAAAATAGAAATTTTATTTCACAATTGCAGAATATGGTAATAAATGCAATAAGGTATGTAAAGGTATTTACAATAAAATTATAATGTACATAGTAATGAAAGACTTCGCTCTTGAATCTGAAAGGAAATTTCAAATTATTAGAAAGCACGGGTTCCAGAGGAACATTAGTCTTTTAAAAGAAAAACACATCATGCACTAGGCATACGGCACTCATGTGACGACTATGACATTTCACCTGAGAGAGAAGAACAGTTTATGAAAAACACTAAGTGTCTTTGAATTCCCTACGTATCACGTGAGGGTCAACATAGGCACCCGAGGAGTTAGAGTCCCAAGTAACTCACTGTTCTATGCAGAGTTAGGTGCAGGTTTCATAACACTACCTGCGGCTACCACGAAATGTTTGACTTCATGCACTTGTTTCGCGTAATGCTTGAAGAAAACACGCGAGGATTTCCATCCTGTGAAACTCTTAAGGCTTTCGAAATCCATACTCTGAAAGAAATTCAGAGACGATGCAACTTTTCTAGGATCATGACCTGTGGGTGTACTGTCAGGATCCGCTCTGCGAATGAAGTAGGTGATCTTCGCTCCTAGTTGTTTCAGTGACAGGTCGCTGCCCGATGTTTCTCCTTTGAAGAGTTGGCCTCCACCAAAGTCAGAAGTTCTACGAAGATAGACCTTGAGGCTCTCTACTGGACATAGAGAGACATCTTCTTTCAGGGGGCAGATTCTCCAAGGGCCCCATCTTTTGGTGGGTAGTTCGTTTTTAGCGAGAAACTCGGGTCCGGGAAAAGGGTAAGGTCTCCTGAGTCTGTAAACAGAATGTGACCCTCGTCCCTTGATAATGCCACTATTTCGCTGACTCGGGCTCCTGAAGCAAGAGCAAAAAGAAATATAACCTTTTGATTCAGATCCTTGAGAGGGCACGAATCGTTGTCCAAACTGGAGGCAAAATGGAGCACCTTGTCCAGAGACCAGGAGATAGGTTTTGGTGGGGGTGCTGGGCGTAGACGAGCGCATGCCTTCGGCAGTTTATTGAAGATGTCGCTGGACATATCAATCTGGAAGGCGTACATTAGTGGTCTAGTCAAGGCCGATTTGCAAGTAGAAATCGTGTTGGCTGCTAAGCCCTGTCCATGAAGGTGAATGAAGAAGGACATACAAAAATCGATGGTGATTTCCGTAGGATTTTTTGCCTTGACGAATGAGACCCATTTTCTCCAGGATGATTCGTATTGCCGTCGTGTGGATTCGGTCTTGTATTCCTCGAGGAAGTCTAAACTTTTCTTCGAGATCCCAAACCTTTTCTTTACGGCTAGGGAGAGAAAATCATGAGATGAAGGTCCCTGACTTTCGATGATGAAGCGAAGACAGTCGACTTTTGTACTTGCTGGGCGAGAACTGGGCCCGGGAGAGGGATCAGCGTGGGTTGTAGCTCCAGGACTAGGGGGTACCAGTTGCTCCGGGGCCACTTGGGAGCCACTAGGGCCGCTGTTCCTTTGAAGGTTCTCAGTTTGGAGAGGACTTTTAGCAGAAGGTTGGTGGGAGGGAACAGGTAGATCCTGGACCATCTGTTCCAATCCAGTGACATGGCATCCACTGCTTCTGCCTTCGGGTCCTCGTACGGGGCCACATATCGAGGAAGTTGGTTGTTGTCGCTCGTTGCGAAGAGATCGATCTGGAGTTCTGGGACTTGGTGAGAGATGAAGGAGAACGATCTTGCGTCTAGAGACCATTCCGACTCTATCGGGCTTGTTCGAGATAGAGCGTCCGCCGTCACGTTGCGGAATCCTTGTAGGTGAACTGCAGACAGGTGCCATTTCTTCTTCTCTGCTAGACGGAAGATTGTTAGAAGCACCTGATTTATCTGGGGCGATCTTGAGCCTTGTCGATTGAGACATCGGACTACAACCGAGTTGTCCAGGGTCAGACGAATATGGATCGAGGGAGGCGGGGAGAGTTTCTTCAGAGTTAGAAGGACCGCCATGGCCTCCAAGATGTTGATGTGAAACGTCTTGAATAGGGGAGACCATGTTCCTTGAGCCTGTTTTTGGTGGGAGTGACCTCCCCAACTCTCCAGCGAAGCGTCCGTGTGGATGTTGAGTGATGGAGGTGGGTGTTGAAGAGGGATGGACCTTTTCAGGGCCTTTGCTTCCGACCACGGCTTTAGGAGCAGCCGAAGTCTGTTTGGGAGCCGTCTCTTGAGGTCTCTTCGAGCGATGGATGCGGAACGTCTCCAGACTCCCGCGGCATGTTTTAGCTGTGCACGTAGCACTGGGTTTGTCACTGAGGCGAACTGTAGAGAGCCTAGAACTCGTTCCTGCTGACGTCTTGAGATCCATTTGGATTTCAGCAGTCGCTTGACAGACCCTGCTATTTCCTTCCTTTTCTTCTGGGGGATGGAAAGGCGATGTGACTGAAGGTTCCACTGGATTCCTAACCATTGGAACTTCTGAGCTGGAGAGAGGCGAGATTTCTTAGCGTTTATCTTGAATCCCAGGTGTTCTAGGAACTGGGTAACTTTGTTGCAGGATCTTAAACAATCCTCGGGCGATGGAGCCCAGACTAGCCAGTCGTCGAGGTAGGCCATCACCTGGACGTCTCGGAGGCGAAGCTGTTGAACGATGGCGTCCGCCAGCTTTGTGAAGATCCGAGGGGCCACGTTGAGGCCGAAGGGCATGGCCCTGAAGGCGTAGCTTTTCCTTTGGAGTCGAAATCCTAGGTAGGAGGAAGCGTGGTGGTTCATTGGAACGTGCCAGTAGACATCCGCCAGGTCTATGGAGACCGTGTAGGAACCTTGAGGCAGAAGGGTCCTTATCTGTTGAAGAGTCAGCATCTTGAACTTGTCGTTCGCTATGAACTTGTTGAGGGGGGATAAGTCTAGAATGACTCTGAGTTTGTCGGAGTCCTTCTTGGGGACGCAAAACAGTCTCCCTTGGAACCTGGTTGACTTTACCCTCCTTATCACCTTCTTGTTCAAGAGATCTAGGACATATTCTTCCAGAAGGGGGGTTGATTGTTGGAAGAATTGCTGGAAGGTTGGGGGTGGTTGAGTCCAACTCCAGCCTAGACCCTTCTTGACGATGCTGTGTGCCCAGGGATCGAAGGTCCAACGATCCTGGAATTGGCGGAGTCTTCCTCCCACCGGAAGCACTTCATTGCTTCTTGTGTCCCGAGGGTTTACTGCCTCGGCCGCTAGCTCCCCTTCCTCCTCTGCCTCTGGAGGGACGGCGAGATGCGTCTCTGCCTGCACCTCTGTTTGAGCCTCTACCTTTGGGAGGAAAGGTAGTCGACTGTTGCTCAAAAGCAGGGGTGAAAACCGGCGACTGTGACAAGACCGGTTGGGTGACCAGCTGAAAGGTCTGCTGTGGCTGAGCTGCCACTTGGGGAGTAGCGGATCCCGGAAACTGCCGTCTCTGTTGACGTTGCTGGGGTTTCGGCTTGGAGGATTTCCTCTTAGGCTGAGGGCCGTCGTCCTGATAGGATTTCCTTTTCTTCGACATGCCCCACTTGTGGAGAAGGTTCCTGTTCTCCGTGGCGGCCTTGTCGGTGATCTCTTTCACAAGGGAAGAGGGAAAGAGGTGCTTACCCCAGATGTTGGAGGAAATCAGCCTCCGGGGTTCGTGTCTCACTGTGGCACTGAAGAACACGAATTCACGTCAGGCTCTACGAGCCTTCATGAAGCTGTACAGGTCTTTTACTACAGTCGCCAAATGCGTTTTGGCGAGCACCATGTAGTGGTCGGGGACTCTAGTGTCACCGGCCATGACGTCGAGCTGTACCTGGAGGGACATGGATGCGGCGAGCCTTTCCTTCCTGTCATGTTCCCGACGAAGGAGATGGTCATTAAGTTTCGGGAGGTCTTCGTTAAACTGACGTCCAGCAACGTCAGGATCTAGTTTCCCTACCACGAATGTATGCTGGACATCTTTCCAGTGTCGAACATCGGGGGGAGTACTCAGGGAGAAGGGTCTACACTCCTCCAGTGCAAGGCAAGGTTTCCCTTCTTCCACTGCCTTGTGTACCGCAGCGAAGGCCTTTTCCATGAAGGGGAGGATCGCATCGTCTGGTGCGACGTAGGTAGGGTGCTTCTTGCTCAGCGCCGGAAGCTTTGAGCAGGTAAAACCCCTACTTTTAACAGCATTGGCCAGCATAGCCTGGGCCTTCGGGAGATCGAACACTATCACCTCCTTCGGTTCGGTCTCTTCTTTAGAGGCAGGTTCGGATCGAAGTCGGACGTAACAGTCCGGATAAGCCTCAAAACTCGGGAAGAATTCCATTTCTTCCAGGGCAACCGAGCCGACCTTCTCACTGACGAAGATCCTGCCCGTTGTGATTGGCATGTGCTCGGCATACCTCCAGGGGTTGGCGTCCGAACATGCCGGGAGGTCCTTGACCGAAATCCTTTTCGGCTCATTTGAACTTCCCATGGTCCTGATGTATTCGTGTGTCTCACGAAGTTTCTTGTCCATAAGAGCTTCGAGCATTCGGAACATCTCCTGGGCGCTGGATGGGATGGGGTCCGGGGTGGCGGAGGTAGACGGGAGTGATACATCCGTCAGTGTAGGAGTCGGGGTGGGGGTGGAAGGCGGAGCGACCTCCTGCTCCGACTCGGTGTATTCCACTTGGTCTTCCTCATAGTCCAGTTCTTCGGCCATGAGGTTCCTCTCCGTGGTCTCCGACACTTCCGACATACGTTCCGCGTTGTCGGTATCCAGGCGACACTCGTGCATGGACTGGGCCATGACTACATCGGGTTCCACCGTTATCTGGACGGTGGGGATCTGATCCTTGGGGACCACAGAGTCTGGGGATGCCTTCGGGAAAAGCAAGGCCCTCAAGTCTTCAGTGGCAAGGTATGGTCCAGTGGCGTTCTTCTGGAAGCCACGCACCCATTTGCGTAGCTTCTCTCGAGAAGCGTCCCTAACCTCCGCTGAGGGAGGATTATTGAACGCCTCGACCAGGCGGTCCTTGCAGACTGTACAGTTCTGCGGGTTCCAAAACTTCAGATCGCCTTTCTTGTTGGCGCAAGGGGCGTGGGTCCTACACGCCGTGTGCCCGTAGAAGTGTGGGCGCTTCACTGCACAGAAGCCGTGGTCGCACTTCACGTACTCGTCCTATAAGAGAAAGAGAACATGAGTATGGGGAAGTCATATTAATGACTTATTCTAAAGTTAAATATTAAAAGGTTAATTTTTAACTTAATTTTAACTTAATTTTAAGTGATATAAACATTGTGATGTTTGAGAGTGGAGCGGGAAATGAAGTACTGTAGATAGACACATACTCCGTGTAACCCGCCCGGCTGGTTACCGTAACCTTATCCATAGGCAATTTGTTTGTGACCGAGGACACAAGGCAGAATTCTTCATAGACTGCCAGGGAGGCAGGGGGAATTCTAGTAGGAATTGCCAAGGATATAAATCTGGGACTGAGACCACTCAGACCATTGAATTGGGGATGTAGAAGATCCCATATGGTAACGGTTTCCGGCAACCAGCCGTGCTAAGATACACACAGCATGCTGGAAATTTGTGATATGCAAGAAGACAGCACGGCTACTAATAGAACGGTAAGACAATACCTATCTATTTATGTAGTCAAACCATCTGGTTGCAATGTAGGGCTATCAGCATTAGTTGATAGCTAGGAGAAGGGGTGCAAGTTACTTTGGCGTCTCCGAAATGCTCCGGCAGACCGGCGGCACGCCGGAGGCCGCTCCAGCAGAGTTTCTAGCATTAGGGAAGACAAATATAAAAGTCAGGAGTAATGCCAGGATGGCGGCCGCCGGCACAACGGAGGAACGCCGGCGGCTCCGGCAGCCGAAGGTTGCCGGCTTGGTAACAGGGACAAGGGTGAGCTATAGCAGAACCGGACTGCCGGCAATGGATGCCGGAACTCCGGGGGCCGGTCCGATGGACGGACGACCGAAGCTAGGAGGTATGAGGGTAGGCCATCGGCTGTACGCCGACGGGAGGCGGCAGCCCTCCGGCACACGGAGGACTGACGGCCCGGGGGGAAAGGAATGTGTCACCAAGGGGGGAGGTCGGTATCACCGACAGTAGAGGCGGCAAGGGACCGGCACCAGGACAGTGAAAGAGACAGAAGGAGGGATGTAGGGGTACGGACACGAACCCCAAGGCATCCCACCTGAATGGGTGTACCCATGATAGAGGCTAGCCCTATCATCCAGTGACAGGGGCCGCAGGCAGCCGGGAGCCAGAGTAGCCCAAAGGAGGGCTAGGGAACACTCAAGAGGGGGGGAGAACCCCTGCGGACAAAACGCATCCAGTGGCTAACCCCATAGGACACTATGAAGGGTATATGTACCAGAGCGGACTGCACACAGGGACTCAAGGTAGCCCTATCACTCCACCCTAAGGAGGAGTTGTAGGACAGGGGACAGATGGGTATAGGCTAACCTAAGTATAGGCTAGGCCATACAAGAGATAGGTGGGGAGGGGAGAAGAAGAAGGGTCTTCCATAGGGGAGGCTCTGTACCAAAGCGACCACCAAGGAAGGGGGGACGCTCCCTAGCCTAAGGTAGGCAGCCTGTCTGAGAACGGTGCATGGGTACCTTTTCAGCAAGACACAGGACTAACTCCCCCCAAGCCTAACCTAGAGCAGGGATGTTACACCCTAAACCAGGAAGGTTGGAAGACGTATCGCAATGCAGGGCAGGTCAGGTAACCTAGCCTCAGCAATAGAAGAAGGGCAGGCCGTTCCTCATTCTCGGACGCAACCCTAAGGGGGGATCATTCCCTCAGGGAGGACAGAGAAGCGATAAGTACTCTGGTATGAGCTTGATCCCTTACGTGGTAGGGGGAGCAAGGCTACGCAGAGGGAATGCCCTAAGGCAGGGGGTGAAGGGAGCATATAGGGGGCCTACAATTAGGTTAGGTTAGAGAGGCACACTGTCAAACCTATCCCCTATATGGTCCCTGAAGGCGAAAACACTTGCATCACAGTAAACAGTATCATAAAATAATGCCACTATCTTCACAACTTAACCTAGGATCACTGTAATATATCATGCATGAACACTGATGATAGGCACTCTGGCCTAGGGGCTAGACTAGCGAACTGGTATGGGGTCAGCGATGACCAAATAAAAGAGCGTCAAAACACGATATATAAAGTTCCTAGCTATGAAGACTAAATAACTAATAGTATCGATTAGTTAATGAGGCCTGAAAAGCTGTTGAGGCTAGCTAAATAAGGCATGCAAAACAACAGCGACGCCATAAAATGGCGGGTCCGGTAGCAGCACAGCTCTGCCAAAGAACATAAAATATCTTGAAAAGTAAAAGTTACTTTACGGTCAGAGCTTATTTAAACAATACTGGAACCTTGTACTCAACTTTCCAGAAGAAGGCGAGGCCGAGGGTAGAGACATGGCTAAGATGCAAGTCGATAAGATAAGCACAGGGAAAAATCCGTCTAGTAAGGCAAGCTACTAAGCGAAGGATGAGGACGGACGTGACGTCATTTAGCAATGGCGCCCGTTTGTTTACGTCTCGAGTACCAAAAGTAGCCACGGACGAGATTAGCTGTGGAACGGCTCCCCAGCTATTCTCCGCCCCTACACATCGAAGTGTTAACTCTATGTGGGGTGCAGATAGCTATGTGGCGCGTTAATACATGCGTCCCCTGTTGTTATACGATGTCTTAAAGGGAAACCTTTAGGATACTCGCTCCAGAAGTTAGAATTCTGTGATAACCTGTGGTTAAATTCTCTGGGAATATCTAGTAGTTTATATACCCAAGGAAGCTACCAAAAAGGAACCTTCCATCAGAACGCCATGGCTTGAGCCCAAAAAAGTACTAAAAACTACGAGTTTCGAAGTTCTGGAAGTAGCGATTCCCTTGTTATTAACAATATTATTATTATTTTCCTTTGAGTTTGGTTCGGGAGTCGGTGTGGCTGCTCCCTGGCAGCCATGTTGGTTTCGCTACCTCCAAGAGCCTTGTCTCTTGACGTATAACAATTGGTCCCCCATACTAATTGTAATTCGTCTTGACCCTCATCGCGCTTACTCATTACCGTTTCACTTATGCGATGATTTACATTCAAGTTTTATCATTATTTTGGAACATTTATTTAGGTTATGGGCTTGCTTGGCTACCCCTCTGGGTCGTATCTGACCTTGAGGGTTGCCCCCACTGATTATCTTAAGGATTTATTTACTCTTTTTTCGTGAGTTTTTTACCTTTCTGTTATAAGAGATAGGTCCTGTTATTTATTCGAGAGGAACTTCAGGTTGCAGTTTATTATTTCACGCTTTTCCATCCCAATCGCCATGCTACCCGATTGAGCATTCAAGTGTTGTTTGCCCCCCGTCCAAGTCGGTAGCTACAAGAGTTTGGAGGGCTAGGCCTACGCTACTCATTCTTGTTATTCATGTTACTCTCCTGCGTTCCTCTCTTATATCTTTAATTTTAGTTTATTTTGCATGCTACATAACCTAGTTATATATATTTATTTGTTTCATTTATTACCTTGATATTATGATAATTCTGTTTTTGTTTGTGTTATCTCGTGGATCTGTTTCTCGGAGGGTTGGTACACCTGTCCGGTTACAGACCCACGTGATCGCCTCGAGCCTCGCTATCGGCTAGTTCCCGCTGGCTACCCACCTAGTCGGAGTATGCCTCCCTCATCCCCCTCCAGGGATACCTCATGACTCACTCTCTATAGAGAATAAGCGGAGAACAGCTGTTGGGTTCTTGGTCGAGTACATTCACATACTACGGGTTGTCGTAACCGTTCTCTACCCTGGCCACTTCGATTGGCTATCGGGTGGCCGGGAAGATTACGGGTTGCGTTTTAGGTATTCTCCAGACGTGATTCCTTCGTTTTGTTCATTATTGTTATGTTGAGTTAACTTATTGTTTCTGTAGGCTACATTTAGCCGCAGTATCACGGAAGAATCTCCTTTTGTTTTTAGCCTTTAATGTTATAGTTGTCTTTTGTTGTTGTCGATGTTCGTCAAAGGTACCCGGGGTTGGCGGGGGCCATTGAACCCCTTCCCCCCTCCCCCCCCCCCTCTTTCGGACTCTCCTTCGATAGGAGGCATGTTAGACCCTTTGGTTTTAACTCTATTAGCTCCCCTGAGCCAACGGGAGGAATGTTATTTATTATTTATCAACAATTGTTATCTTTATACATCCCCGGCTCTGACGGGATGGTACATCCCCCGATATGACAACATAATATCAATGAATGATCATAATTAGGTATAATTGGTATATTAGTATCAATTAGTTTGATTTTAATACATAAGTATGCTCTGGTCGACTTTAAGACCCCGGAGCCTCCGTGGTCCCTTTGGGATACTCATGTATCATTTTTATTACAGGTGGTCCGTTGCCAGATGACGGCCTGTGCGGCTGTTCTGCAGCAGGCATGTGGGCATGAGGTCTGCCGGTCCCATGCCCCGTGTGCGGTGCAGGTCGATGACCTTCTGGTGTGGCACCCGGACAACTGTGAAGTTTCCTACGGGTTGGTCTCCACACTGACCTCTGATTCGGTAGGTTCTCCCGTCGACCAGTATCATATTTATTAATCTGAATATAATCTGAAATAGAAATTTTTTCCTCAAACTCCCACCTGTTAAATATAATCCGACCGGGTTTAATCTGATTATTTTTGTATGTATATATATATATATTTTACACGACAGGATGACCGAGAATATTAGTAACGGAATATTCTCTTTCAGAGCCCTCAGACTGCCAAGAGTTCCGCCCTCTCGACCCTCAAGATCTGGGTCGGCGGGTTCGCCCGGAACGTCAAAGCCAAGCAACCTTATGTTCTTTCGGAGGAGATGTGTAACCTCATCTATCCTAACGCCAAGATGTCGGCGGCGGTCCCCAAGGAAGTGGCGGACCCCATCATCTCCAGGATCGTCGAGTCTTTGCTCTTGCCGGAAGACCAGGAGGGGCTTGGGGAGACGGTGTTAGAAGACGTTGCGGCCATGAACCTGGACCTGGAGCCCATGGCTTTAGACGAGACGGAACAAGGTAGGGAGGTAAGTGAGGCAGGAGGTGCACGGTCTAAGATTCCTGTTCTTAGCCCGTCTTTATCTTCTTCAATTTCTTCTTTCCAAGGGTTAACTGGGAAGCACGTGGCTGGGGTCAGACCACTCCCAGTAACCCCTAAAGTAAAACAATTCAAAAAGACTTTACCTATGACTCCCAGGTCTTCCAGGCTGCCCAAACCAGCCAAGTCTTTATCCACTAGGATACCCAAGGACTCAACGGTAGCCTCTTCCTCCTCCCTTGAGTCGAGAGCAAAGAGCGGCTCGAAAGCTAAGGCCCCGGCGGAGGTATCCTTTGATCCGGCGGCCTTCTCAAGCCAGTTGATGGAGCAAATGGGCAGCTTAGTGCAGTCCCAAATCGGTTCCCTAGTTGGAACCTTCAATCAAGAGACTACAAAACCAGGAGAACCTTATGGAGAACCTCCTGCGTTCCAGACTGCCCCAACAGCAGCAATATATCATCCGGGACGCCTCTAAACTGCTGGAATTCGTTAAGAGCAATCCCTGGCGAATGGCTTTACATGCCCCCTTTAAGGATGGCATGTAAACCATCAAGGGATGTGGCACCTGGCTGGTAGAAGATTTCGAATTCTACCCGCCGGGTCTTCAGTTCCCCTTCCCCGGGTTTGCGCGCTTGACGGAGGAGGCGCTAATAAGACTAGATAAAGTTCCGAAGGAGACTGTGATTTACCCCAAAGAGCAAGCACAGTCCGCCTGGGTCCGGACCCTAAATGAGTGGGAGTGTGTTAACACTATGTTAACACCTCATAAGAGCTCCTACACTATGTTCGTGGTGGAGGAGCAAACTCCAACGCCTTTCACCACGAAAATGATGGATCTGGCCTTACAAGCCGTAAACGACGACAAACCGTTGCCACAATTACGTGAAACGGACCTAACTTCCCTCCTCTTTCCGGGGGATCACGATTGCTGGACTGACGCCCCAGCCACGTTTACGGCAGGAAAGTTGAACGCTGATTGTGCGTCTACGCAATTCAGCGAACGACTACCCAGACTCCCGGATTCCCTGATAAGGCTCGAGTTCGATGCCCGTATGAGGCTGAGTAGATCCATTAACTCAGCCACAATGGCAGAAATGTCTTCCATGGTTTACGAAGAGGAACCACTTTTTAAGATTCTAACAAAGTCGTTGCTCCAGACTCTGCTTTCGGACGCATACGATTTTATTTTAGCCAGACGTAGGTGCCGGAAACATGTCTTGGCCGAAGCCTCTATCAGGCATGAGCCTAACAAGCTCATCAAAGCCCCAATCTGGGGTCCTGACTTGTTCCCGGAGGACATGGTAAATAATGTCCTCAGTGAGGCAGCGAGAGTTAACCAGAGCCTCAAGGTTCGGTGGGGACTGATCCCCAAACGTAAGTTTGAACAGTCCATCAGTCAAACTAGAGGCAGGAAGTGACCAAGGACTTTCCAGCCTTTTCAGAGTCAGCAAACCCAACAAGTGGTCCAGACGATCCCGGTACCACAAGGGAGTCGACCTGCCACTTCGAAGGCACAACCCCAACAGCAATACGTGTTGGTCCCTCAATCTCAAGTAGCATCTACCTCCTTTGCGACTTCCCCAGCCTTTAACCCCACCTTTGAGACACAAGGCGTGTTCCAGGGTTACAGTAAACACGCCAGAGGCAGTAGGGCGAGAGGGACCTTTCGCAACAGAGACAGCGGAAGAGTCTACTCTAGAGGCAGGGGATTCCATGGATCCTGGGGAGGTAAATCCACTGCGAACCATTGAGGATTCTCAGGTAGGGGGAAGGTTGTACCTCTTTCGGAACCGTTGGACATTCAACAATTGGGCTTTCAGCATAATTTCCAAAGGTCTGGGGTGGAGTTGGATAGAAGGGCCCCCTCCACCGACCAGTTTTCATCAACATCCAACGGAAGAATTAGTACTGTATGCAAAAGATCTTCTACAAAAGAATGCAATAATAGAGGTAAAGCATTTGAAATTTCAAGGTCGCTTGTTCAGCGTGCCAAAGAAAGACTCAGACAAGCGAAGGGTAATCTTGGACCTGTCTCATCTGAATTCTTACATTCAATGCGACAAGTTCCGTATGCTAACCGTCTCTCAGGTGCGGACCTTACTTCCCCGTGGGGCCATCACCACCTCTATAGATCTTACAGATGCTTACTATCACGTTCCGATAGCAAGACATTTTCGTACGTTTCTAGGTTTCAAGTTAGGCAACCAAGCCTACGCATTCAAAGTAATGCCATTCGGACTCAACATAGCACCCAGGATATTCACCAAACTGGCAGAAACAGTGATCCAAGAATTACGGACCCAAGGAATACAAATAGTAGCCTACCTAGACGACTGGCTCATTTGGGCAAACAGTGTCGAAAATTGCCTCACGGCAACAAACAAAGTAATAAAATTCCTACAACAGTTGGGATTCCAGATCAACTACGAGAAATCCCGTCTAGTCCCGGAGATGAAGTTTCAGTGGCTAGGGTTACAATGGGATCTGAACACACACACTTTGTGTATCCCAGCAAGCAAGAGGAAAGAAATAGCGAGGAATACAAAAAGTTTTCTCAAGGATACACTGATGTCCAGGAGAAATCAAGAGAGGATCCTGGGTGCCCTCCAGTTTGCCTCAGTATCAGATGTATTACTGAAGGCCAGACTGAAAGATATAAATCACGTATGGCGTTCCAAAGCAAACAAGAAATATCGAGACAAAATAGCTCAAATCCCACCAATTCTGAGGAAAAGACTTCAGCCATGGGCAAAAGTCAAAAACCTAGCAAAATCCATTCCTTTAAAATTTCCACCTCCAAAATTGGTCGTTCACACAGACGCCTCTCTAACCGGCTGGGGAGGGTACTCCCAGTACAAGAAAGTCCAGGGGCTATGGTCGATATCACTTTGCCAACTTCATATCAATGTCTTAGAGGCCATGGCAGTATTCTTGACTCTAAAGAAGCTTTCTCCAGCCAAGAAGCAACATATCAGATTGGTGCTAGACAGCGAAGTTATAGTCCACTGCATAAACAGAGGAGATTCCAAGTCAGGTCACATAAACCATGTGATGATAGCAATATTTTCCATGGCGGCAATGAACCGTTGGCATCTGTCAGCGGTTCATCTAGCGGGAATACGGAAAGTAGTGGCAGATGCACTTTCGAGGACAACTCCGCTGGAATCGGAGTGGTCACTGGACCTAAAATCATTCAAATTGATTTTATCTCAGATTCTGGGTCTCCAAGTAGACCTGTTTGCAACAGAATCCAACCACAAACTAATGTGCTATGTAGCCCCCAACCTTGACCCTCGGGCTTATGCCACAGACGTGATGTCATTGGACTGGAACGCTTGGGAGAGAATTTACCTATTTCCACCAATAAATATGTTAATGAAGGTACTAGACAAACTCAGAACTTTCAGAGGCCAAGTGGCTCTAGTAGCCCCCAACTGGCCCAAGAGCAACTGGTTTCCCCTGCTGGTGGAACTGGGTCTCCATCCTCAATGGATTCCCAACCCAATACTAACAAAAGTAGTACAAACTCACAGTGTGTTAGCTTCCTCAAAAATTCAGTGCCCTAACTTTATGAAATTTGCAGCTCAAAGAGATGCAGATATTGATCCTCAGAATACCTTATTTTTAGAATCAGATAAGAGAGAATCCACCCTTCGGCAGTATGATTCAGCTGTTAAGAAACTTGCCAAGGTCTTAAGGGACTCAAAGGCTGAGATGATAACTATGAATCTGACAGTAACCTTTTTTAGAACTCTATTTGAATCAGGCCTAGCAGCCAATACTATTACTACAATTAAATCAGCCTTGAAGAAGATTTTTCCAATTGGATTTAATATTAACCTTACTGATTCATACTTCTCATCCATCCCGAGAGCCTGTGCCAGACTGAAACCATCTACTCGCCCTAGCTCTGTTTCCTGGTTTCTGAATGATGTACTTAAATTGGCCTCTGACACCCTTAACGAGTCTTGTAATTATATCCCGTTATTAAGGAAAACCTTGTTCTTAATGAGCCTGGCTTCTGGTGCCAGAATATCAGAACTTTCAGCCTTGTCTAGATATCCAGGTCATATTGAATTTCTCTCGTCAGGAGAAATACTAATTTCTCCAGACAAAAGATTCCTAGCAAAAAATGAGGACCCCAGAACAGATGGTCCCCCTGGAAGATTGTTCCGCTTCCTCAGGACCCATCTCTATGTCCAGTAAACACTCTGAAAGCGTATTTGAATAGAACTTCCAATAAGTCCTCAGGGCCCTTATTTATTAGAGAGAATGGAGGAACCATTACCCTGAAAGGGATCAGACAGCAGATTCTGTATTTCATTAAACAAGCTAACCCAGAATCATTCCCTCATGTTCATGATATACGGGCAGTAGCTACATCTATTAATTACTTTCACCATATGAACTTCGATGAACTCAAAAAATATACAGGCTAGAAGTCCCCAGCAGTTTTTAAACGCCACTATTTAAAACCTTTGGAAGCCCTTAAATTTGCAACAGTGGCAGCAGGGAATGTGGTCCCTCCTGATAATCAAGTTTCAGAATCATAAGGTCTTATTCTATCGTTTCTCTTTCCCTCTACCTGCCTTACTTATTGTCCCTACTGTAGTTTTGTTTTGTTTTTTGCCTGGGCTACACCCTTGTATTATCAGATTGTAAATACAGTACTGTAGTCATTTATTTTTACGGCACTTAGTTGGGCATCGTATTGCTCTCCCCTCTTTTATTCCATAGTTTGGATTGATTTGTTGTAATTACCTGGCTTAATTTTCTACCTTTTATGATAAAGAATTGTTAAACTACTTATTTTGGAATACCTTTATTTTTACATATATATTTACAATTTGCATTAAATTATGTTTTTTGAACTTTAGACTTTAATTTATTTTCCTTCTCAGGTGTTGGTTTCCAAGCTTTGGGACCATTTCTCTTGTACTATTTCACGGAGCGGCACAGGTTGAGCCCAGAAAAGGGATTTTGACGAAGGAAAAATCTATTTCTGGGAAGAGGCCTGTGACGCCCGGTGAGAAAGGTCCTTCCTTATACCTTTCCTAATATAAATCTTCCAAATATACTAGAGAAAGATAAAAGCATGGAATGCAGAGGTTACAACCCTCGCGCGAACACCTTGTAGGTGTCGTGTATTAAACAAAGGCGTGTGTAAACCACTATTCACAGGTTGTCTTCCATTTAGATAATCCCTTCATCAATGGGGAGGGCCGTGACAGGCCCTAGATAACATGGTTGAACTCCCCAACGACACCTACCACGCGCGCCCTCTAGGACATCCTTCTGCAAGAACATATGGCTTGGCAAGGAAAAAGAGGGGTGGGGTCCGTATCAAATAACCGGGAAGGGTTTCACCGGGCGTCACAGGCCTCTTCCCAGAAATAGATTTTTCCTTCGTCAAAATCCCTTTTCTGGGGCGGCCTGTGACGGCCGGTGAGAATGTACCAGAGAATGCCTTCCAAGCCCAATAAATTAATAACATAATAAGGAGAAAACAAACACCATGTAAAGCAATAATATAATACTGTAAGTAAACATAAATCATAAACTAGCCATAGGCATAGGGGATGTAATGCTAAAATAATATGAGGACCAGGGATCACCTGAGTGTCCCGTCGTGAAAGGAATCAACCTTACATGTCTAAGCATATCTAAACTTTACAGGAATGATAATTACAATAACAGTTAAATCATAACCATTAAACATGGCAAAATAACTTAGGGCTAACGAACCACCCAGGAGAGTGGCGACGTGGTGTGAGAGGTGGTCAGGAGGGAGGAGAGAAGAGATGGAATAAAGAAATAATCAGAGATTAATGGGGGGAGATAAGACTCCCCGCTGCAACCGTAGGGTATTTAAGGGCCTGTAAGTTCTTTAGATAGTGGCGTTTGAAAACCATAGGAGATTTCCAACCCGTGTATTTTTTAAGGTCATCAAAGTCCATGTTCTGGAAGTAATTGATAGAGGTAGCTATTGACCGTATATCATGAGCATGGGGAAATGATTCCGGGTTAGCATGTTTAATGAAGTAGAGGATTTGTTGTCTGATAACTTGAATGGTCAAAGTACCACCTTGTTCCCTGATAAATAAGGGGCCAGACGAGCGGGTGGCAGATCTAGCTAAAAAGGTCCTGAGAGTAGTGACTGGACACAGCGAAGGATCCTGGGGAAGAGAGATGATCTTCCAAGGGGACCACCTATTTTGCGGGTCCTCATTTTTTGCTAGGAAAGCTCTGTCTGGGGTAAGCAGTACTTCGCCTGTAGGGAGGAAATCTATGTTTTCCGGGTTACGTGAGAGCGCTGCTAGTTCTGAGATTCTAGCACCTGAGGCCATAGCTGATAGAAATAACGTCTTCCTAAGCAGAGTGATATAAGAGCAGGACTCGTTGTCAGTGTCCGACGCGAGTTTGAGGACATTGTTCAGAGACCAAGAGACTTTTTGTGGCCGATCCAACGGCCGAAGCCTAGCACATGCTTTTGGAATAGATGAGAAATAGGAATCAGCTAGATTAATGTTAAACCCAACCAGGAATATCTTCTTCAAAGCTGACTTGATGGTAGTTATAGTGCTAGCTGCCAAGCCCTTGTTAAATAAGAACCTAAAGAACGAGATGGCTAAATTCGGAGTCATACGAGTGTGGTCTGAATTCTTTAAGAAACCTGCTAATTTCTTAACAGCCGAATCATATTGACGAATTGTCGAGTCCCTTTTGTCCGCTTCGATGAAGAGAACGTTTTCCGGGTCAATGTTTGCGTCTTTATGAGCTGCAAACTTCATGAAGTCCACAAAGTTAGGGTTTTGGCTATCCTTGAGGAATCTGACACAGTCTGTGTTTGAATTACTTGGGTTAGTTTGGGGAATGGAATCCGGAAGGGTCGGAGTTTCAGCTCGAGGAGGAGAGGAAACCAACTGCTCTTTGGCCAGTGAGGTGCTACTAAGGCCACTGTCCCCCGGAAGGAGCGTAGTTTGTGCAATACTTTCATTAGAAGATTCACTGGTGGAAATAGGTAAATCTTCCTCCAATGGTTCCAATCCAGGGTTAATGCGTCTATGGCATAAGCCTGAGGGTCCATGTTTGGTGTCACATAACAAGGAAGTTTGTGATTCATCTGAGTTGCGAATAGATCTACCTGAAGGCCCGGAACCAGCCTGAGTATCCACTGGAATGAAATTATGTCCAGAGACCATTCTGATTCCAGTGGTTTCATCCTGGATAGTGAGTCCGCTATCACATTCTGGACTCCCGCTAGGTGGGTTGCTGACAGGAACCAGTTCTTTTCTGCTGCCAAGGTGAAGATAGTGACCAGGATCTGATTCAGGTTGGGCGACTTGGATCCTCCTCTGTTGATGCAGTGTACTACGGCTGTGCTGTCTGACACTACTCTGATGTGGGTCGACCTCGGAGGAGAGGAGGAGAGAGCCTCTTCAGGGTCAAGAACACTGCCATGGCTTCGAGAACATTGATGTGGAAGTGTTTCATGGCAGGTGACCAAGAGCCCTGAAACATCTGACGTTCGTAGTAACCCCCCCATCCACTCAGAGACGCGTCTGTATGAATTGTCACTTGTGGGGGTGGGAATTGAAGAGGAACCGATTTGGAAAGGTTCTTCGGTTCGGACCATGGCTGTAATCTCATTTTCAAGACAGAGGTGATTTTCGAGACCTTGTCTCTTAAAGGTACTGTGGCTCTCTTTCTCCAAACTCGATTGATGTCTTTGAGTTTGGCTTTCAATAGGCGATCTGTTACTGAGGCGAATTGCAGAAGGCCGAGGATTCTTTCTAAGGCTCTTCTGGACACCTGCCTGTGTTTTAGAAAATTCTTGACCTTGGAAGCTATTTCTCTTACCTTTTTGGGAGGTAGAACCAGCTTGTGCCGTGCAAGGTCCCACTGTATGCCTAACCATTCGAAGCGGTCTGATGGAAGTAGGCGGGATTTTTGGAGATTGACCCGAAATCCCAGGTTGGCGAGAAAACGAAGTACTTTCTTCGTAGCTCTGTTGCACTCCAGGGCTGACCGAGCCCAAATAAGCCAATCGTCCAGATAAGCAACGATCTGAATCCCTTGGTTCCTGAGTTGTTCTAGCACCGTCTCTCCCAGTTTCGTGAATATCCTGGGTGCAATGTTGAGGCCGAAGGGCATGACTTTGAATGCAAAGGCTTTCCTGCCTAGACGGAAACCTAGGTAAGGAGAGAAGTTTCGAGCTATTGGTACGTGATAATAGGCGTCGGTAAGATCGATAGAGGTGGTGACGGCCCCACGGGGAAGCAGGGTACGTACCTGAGAGATGGTCAACATCCGGAACTTGTCGCAGAGGATGTAAGAATTTAGCTTTGACAAGTCCAGGACCACTCTCAATGCCGACGAGCCTTTCTTCGGAACTGTGAACAGGCGGCCTTGGAACTTCAGCGATCGAACCCGTTTGATTGCTTTTTTCTGTAGTAACTCGGTGGTGTACTCTCTCAGAATGGATGTGGGTCTCTGGAAGAAGGTCACTGGTGGAGGAGGGGAACCTTGTGACCATTTCCACCTCAAGCCTTTGGAGACTATGCTGTGAGCCCACGGACTGAAGGTCCAACGGTCTCGAAAGTGGTAAAGTCTCCCCCCTACCGGAACTATATCATTGCGAGGGAGTGAATCTAGGTTCTTTCCCTCCTCGAGAACCCCTTGTCCTAGGTCCGCCTCGTTGACGGAACTGTCCTCTAGCCCTGTAGCTACCTCTCTGGTGTCCACGAAAGGGACCTGAGGGTCCGTAGCTAGGGATGTATGCGGGTGAGGGCATCCAAACGGGATTGGGTTGGGTACCTGGGGGAGCAGTGAGGTAGACCACCTGTTGAGGGTGTTTCGGCTGTAGAGGAGACGAAGCAGTGGGAGACTGTGAAGACGAGTGGGCAATCGACGATTGTTGGTAGTGACCTCGGCTCGTCTTGTAAGGGGCAAACCTCTGTTTCTTCCTGAAGAAGTTTTGTTTTTGACCTTCAACCCTCTTTTTGGCAGTGAGGCCCCACCTCACTTGCAAATTTTGATTTGCTCTCGCAGCGTCTTGTAGTACCTTGTTCACCTCCTCCTGAGGAAAAAGGTTCTTACCCCAGCAGGGGGAAGCTATCAGCCTATTCGGTTCATGCCTGATCGTGGCCTCAGAAAGAACGTGCTTCCTGCAACTAACCCGAGCCGAACAAAACTCGTGTAAGTCGATTTGGAAGGACAGAGACAGGTTCTTTGTGAATACCCGGAACATGGTCTCGGTCGGGTAAAGTGAGGTTAGGGACTCCACGGAGGTAATGGAGTGGAGAGACCTAGCCAACCTATTCCGTGCCTCAAACTCAGTCTTGAGAAGAATATCTGGTAATTTAGGAAGCTTCTCGGAGAACAGATTAGAGGCACAGTCTGGGTCTAACTTCCCTACTGTGAAAGTAGCGGGGGCATCATCCCAGATAGTAACGGTACTCGGAATGAGCATGGAGGTGGGATCGGTCTCTTTAAGAGCTGGCATGGCAGAACCTTCTTTGATAGCCTGAAAGGTAAGAGCTGCCACTTTATCTGTAATAGGCAAGGTAATACCTGGAGAAGCTGTAAATATGGTGTAGGCTCCTTTGTGTGGGGTGAGCTTGGAATTAGTGCAACCCCAGTCTGACAACGTCCTGGCCCAGAAAGATTGGGCCTGCTCTTTAGGGAATATTACCGTTTCCTTCGGTACCTTGTCTAACCTAACCAAGGCATGTTCTTTCAATCGGACGAAGCCGTTGAATGGGAATTCTAGTCCCGGAGGGTAAAATTCTAAGTCCTCTAGAGGACGGGTGCCTATGCCCTCTAGAGTTATGGCACCATCAATATATGGAGCATGTAAGGCAAACCTCCAAGGGTTGTTTTTCTCGAAGGGAGGTAACTTCGATGCGTCCGGGGCTGAAGGAGGGGGCATCTGAGTTCCGGAACGGATGAGACTTGCCACCATATCTTTGAGCTCCGTCATAGCTCCTCGGTCTGCCCTAGACTGTTGAAGATATTGTTGTATCTGCTCTTTCACAATATCCCTGACCATGGCGGCGGATAAAGGGGGCTCCCGAGCTTGATCCTCTAACGAAGCCCTGGACTTAGTAGACTTTGACTTCTTAGGAGTCACGGTTTTAGGTATAGCAATATGAACATCAGGATCCTTTGAGGGTCCCGGAACCGGTGACACTGATAATGGCAAAGCTGAAGGCTTAAAGGTACGTAGTGGCTTCACCTTGGGTCGTACAGGAATGGAGGAACCTAGAGGAGAAGCCGTAGGTTTATCAAAGCCGTGAAAGGAAGTAGAAGAGGAAGGAGTGTGGGGTGAAAGGGGGTCCACCAACTCAACACCACCTACCTGCTCATCCATGGGTTCCTCGTCCAGACCTAGGTAGGGCTCGGCCTCCGTCACTAAAACCTCTTCCTCAGTTAGAATGGTTTCTCTAATCACTTCAATTAACGGGGCCGCTGTCTCCGGTGGAACTGCTGCAGTAGTAGAGCCTGGGAATAGGCGAGAAGCCATGTCTCCATCAAGAAGATAGGGTGCGCCAGCAGGCGCATTCCTCCCAAACCCTGACACCCAAGGCCGGAGAGTAGCTCTCGCCTCCCTGAGAGATTCATCATCAGCCTGAAAGAGGAGAGGGAATTAATGATGAAGTCAAAACTGAAGTCAATATACAAAGAGCAATTAATTCTTCGCAAAGAATATTAACAGGGACACTAGAACCAACTTACCTCCTCGCTCAGGAGTAGGGCTGACAGCTCATAGCAGAGCGTGCATGCCTCCGGAAACCATATCGTATAGGGGGCTTGTCCCGGTTCCCGAGAGAAGGATATGGCGCAATGGGCATGGGCCCGGCATAGATCATGGCCCATGGGATCAGTAAAGGCAGCGGAGCAGCCCCTGGCAGTGCAGCGGACTTTCTGTAAAAAGAAAGAAGACATAAGTCTGGATGTTCCTTGAGATTCTTGTCATTGACTTATGAATCAGAAACACTTAAATCTTAATTACTGTGTGAGTATGGTAGTAGCTAACACCTTAATAAAATAAGAAATTATAATAGAAAACCAGTAACCACATAGCATGAATCTCTAAACTTCATCGATATCACACTGTTAACTCCGGTTCTGGACTCCTGCTTGATCTCTGTTTTTACCGGAGGTCCGGTAGCAAAGGCCCGTCATCGTGATATCGTGACCGTCTCCGGTACGATAACATTATCCTCAATGAATGAGTTATCTCCAGTGAAGCCGGAGATACGATGAAAACGGGGGCCTTAACTGTGTAATTGTGATCAAACATGACAAAGGTTCGTGTGTAAAAGGCTTCAGCCGGAGTCCGAGTGCCGGATTTCACCGTTGCACTCCAAAAATCTGCTCCGGAACGATAACTAGTTCTCACCCAATGAGTATCCATTATAGCGGAGCATAACTCAAGGCGGAGCCAAGCATAACTCAAGGCGGAGCTAAGGGTGTCGGTATAAAACGACCCCAATTAATGACTCATACACTAACGTACCTAATAATAGTGTTAGCTATATTAACAGTAACCACATCAATAAATCGTTTATAATATTAAACGTACTATCATCAATTCTGATACTGAGAAGAGGCCTGAATAACCCGTGATCGTATAAAAACGGAGAACGGGAAATTCACCTCTCTTACTCAAAGAAAACGAGAGAAAGGATAACTCATACCTGTAGAACAGGAAACGAGCACTCAATGCTTTCGCTCTCAAGGTTACATATTAAAATTTAACATCACACAATAAATAAGAAAATTAATAAAATTGATTGCTTTTCTTAGTAATAGTAATAACGAAGAATAACGACAACGTAACAAAAAAACAAGGATATAGTCTAAAACGAACCCTCCAGGAGGGTACAAATTAACAGACTAAATCGCTAAGCTTTAAATCGTTACTATGCTTTAAAACGCTATCTTAAATCGCTATTCTTCGTAGGTCCAAATTGGACTTGCAAGCAAATAAATACCATAGTAAAAATTAATAATAATTAATGATAACATAAAAGGCCATAAAACGTAAGTGATATAACCTATCTGACAGAGTACCAGATGGGCAAAATTAACTAGAAAATTTACCGAAGCGAACATACCCAAAATGGCTGCCGATATCTCGGCAGGACAATCGCTTCCAAAACTAAAAACCACCATAATGGAAATAGAACAAATGCCCGGTACTGCCAAAAGCTGCTAAAACAAACTATGGTACTTAACATTGGTAAGGGTGAAGTAACAACGTCAGTCATGTTGAAATAACGAGAAATTCTTCGAAAAAACACTGTGCCCAAAAAAAACTATGTTTGCTTCAAGTCCAATTAAAGAAGGATGTCCTAGAGGGCGCGCGTGGTAGGTGTCGTTGGGGAGTTCAACCATGTTATCTAGGGCCTGTCACGGCCCTCCCCATTGATGAAGGGATTATCTAAATGGAAGACAACCTGTGAATAGTGGTTTACACACGCCTTTGTTTAATACACGACACCTACAAGGTGTTCGCGCGAGGGTTGTAACCTCTGCATTCCATGCTTTTATCTTTCTCTAGTATATTTGGAAGATTTATATTAGGAAAGGTATAAGGAAGGACCTTTCTCACCGGCCGTCACAGGCCGCCCCAGAAAAGGGATTTTGACGAAGGAAAAATCTATTTCTGGGCGAGAGACCTGTGCCGCCCATTGAACCCACCCTCTGCTTCCCTCCCAGAATTGACCCAAACTTGGGTGCTATGAGGAGTGAAGATGTTGGCGTGGGTGGAGGTAGTGGTAGTAGCAATCAGTAGTGGATGTAGAACGGCACCTCGTAGTAACGGGGATATTTGAAGAAAAGATATCTAAATGGCACGAGACCTTTGATAGTGATTTTCACGCCCCAGTTACTATATACCGACACCTATTATAGGTGAGCGAGCTGGGTTCATCCCTGGCATTCCTATGCACTTTTTTCTCTGGTAATATATAGCAGTTATATACCTTAGAAATGATGCTAAAGGAGCATTTCACTGGGCGGCACAGGTCTCTCACCCAGAAATAGATTTTTCCTTCGTCAAAATCCCTTTTTTGTCCTTGAGATACGAGAAAAATTTGAGATACGAGGCAGTTCCCTATGCGGCCCCCAGGAGGCCGATTGTGCGAGAGGATTCTCAGCAGGACAGCATCGCTCGGTCTTTCCCGTCAGATCTCCGTTGCGTAAAGTTTTATCCGATCATCGGCCGTAGTGTTTGCTTTTTTTACGTTTTTATTTTTTTGGGCGTTAATAAGTGCAGAATCAAGTGAATAAGCAATGGGTCCAAAGCAAGCGAGTGCGAACAAGGATAGTGAAAAGAAAAAGCGTATGATGGCAATGGAGATAAAGCATGAAATAATAGAAAAACATGAGAGTGGTGTAAGAGTGACTGAGCTAGCTCACCAATATGAGAGGAGTACATCAACAATATGTACCATCCTCAAGCAGAAAGATGTTATAAAGAGCACCAAGCCTTCTAAAGGTTTAACCATCCTTTCCAAGCTGTGCAGTGATATCCATGACGAGATGGAGAGGTTTCTTTTAATATGAATAAAGGAGAAACAGTTGGCGGGAGTTAGTGTGACCGAGGCTATCATATGTGAAAAGGCCAGCAGAATCTACGATGACTTGAAAGGGAAGCAAGCAGCCGAGAGAGGGGAGACTTTGACACCTGCGGAAGCCTTCAAAGCCAGTCGTGGCTGGTTAAAAAATGGACTGGGATACACTCGGTTGTAAGGCATAGGGAAGCAGCAAGTTCCGACTCGAAAGCCGCGGACTTCGTCACATCTTTTGGCTCGGTTATCGCCCAACATGGCTACATCCCAGCAAGTCTTGAACTGTGATGAAACTGGCCTTTTCTGGAAGAAGATGCCCAGGAGGACATTCATCATGGCAGAGAAGAGACTACCGGGCCATAAACCCAATGCCAGCGGTGACTGTTAAGTTCAAGCCACTGCTGGTGTACCACTTTGAAAACACACGTGCTTTCAAGAGCCAAAGGATCTTGAAAGAAAAACTGCAAGTGATGTGGCACGCTAATGCTAAGGCTTGGGTTACGCGGCATTTCTTCACAGAATGGGTTAATCTGTGCTTAGGTCCGGCAGTCAAAAAATATTTGGCAGAGAAATACCTGCCAATGAAATGTCTCCTAGTCCTCGACAATGCCCTGGTCACCCTCCTGGTCTCGAAGAGGACATTCTTGATGAGTACAGATTCATCAAGCTCCTTCATCTCCCACCCAACACCATGCCACTCCTCCAGCCCATGGACCAACAAGCAATTTCCAACTTACACGAAGCATTTGTTCAAGAAATGCTTCGATATCACAGACAACACCAATCTCACCCTTCACGAATTTTGGAAGGAACATTTCAATATCGTCCATTGCTTAAAGATTATTGACGATGCATGGCAGGGTGTCACAAGAACTCTTAATTCAGCATGGAAGAAATTGTGGCCAGCTTCCGTTGCTGAGAGGGACTTTGAAGGGTTCGATACGACAGACCCTGATGACCCCGAACCTATTGTGGTAGATGAAATCATGTCTCTTGGAAAGTCCATGGGACTGGAGGTAGACGAGGCAGACGTGAACGACCTTGTCGAGGAGCGTCAGGAAGAGCTCACGACACAGGAATTGATAGAGCTCCAGGAGATGCAACATTCGGAGGTGTTGCAGGAGCTCAGTAGCAAGGAGGTGGAAGACGAGGGCCGCCTTTCTACGACGGAAATCAAAGACATGTTAGCGAAGTGGCTGGAGTTTTCTTATTTTATGGAAAAGACACACCCGGACAAGTTGGCGTGTGGTCGAGCGTTAGCCTTTTGTGACAACACTTGCGTGCGTTATTTTCGCAACATTTTGAAGGGGAGACAAAAGCAAACATCTCTAGATAGGTTCCTTTTAAAATGGCTGGCAAAAAGTGAAGGTGAAAGCGAGGGAAAAAGAGCCAAGCCAGAAGAAGATTAAAAGTAAAAAAGCAAACAAAATTAGAATTAAGTTTAGTGTAACATAAGATTAACATTTATTTTTAAGTATGCAGAGCAAGCTAATTTCATTCAAGTTGAATTAAAAGTTGCTAATTTCATTTAAGTTAAATTTAAAGTTTAAGTTATGTTACGTAGTGTTACAAAAGTGTTGCGCACCGAACGTGTTGCCATCAAGTCTCTCTCCTCCCCGTCCTCTCTCCCTCCTCCTCCTCCGCACACACCGCCGTTAGCCGCTACTGTCTATCTTGGAAGTATGAACTCCATAATAATGTTACATTTTATTGAGGATCATAACCAGTACATAGGTATTCGTTATTTTGTGAGTGTAGAATCTGAATTAGAACAATTAAAAACATGTTTTTCACTGTAATATACTGTTTTAAGGTGTTTTTTTCAGAGGGTGGGAACGGATTAATTTTTTTAGTTATTTTATATGGGAAAAATTGATCTGAGATACGAGCAAATAGACTTACGAGCTTGGGTCCCGGAATGCACTAAGCTTGTATCTCAAGGTATTACTGTATAAGATAAAAACACACACAAGAGATAATAAACTAAACAGAATAACAATCAAGGCAAGTCTTTGCAGGAGAGAAAGGCAGCATGTCCGTCCTCTACCGAGCCATAAAGTAAAGTGGTTACTCAGCCGAGAGGTATGAGTGAGCGGGGTAGCCAGTCTACCCCACACCCCACCGGCCAACTGGTGGATGGTGTATTTATCCCTCACTAAAAATTATCATGGCTCGTCTTTCAGCTATGCCAAAAGCATATACAGTAATCCCTCTCCTATCGCAATTAATGGGGACCAGAACCGACCGCGATAGGTGAAAAACTTTTTTGGGCTCAGGCCATGTCGTCCTGATGGAAGGTTCCTTTCAGTAGCTTCCTAGGGTATATTTGACTACAGTGATATTCCCAGAGAATTTAACTAAAAGGTCTAATTTAACTAAAAGGTCTCCAGAATTCTAATTCCTGGCGCGAATATCCTTAAAGTTTCCTTTAAGGATATCGCATAATATCAGGGGACGTATTCTTGACACGCCACATAGCAATCTGCACCCCACATAGCGTTTACACTTCGAGGGGGAAAGTGGCAAAATAAAAGAGGAGCTGTTACAAAATTCTCCTCCTCCGTTACTGTTTGAGTACTCAGATGGCACCACAATTGTCGGCCATCTTTATTCCTTTCTCTGTAGCGCGTCAGCTTGGTGATTTTTCCCAGTGCTTTTTCATTATTTTGGATTATAATGCAATCTCCAGTGTCTTCTGCCTCTGGAAAGTTGAGTATTTAATTCTTATACTGTATTGTATAAATTTAGCTCTGGCCGTAAAGATTTAACTCGAAATAAACTATGTTTTTGGCAGAGCTATTGCCTGGACCGGAGGCGCTTTCGTTCGTAACGCATGAGTTATTTAGTTAGCCAGAATGACTTTCCCGGTATAATAGCTTAAATAAATATATTTAGCTTTGTAGTCTTCATTGCTAGGAATTATTTATATCATGCCGATAGTATTCTTTAGTTTCGGCGAATTAGGTAGCCGATCTTGTTGACGCTAGGCTTCCTAGCCTAGGCGTTTTAGATTACTCTCTTGCATGATATAATAAGCATTTCTGGTGTTATCAATTTTAAATGAAGATATTAGGCAATTTATACATTTAAGATATATGGATTGCATAAAAATTTTTTCCTCTTCCAAGATAAATTTAGTATACGAAAGAGCTTCGATGAGTGAGGTAGTCGATCTCTCTGTCACTAGGCTAATAGCCTGGTGGCTTTAGTATACTTTCTCATACGATCTCCCCGGTTACCTTTATGTAAAAGGTAATCCCTTCTTCCCTCTGAGTGTAGCCTATGGCTACGATCCTAGCTGGTCTTGCCTTGAATTGTGATTCTGGTAAGGTTAGGCTAGGGTTTCTGCCCCTTTATCAAGCCATTGTTGATGAGCTTTGGGTTTGGGTCAGAACCTCAGAGTACTTGCCGTGTGCCGGCAGCTGTCCAATAGGGTGAATGTACTACCCTGTTGGACTAATTTGGTTGGCATAGGAGGCCTTGCCCCCTAGACTGCACTTGGAGGGGTCATGGGATCCCCTTCTCCCTGTGGTCTAGCGACTAGTCCTGTGCCTGCAGACCCTAGGCTGAAGAATAGAGATTATTCTTTGGCCTAGGATGGCGCAGGCATGGGAACTCTGTTTCTCTTTAAGTTAGGTGATGGCTTGATGATGCCGGTACCATTACTGTATTGGCAGACCGTAGGCTGACCTTATGCCTAGGATGGCGCCGATACTGAAACAGAGTTTCCTTTATGTGTAGTAGGGACGGCATGCCGCCGGCTCCTCTCACACCTTATACAGGACCCTTTTCCCCGCCCCATTCTGTCCTTTGGTGATGCCCTAGCCATCACATCTCTGTGTCCGCTGTCCTACAATCTCACTGATTGCCGGCGGGTTGTAGGGCTGGCTCGGTCTTCTGCCTGTATAGCCTAGTTGTTCAGCTTCCCTATAGGATATGATGTTCTGGGATAGCTGTTTCAGCAGGTCTAGCTGCCGGCAGGAGACCCATTTGCTTTAGAGTGTTCTCCGGTCCTCTCTTGGGCTGCCATCCGCTGCCTTTGTCCGACTGATACCGACATAGCTGTGGATGGGTGGAAGCTTGATCATATGTTCTCCCCTTCCATTAGAACCCTCATTCAGGAGGAAGGTAGTGATACAGTGGCTAGTGCCACCACCCTTCACTCATTGCTTTCTCTCTCTCTATGGGCTAGTGCCGCCAACTAGTAATCAATCTGCCGGCTATTAACCTTGCCGGCAAGATGCAGGCTAGGTGTGTGGTCCGACAGCCATTGATTCACTGTCATAGAGAGCCGGCAGTGTCTGTACTTGGCCTATACCCAGTCACATTGAATGATGGCTGGGATGGTGTGCCTTCAATCGGTGACCTGCCGGCAGTCCGGTGGGTCGCCGGCGAGTCGGCGGCCTGCCGGCTATACATATAATGAATTTTGTGCCAGTTGAATTAAGTCTAAGTACTAGCCTTGCCGGCAGTATGCCGGCAGTAACTGTTGTATATGAATATAGAGTAGCCAGTACATCTGTAGTATAGAGTATACTGCAGACAGAAAACTATGGTATATAATTATACAGTAGTAAAAAGTTTTCCAACATACTCTGTGCGTTCAGGCGCAGTCTATTGTTGAGACATAATAGAATTGGGAAAGGAATTCCCTTTTCTTTACACTGATTGCTGATCAGTTTCTTTAATCCTCATTATCGACTCTTTTGGAAGTGGGTGTTGTTTACACCATTCTATCCTTATGGGCTAGAATCTTCCATTGGGCCTCTTATAGAGGATACCCTAGAATTAATAGGACGGAAGGCCACAGCGATTAGCTGGGCGGGAACCACATGTATGTGTCTTTCCTATTTCATTTCCAGCTTACCTATCCTAAGCTATATGCAATAAAATAAAATGGAAACTGTTATTATAATACTTATTAGTCTAATGAGATAGACTACAATACTGTACACATTTTATTTTCCTCTCTTTACAGGAGGACCATGTCAAGTGTGACAGCGTGTTCTGTAGTGTTCACCGCAGGAACTTTTATGGCCATCTGGGGTGTAGGACACACTCCCGCTGTTCCATCACCAAGGGACCTCTAAAATACTGGGACCCACAGATATGTACAGTGTGCAAGGACCTGTTGAATGAGGTGTTTGAAAATCACAAGACAGCAGAGTCAAGGGATGCAGCTCGGGAGAAGTTACGCAAATGGGTTCGTATTTTTCAAAAGAACGCCACGGGGCCTTACCTCCCTTGCGAGTGTATGAGAGCCCTGCTATTCCCCAAAGCATCTGCGGATGCTGTTATTCCTCAGCCTCACCCTGAGATCCCTTGCATCCAGCTATCTGTCGACACGGATGTCTCGGATGTGATGAAGGACATCCATCTAGATGACGAGAGGATGTCAGAGGTGTTAGAGAACACCGAAAAGGACCTTCTGGCAGAAAGTCGAGAAGAGGAGTCAACGGTGGCTCCTGAGACGGAAGAGGAGGAGGTCAAAACAATCTCTGTTTCGTCGGTTCCTGCCCCAGAACCTGTACCCTCTACATCCTCCGCTCCTCAACCTACGAAGTCGGACGACACTCTGGCTGCGATCAAAGCTTTGATGGAAATTTATGACAAGATCGAGCAGAGGGAAGCTGAATTCAAGAAGGGAATTCTTCGAATTACGCTTTCCCATGGGTCTCAACAGAGGCTCAATGTTAAGGATCTTCCCTCGTGTTCCGAGGTTAACCCATGGAGGCATGCCGAGTACATGCCCATAACCAATGGCAAGATCTTCGTTTCGAAAACGCTGGGCGCTGTCCCCATTGAGGACATCGAGTTCTGGCCCAGCTTTGAGTCCTATCCAGACTGTTTCGTTCGTCTTAGGGCGGAACCGGTTTCCAAGGAGGAAACAGAGCCTAAGGTGGTCATAGTGCTTGACCACTCGAAGGCTCAGGCTTTGTTCGCCAGCAGCCTGAAGCACAAGGGCTTCACCAATTCTAAGGTGCCGGCCCTGAGCAAGAAGCATCCCTCTTTTCTTGCTCCCACAACTATGGTTTTCCCCTTCGCGGAGAAATCATTCAGGAGAGTAGTTAAGGCAGTGGAAGCAGGGAAACCTTGCCCTACACTAGACGAGTATAGGCGACTCTCCCTGGCCTTACCATCCGCGATTAATAAAGACTGGAAGGACATTCAGCTAACCTTCTCAGTCGGGAAGTTGGAAGCTGACATCGCTGGATGGCAGTTCAACGAGAACCTCCCCAAGTTGTCTGAGTTTCTCCTACATAGAGAACAGGATACAAAGGAGAGGCTTGCTGCCTCTCTGTCCCTCCAGGTGTCTATGGAGGCAATGGCCAGTGAACAAAGAACCCCAGACATGTTCATGGTCTTGGCCAAGGCACATTTGGCAACCCTTAAAAAAGATTTCTACAGCTTCGTTAAGGCAAGAAGGGCTTGTAGAGAGTTCGTGTTTGCTTTGGCTGCGGTCAAACACAAGCCCAGGAAGTTGATATCTTCCAACATCTGGGGGAAAGATCTGTTTCCAAACGATCTAGTCAAGGAAATTATCGACAAGGCCACCACGGAGAATAGAAATCTCCAGAAGTGGGGCATGTCGAAGAAAAGAAAGTCTTCTCCAGATGAGAGTCCCCAACCGAAGAGAAAGACAAAAAGGCCAAGAGTGCCAACTCACCCTGTAAAACAACAACTTCCCATGACCGCTGCACCACAGAGGGTGGCACAGCCCCAACCTACCTACCAGTTGGTACCCCAGCAAGTGGTGACTCAGTCACCTGCCTTTACTCTCGCCTATGAGAGGCAGACCACTACCTTTCACCCTAGAGGTAGAGGCTCAGGTAGAGATTCCTCTAGACGTCCCTCTAGAGGAAGAGGAGGTAGGGAAGCAAGCGGTCGAGGAGGTGAGGCCTCAAGGAAACCAGAAGCAATGAGATGCTTCTGGTAGGAGGAAGACTCCGACACTTCTGGGATCGGCCCACAGCATAATCGAGAACGGACTAGGCTGGAGCTGGAAGACAGCTCCACCAGCATTTCCTCAGTTCTTCCAACACTCCCCCCGTTCTGGAAGAATACGTCCGAGAGCTCTTGAGCAAACGGGTGATCAAGAGGGCAAAGTCCATCAAATTCCAAGGAAGGCTGGTTTGTGTTCCCAACAAGGACTCAGAAAAACTCAGAGTCATTCTGGATTTGTCTCCTCTCAACAAGTTCAAAATGTTAACCCTTCAACACATAAGGGCCCTATTGCCCAAAAGGGTATACACAGTCTCCATAGACATGGCAGATGCCTACTGGCATATTCCGATGAATCGCCAGATCTCCTCCTACCTAGGATTCAGGCTACAAAAAAGAAAGTTCTGTACATTTTCAAAGCCATGCCCTTCGGGCTAAACATAGCCCCAAGGATCTTCACGAAACTTGAAGAAGCAGTCGTTCAACAACTACGCCTACAAGGTGTCCAGGTGCTGTCATACCTGGACGATTGCCTGGTGTGGGCAGCATCGGAAGTGGAATGCTTGCAAGCATCCAAGAAGGTGATCCAGTTCCTGGAACATCTAGGATTCAAGATCAACACCAAAAAGTCTCGACTATCTCCAGCTCAGAAGTTCCAATGGCTAGGCATACATTGGGAATTACGGTCACATCGCCTCTCCATTCCATTAAAGAAGAGGAGAGAGATAGCGGGATCTGTCAAGAGACTCCTAAAATCCAGCTGGATTTCAAGACGCCAACAGGAGATAGTACTGGGCTCCCTCCAGTTTGCTTCAGTGACAGACCCAGTGCTAAGAGCACAGCTAAAAGATGCCTCAGGAGTCTGGACAAGATACGCATCAAACGCTCGAAGAGATCTAAGAAGACCACTACCGATTTGGCTACGATCACTTCTCAAGCCATGGTCGGAGGCCGGAAAGTACAAGAGGTCAATACCTCTTCAGCCTCCTCCACCCTCAGTTGTCATCCATACGGACGCATCATTGGAAGGATGGGGGGTCACTCCCATCAGCGCAGAACTCAAGGAACTTGGTCCTCCCTGTTCAGGACTTTTCACATCAACATTTTGGAGGCCATGGCAGTCTTTCTCACATTGAAGAAATTGTCCCCTCGTCCTTCAGTCCACATAAGACTGATTCTGGACAGCAAAGTGGTGGTAAGATGTCTGAATTGTCAAGGCTCAAGATCACCTCAACTCAACCAAGTGATGTTGGACATCTTCCGACTAGGGGAAAAGAAGAGATGGCGCTTATCAGCAGTTCACCTTCAAGAGTTCCACAATGTGACAGTGGACGCTCTATCCAGGATAGCTCCGATAGTCAGAATGGTCACTAGACGCAAAATAATTCTCCTTCATCTTGCATCAAGTCCCAGAACTGCAGATCGACCTCTTTGCAACGAGTGACGACAACGAAACTTCCTCGATACAGGGCTCCGTACGAGGACCCTCGAGCGGAAGCAGTGGACGCCATGTCCCTGGACTGGAACAAATGTACCAGGATTTACCTGTTCCCTCCACCCAACCTGCTGTTGAAGGTCGTCAACAAGCTGAGATCTTTTCAGGGAACAGCAGCCCTAGTGGCTCCCAAGTAGCCCCGGAGCAACTGGTTCCCTTTGATTCTGGAATTACAGCCGAGGCTGATTCCTCTGCCGGACCCAGTTCTGTCTCAAGTTCTGAAGTAGATTGTCTTCGCTTCATCACAGAAAACCCGAGACCTTCATCACATGATTTTCTCTCCCTATCTGTAAAGAAAAGGTTCGGGATCTCGAAAGAAAGTATTGACTTCTCGGAGGAATATAAGTCAAAATCTACCAAAAGGTAATAAGTCATCTTAGAAGAAATGGGTGGTTTTTGTCAAGGCAAAGAATCCAAAGGAAATCTTGATGGATTTCTGTTTGTCTTTCTTTATTCACCTTCATGAACAAGGTTTAGCAGCCAACACGATAACTATGTGTAAATCTGCCTT
The DNA here is from genome assembly GCF_036898095.1 of Palaemon carinicauda. Lineage (NCBI taxonomy): Eukaryota > Metazoa > Arthropoda > Malacostraca > Decapoda > Palaemonidae > Palaemon > Palaemon carinicauda. The sequence continues at coordinate 15,476,334 of NC_090759.1, forward strand.
GACAAGACCTTTGCTGTATGCCTTCCAGATAGACTTGTCTAATGAAATTTTTAATAAAATCCCTAAGGCCTGTGCCAGACTTAGACCCCGCAGCACCTCCAAGGCCCATCTCGTGGTCTCTTGATAAGGTGCTACATTTTGCCTTAAGTTTGGACAATGAGGCTTGCTCTTTGAAAGATTTGACTCAGAAAGTTATTTTCTTGTTTTCTCTAGCCTCAGGGGATAGAGTTAGTGAAATAGTGGCCTTGTCTAGGGAAGAAGGCCATATCCAGTTTGCTGAAACGGGTTAGCTAAACCTCTTTCCCGACCCAACGTTTCTCGCCAAGAATGAGCTACCCACTAAGAGGTGTGTCCAGTGGAGTCTAAAGGTCTATCTTCGCAGAGCTTCAGACTTCAAGGGAGGACAGCTCTTTAAAGGAGAAAAATCGGGTTCAAACCTATCACTAAAACAACTAAGGGTGAAGATCACCTACTTTATTCGCAGAGCGAATCCTGACAGTACACCCGCAGGTCATGATCCTAGGAAGATTGCTTCTTCGTTAAATTTCTTCCAGCTTATGGACTTCGAGAGTCTTCACTCGTTGACTGGATGGAAGTCATCCAGGGTGTTCTTTAAACACTATGCGAAGCAAGTGCAGGAATTAAAGCGTTTCGTGGTAGCGGCAGGTAGTGTGCTAAAACCTGTCACTTAGTGCTGCGAGGAAGTGAATTATGTGGGACTGTAATTCTAAAGGGTGTGCATGTTGGCACTTTATAGGGCAATATGGTAGTGAAATGTCATCACGGTGACATCATGGACTTCCAATATACTAAGGTGATGTAACATAGACTGAACACTAGTGCCATGTGTTTCTTACACAAGTGTAAATAGATAGGTTCTCAGAAAGACATTAAAATTTCAAAAAAATAGATTTCACGTGAGGTGGCAAAGTTTTATTTTTCAGATAAAACAAGTATTCCTGATTTATTTTATCTTGCCTATGTTATTGAAATGATTTTTCATTTGCATTTTTTACATTGTTGTAAATGTATGCTGAACTTTATTTATTGCTTGTCAATAAATGATTAATGGTTTTGTGCGTCTTATTTCGCCCTAAACATTTCTAATAAAGCCTATATGAGAGCATTTATTTAAACCCTTTATTCTGCATGAAGTAATTGAACAAAAGTAATAACTTTGTTCCTACATTTATACAAACGTTTCTAGCTAGATGGAACTTGTTCCAATACTAGATACAAACTTTGGCTAATGACATACTGTACAGTGAAACCTGCATGTCTCTTTTGAATGCTAGGTGGGTTACATAAAATATGCAACTTCGAGACTTTTTCCGAGTCTAGTTTGACTCTTCCCTGTGGGGGGCAGGAAGCACTAACATAGTATATGATTAGCAGAAATGACATATAACAGTAATGTCATAGGTCTCTTAGGTCTAAAGGACCATGGAAAGATTGTCTTGAAGTCGAAAGGTACAACTGGGAAATCCACGATACATTAATGCTCTGGTAAACTTCCATCAGGACGACATGGCCCGAGCCCAAAAAACGGAAAATCTATTTCTGGGCTCGAACCTGTGCCGCCCAGTGAATAAGCTCCATTTAGCACTTATTCTTAGGTAATTTACTGCTAAATATACCAGAGAAAAAATGTAAAGGAGTGCTAGGTTAACTAGCTCGCTCACCTATTGGTGTCGGTATAAAATTGGGCGTATATTCCAGAGGTCCCGCACTATTTAGATTAATCCACGACAGAGAACCCCAATAGAGGAGAGCCGTTCAACCTCACTCGGTACTACTACAATGCATCCGCTCAGAACCCAACTCCTTTTAGCACGACGAGTAAAGTAACCCGCATTTTTCTGGTGCTCTCGAATTTTGGATATTTTCTAGTGAATTATGGCTTCTTCGTCGGTTTCCCAGGAGACACCGTCTAAGTTAAGTACCAAGCTGGGTTTTACTGTGTTTTGAGCAACCTAGATCGTTTAATATTTATATTATAGGAGTTTATTCTCTTCGTTCATACCGATCTTGCTTGATTTCACTACAGTTGGTACTCCTGTTTTTGAGAGCTTTTAATTTTCACTTGCGGTGTTACTATGTGTATTATTTTTATTATCAAATATTATTTGTTATTGTGAATATTCATTATTTAGCGTTTAGAATCCTCGTGGTTCAATTTTTGGGCCGATATCATTTACGTATCGCTATGGCTGCCGACCGTGCTAAGGCGGCAATGTTATTTTTAGCCATCAGGTGTGTCTTTTGTGATTTAATTATTTATGTTGCATGCCTCGCCCAAAAATTTTCTATGTGTTTATTCATATATTTAACGCTATTATTATTATTATAATGAATATTTGTGCCATTACTCCGTTTGATCTGTCTGGTTGGGGATCGTCAGTTGGTAGCCCTGCTGCCTCGTATCACGTGATCCTCCCCCACGCTCCCCCTCTAGCTAGGTGGGAGGCTAGGCTTCTCCCCCCTCCACTAAGGGACCGTTGCCTTCCCTCCTTTTAGAGGGGGTAGTTAAGTGTTTATGGACTTTGTCCTCCGGGTGGCCCGGCGGTTTCGTCTCTGTCTAGTCTGGTTGGCCACCGGTCAACAGAGTTGGACCCCGGTGCACCCTATTTTATATTCACTTTTCATTCTGGCTTATGTTATACGAAACCCTCCGGGTTCGATTGGCAGTTCTTAGTTACAGTTCCGCCCCCCTATTATTTTATAACATTTCCTATAATGATTATATATGACAGATCACTACCCCGGAGTCCCTAAAGGAATTGGTATTGAATATACCTTTATTTCCCGGCCCGGGGTCTACCCCACCCCGGGAAATCAGACACTATGTGTCTTAATTCCTTGTTATTGCATCCTTTTTTATGCTCCCGGCTTGACCGGAATGGATGGCTATACTTTAGTTTCAAGTTAGACTTATGTTTAGGCCCGGGACCTCCGGTCCCGCCCCTATGTAAGAATATTACAGTTAAGCTCTAACCTTGCGTTAGACCTATGTTAGGCCCGGGTCCTCCGGACCCGCCCCTATTTAAAAAAAAAAAAAAAAAAAAATAAGTACAGTTAAGCTCTAATCTTGTGTTAGACCTATGTTAGGCCCGGGTCCTCCGGACCCGCCCCTACTTAAAGAATAGTACAGTTAAGCTCTAATCTTGTGTTAGACCTATGTTAGGCCCGGGTCCTCCGGACCCGCCCCTACTTAAAAGAATAGTACAGTTAAGCTCTATTCTTGTGTTAGACCTATGTTAGGCCCGGGTCCTCCGGACCCGCCCCTACTTAAAGAATAGTACAGTTAAGCTCTAATCTTGTGTTAGACCTATGTTAGGCCCGGGTCCTCCAGACCCGCCCCTACTTAAGAGAATTACAGTTTCTCATATACTATTCTTTTTACAGATGGTGCATTGTCTGACGCCGGCCTGTGCAGCTGTTCTGCACCAGCCTTGTGGCCACTCCGTCTGCCGATCTCACGCCCCTTGTGGGGTTCAACTGGAAGACGTTGTGGTATGGCACCCGGATAACTGTGTGATTTGCTTCGACCTCATCACTACCCTTGGATCTGACTCGGTGAGTCCCGTTGGCTATATTGCCTTCTTATTTTATTTACTATTAGTAAGATATCTATGGTCTTGAAGGACCATTGGGAGTCTCCCTTTTATAATTCCCACTATTATTTCAGGCATCCCCGGAGCAAAAGTCTGCGGCTCGGGCCAAACTGAAGGTGTGGGTTGGTGGGTTTGCCCGGAATGTGAAGTCTAAGCGGCCGTACGTCCTATCTGAGGACTACTGCACCATGGTTTACCCCAACGCCAAGTCTTCAGCTGCTGTGGCTAGGCATGTGGCAGCTCCCATCATTGCCCACATTGATGCCACTATAACGGGTCTCATCGACCCACAGCAAGATCCATCGGACGCCCCCGGAGGTCTGGAGGACAATGTTGCCTCCATGAACCTGGACGTCGAACCAATGTTGCTAGACGAGCCGGATACAGGTAGGGTGGTAAGTGAGGCAGGTGTGTCCGGCGCTGAGATTCCTATCCTCAGCCCCGCTCTTTCTTCTTCTTCTGATCGCTCTTCCTTTCTTGGATTTTCTGGGGACCGTGATTCGTCTCAACGTTCATACCCGGTTCCCCCTAAGGATAAGTCTACTTCAAGGACCTTACCCAAAGCTCGCAAGCCTCACAAGACTTCTCATGGCTCTAAACATGGTACGAACCCGTCTTCAAAGACCTCTGGTTCCTCCTCTAAGTCTCACGACCCGGGAGTTCCTTCCGCCCCTCCTGCTGCTAGCCCGGGCCTTTCCGAATCAGCTATGCTTCGCATCGTGTCGGAGATGCAGGCAAAGTTGGTTTCGGAGATGCAGTCGAGGATGGACACGATGTTCTCTAACTTCGGTCAGAGAATTGGGGCTTTAGAGCAAGGAGCTCCGGAGAGAGTCCAAAGCTCTCTCATACCGGATGCCTCTAAGCTCCCGCCGTTTGCCAAGAACAACCCCTGGCGGATGGCTCTTCATTCCCCGTTCTCAGACGGAATGTTGACTCTGGAGGGCCTTGGCACTCGTCCTCTAGAGGACTTTGAATTCTTTCCTCCGGGTCTGGCATTTCCATTTCATGGTTATGCCAGACTTACCGAGGAAGCTTTAGTCCGATTAGACAAGGTCCCCAAAGAGACGGTCATCTTCCCGAAGGAGCAAGCCCAATCTGTTTGGGCCAGATTTTTGAATGACATCGGCTGCACTAACACCATGCTGACGCCTTATAAAAGCTCCTTTACGATGTTCTTAATGGACAAGAACACCTTGACTCCATGCGTCAATAAGGTGGCAGAGCTTGCCTTTCAATATGCTCTGGAGGAGAAGCCCTTGCCTCCCATCCGAGAGGTGGATCCAATCTCCCTCCTTCTTCCCTCAGGTATTGAGTGTTGGGACAACGTCCATACCACCTTTACCTCCGGCAAGCTTGCAGCAGACTGTGCCTCAGTCTTGTTTAGTGAGAAGCTTCCCCGTCTCCCGGAATCCCTCATTAAACAGGAATATGATTCCCGCCTACGTGTGGGCCGTACTCTAAACCTGGCCACATCCACGGAGTCGATAGCCTTGACTTACGATACGGAGAGTATTTTTAAGTCTCTCAACAAGGCTACGTTACAGTCTTTATATTATGACTTGTATGACTTCGCTACTGCTAAACGCAGATGTCGCAAGCATGTTCTAGCTGAGGCGACGATTAGGCATGAACCTAATAAACTCATCCGGTCCTCCTGTTGGGGTTCCAATCTCTTCCCCGAGGATCTCGTAGAGGAAGTCTTGGCGGAGGCCACTAGGGTTAATCAGAGCCTTAAAGCCCGTTGGGGTTTGACCCCTAAACGCAAGTATGACCCCGCAAATTATCAAGCCCGGGGTAGGAAGAAGCTTAGACCATATACCTCCACCCAGTTCAGGCAACAACAGAGTGCTTCATCCAACTTCCGGCTGCCTCTTCCTCCATCTTCTGTTGTCCCTGCACAGCCTTCCACCTCTCGGGCTCCTTCGGATGACTATGTCACCGTTCTGCTACCTAAGAGCCAGCTTTCTGGTGCCTCCGCCACTTCCCCTGCCTTTAACCAGTCCTACGAGGCTCATAGCTCTTCCCAGAGTTATGGTAGAGGTAGAGGCTACCACCGTGGCTCTAACCAGAACAAAGGCAGGGGAAGAGCCTTTCGCAGAGGAAAGAACTTCCGAGGCGGACGTGGAGGCAACTCCTCAAACCAATACTGAGGTGCAGCATGTAGGGGGGAGGCTCTATGCCTTCCGCAACAAATGGAGGTTCAGTCCCTGGGCGTTCAGTATCATCTCCAAGGGACTAGGGTGGAGTTGGATTCAAGGACCTCCTCCTCCGAACAAATTTCGTCAACATTCCACTCCGGACCTGGTCGAATTTGTCCAGGATCTTTTACAAAAGAACGCCATACAAGAAACGAAACATCTGAAGTTTCAAGGTCGGCTGTTCAGTGTCCCGAAGAAAGATTCAGACAAGAGAAGAGTGATTCTAGATCTATCCCTTCTCAACTTGTCCATTCAATGTGACAAGTTTCGAATGCTTACCGTCTCGCAGGTGCGGACCTTACTTCCCCGTGGGGCCGTCACCACCTCTATCGATCTTACAGACGCCTACTATCACGTCCCGATAGCGAGACACTTCCGTCCGTACCTAGGCTTTCGCTTAGGGGACAAAAGTTACTCCTTCAAGGTGATGCCTTTCGGGCTCAACATTGCCCCAAGGATCTTCACAAAGCTAGCAGAAGTCGCTGTTCAGGAACTCAGGAATCAAGGGATTCAAGTAGTAGCCTATCTGGACGACTGGCTCATTTGGTCAGACACCTCCCAAAATTGCCTAAAAGCCACTCACAAAGTCATCCATTATCTTCAATCTCTAGGCTTCCAGATCAACTTCAAGAAGTCCCGTCTTCTTCCAAAATCGAAGTTCCAATGGCTCGGCCTGCAATGGGATCTTATATCTCATACTCTGTGTCTTCCCAGACCCAAGAGGTTAGAGATTGCAAGGAACACCAAACGCTTTCTCAAAGACAAAGTAAGTTCCAGACGACTCCAAGAGAAGATTCTGGGGTCCCTTCAGTTTGCCTCAGTGACGGATCTTCTTCTGAAGGCAAAATTGAAAGATATCAATCGTGTCTGGCGTTCGAGGGCGAACCGGAAGCTCCGGGACAGGAAAGTCCGCCTTCCTCCCATTCTACGGGAAAGACTTCTTCCTTGGACAAGAGCAAACAGTCTGTCAAAGTCAGTTCCCCTTCGATTTCCGCCTCCGGAATTAATCATTCACACAGACGCATCCTTATCAGGTTGGGGCGGCTATTCTCAGCTCAAGAAAGTTCAAGGTCTTTGGACTCCCTTGTTCCGCCATTTTCACATCAATGTGCTAGAGGCCATGGCAGTTCTTCTAACCCTGAAACGTCTCGCTCTTCCCAAGAAACAACACCTTCGTCTGGTCCTCGACAGCGAAGTGGTGGTCCGCTGCCTCAACAGAGGCGGGTCAAAGTCAGGGCCTCTGAACCATGTTCTAGTAGCCATATTCTCCCTAGCAGCCTCGAACCGTTGGCATCTTTCAGCTGTCCACCTGGCGGGAGTCCGGAATGTAGTGGCAGACGCCCTGTCCCGGACCTCCCCTCTAGAATCGGAATGGTCACTCGATCTAAAGTCATTTCGGTGGATTCTCTCTCAGGTTCCCGGTCTCCAAGTGGACCTCTTCGCCACGGAATCCAACCACAAATTGAGAGTATATGTGGCTCCCAATCTAGACCCTCAGGCTTACGCCACAGACGCCATGTCACAGAATTGGGACAACTGGGAAAAGATTTATCTCTTTCCCCTGGTGAATCTTTTGCTGAAAGTTCTAGACAAACTGAGATCCTTCAAGGGACAAGTAGCCTTGGTCGCACCCAACTGGCCCAAGAGCAACTGGTATCCTCTCCTGCGGGAGTTGAGATTATACCCTCACCCGATACCCAATCCGGTTCTGTCTCAGATAGTACAAACACGCGTTGTGTACGCTTTCTCAAACATTCAGAGCGCCCTAACTTTATGGACTTTATGAAGTTTGCGGCTATGCATGGTGCCAATATTGATCCTCAAAACACCTTGTTCCTAGAATCGGATAAACGGGATTCCACCATCCGTCAGTATGACTCTGCAGTTAAAAAGTTGGCAAAATTTTTAATAGACTCAGACGTGAACTGTATGAACTTGAACCTTACAGTCACTTTCTTTAGATCTTTATTAGAATCAGGTCTGGCAGCCAATACTATCACCACTATTAAATCGGCTCTGAAAAAGATCTTCCTAGTGGGTTTTAACATAGACTTAACCGACTCTTTGTTAGCTTCAATTCCGAAAGCTTGTGCCAGACTGAAACCGGTTACTCGTCCTACCCCGGTGACCTGGTTCCTTAATGACGTACTCAAATTGGCTTCTGATACCATTAACAGTTCTTGTGATTACATGCCCCTTCTCAGGAAAACACTTTTCCTAGTGAGCTTGGCTTCCGGGGCAAGAATTTCTGAATTGGCAGCCTTGTCGAGAGACCCGGGTCATATTGACTTTCTGCCTTCAGGAGAGGTCCTTCTTTCTCCTAACAAATTCTTTTTGGCTAAGAATGAAGACCCTCAAAACAGATGGACCTCCTGGAAAATTGTTCCCCTCACGCAAGATCCGTCGCTGTGCCCTGTCACTACTCTTAGGTCTTATCTATCCCGGACCTCCTCTAACTCCTCGGGGCCTCTATTCGTTAGAGAACAAGGCGGTACCATTACTATTAAAGGGATCAGGCAACAAATTTTGTATTTTATTAAACAAGCTAACCCTGACTCTTTTCCTCTTGCACATGATATCAGGGCGGTTGCCACCTCGGTGAACTTCTTTCACCACATGAATTTTACAGACCTTTCCAGGTATACAGGGTGGAAATCACCGTCAGTGTTCAAGAAACACTACCTTAAACATTTGGAAGCCCTAAAATTTTCTACAGTAGCCGCAGGGAGCGTAGTTACTCACGAGTAACTCACAGGTTAATGCCTTGACTCTTTATCTCTCCCTCTTACCTGCCTCATTTATACCCTATTGTATTCGTTGGTCTCGCACCTGAATACTGTTATTATATTTGTAAATTCTATGCTCCTGAGTATCTGTATATATTATCACTCACGGCATTATTATACCTACCTTATTGGATTTATGTTCATATTTAAGATACCCTTATAATTGTTTTTTGGTACTCATCTCTGATTAAAGCATCCTGTATTTCTCTTACGCTTATGTTTTTTCCTTTATTTTGCAAGTTTGGTGACATTTTTCTCTTGTATAGATTCACTGGGCGGCACAGGTTCGAGCCCAGAAAAGGGATTTTGACGTAGGAAAAATCTATTTCTGGGCGAAGGACCTGTGCCGCCCAGTGAACCCTCCCAGCTCCTCTCCCTTGGAGTCCCCAAACTTTGGGTGCTAAGGAGTTGGGTTCTGAGCGGATGCATTGTAGTAGTACCGAGTGAGGTTGAACGGCTCTCCTCTATTGGGGTTCTCTGTCGTGGATTAATCTAAATAGTGCGGGACCTCTGGAATATACGCCCAATTTTATACCGACACCAATAGGTGAGCGAGCTAGTTAACCTAGCACTCCTTTACATTTTTTCTCTGGTATATTTAGCAGTAAATTACCTAAGAATAAGTGCTAAATGGAGCTTATTCACTGGGCGGCACAGGTCCTTCGCCCAGAAATAGATTTTTCCTACGTCAAAATCCCTTTTTTGGGTGAGATAGCCATGTCGTCCTGATGGACCCCGCCCTCCTTTCTATGAAAGCCCTTGGCAGGTTCCCTCCCGATATTACTGTATCTAAAAGTACCGGCTTAACGCTACAAAGGAATAAAGATGGCTGACGATTGTGGCGCCATCTGAGTACTCAAACAGTAACGGAGGAGGAGAATTTTGTAACGGCTCCTCTTTTATTTTGCCACTTTCCCCCTCGAAGCGTAAACGGTATGCGGGGTGCAGATTGCTATGTGGCGTGTCAAGAATACGTCCCCTGATATTATGCGATATCCTTAAAGGAAACTTTAAGGATATTCGCGCCAGGAGTTAGAATTCTGGAGAACTTTTAGTTAAATTCTCTGGGAATATCACTGTAGTCAAATATACCCTAGAAAGCTACTGAAAGGAACCTTCCATCAGGGCGACATGGCTATCTCACCCAGAATTAGATTTTTCGCTTCGCTCAAAATCCGTTTTATTCTTATAACCAGATACGTAACTCGCCTCTAACAATGACGATTATCTTGATAAATGACGATGAAACACCTGTGCTGTATGATGGAGGTGAAGAAGATGAAGATGATTTACTGCACAGGTTAATGAGAGCTTTACTGCTCCTCAAGTGACGCCTATCGGCAGTTGATAGAGGCGGTGGATCGTCAACAACAGCTTCTGATAGACCTGGAGAAACTATTTTATAATAAAAAGCATAAGAAAACAGCTAAAAGTTCCACGCAGCAAGACTAAGCAACGTAAGGAAGCGAGAGAGAACAATGAATGCGGTCTCCCTTTGCGGGGCGCACGGCAGGGAGAGATGCTGAGTAAAGCGTCTCGGCCAATCAGCTTGCGAGATTCTGGAGTCAAGATGGCCAGCAACTCAGAGAGGTGGATTTTGAGTTGCGCGCCATCTCCGTGTTGATACCTGATGTTCTACTGTACTCTCCCTGCCTTCTGCTAGTGCCTGCGTAACTCTCACAAAATTTCTTCTAATTTTTTATGAATATTTTTGAAAATCCGCGATGCACCGAGACCGCAAAATTTGAGACGCAAAATGGCGAGGGATTACTGTACCCCTATAAATAGCGGAGGGTTTGTATTTGCGCCAGAAATATTCAATTCTGAGTGATTTGGAGACATGAGCCGCCGCCTTCAGCCATGCTTCAACTGCGGACAATTAACGGACGTTTAGCGCAAAAACACAAGGGTGGAGACGCGAAATTCTCCAACACAAAAGGAATTGATACTCAACTTAAGCGATGAGGAAGAATCAGAGGCATCCATGGTCTCAAAAACACACTGAAAAACTTGAAAACAAGCAGAAACTCCTGACACAAATCTGTTAAGATGGCGCTGCTAGAAGGAATAACGAACCAGTGAACATGTTTTCAACACACTGGGATCGGAGTTGTAACAGCTATCTCGCTCACATATCCAATCCTATCCCATATCCTTCGAGACAAGGTTAACTCTATTCGGAGAAGGATAGCTGTGGCTTGTTTTAAACACTTCCCTTTTTCATACTCGATATCTCTCAAGATATTCACCCTAGGGGATAGAACCCTGTGATACTTCAATGGTAAAATTCTCTGGTATATCATGCGCAGAAATATCCCAAGTAGAAATCTCCCTTTGAGAAACATCCATCGGTACAACATGGCTCGAGCCCAAAAAAGGGGGTATGATTCTTTATAGGCTGCTGGACTTGGGAGCAGTGCTCTGATTGGCTGTTGCATGCCCGGTCCAGGCAACCTATCCTGTTGCTGAATTAGAGATGGGTGTGGTGGGAATGCCGTAGTAAACCAGTAAGGTACAATAGGAGCTTCACCTGAGATGGAGTGATTTCTGGTATTGGCTCGACTGTTTCAAATGGTCTATGATTGGTCACGGTACTCACCGAGACAGCTAAATATTCAGGCTGTTCTCTAGTTGACCTATGTCTGTTGCACTTTATTGATGGCAGTTGGGTCACTGCCTTATTGGTTTTGATTACATGACACTGCTTTAGTATTAGACCTCTTGCAAGGGGGTAGAAGGAACATTACTTGGGTTGTATTAAGGCTGCGTTTTTCTTTTCATATCCGAAGGGTCTCGAGGATACACAACCGGTGATTGGTCTGTGCCTCCAATTATGTATTTCGATATTTGCAATGTCCCAATTTTTTATATCCTATGGCATTACAAGGTGTAGCTTGATAAGTACTGTACAGTTATCATCTGCCTTACTGCACAAAGCTATTTTTTTTTAGTATAGTTATAGTTTGCTCCGTCTCATACTGCTGGTCCTGGTTCTCAAACCAGTAATCTACGGTCTTCTTTATTTAGCAGTTATTTGTGGTCTTCTTTATTTCGCAGTTGACCTGCTTGTTGGAGTACTGGTTGTTAATGAGGACTTGGGCCACACTGTCCAGTTCCTCATGGGTACACATGCAAGCAGACCAGTATGACTTGGCCCTCTTAATGATGGCTTTCTTGATTGTGGTTTTATATAATGTTGGGCACTTACTGTCTCCATTAACACACACTCCCATTTTTCTTCTATTTGAAGTACTGTATGTACTATGGCTCCCAACTGATGGAATTAACTGGCCAAGAAAAAAAAAGTATTTTTATTTTAGAGGTCAATAAGTCAAACTGCTTGATTCGGTTAAAACTAATACTTTATTAAAAGATAAGGCTTTATAAGCTTTTCTCTGCCTACAGCACTATTATTACAAGTATTCTAGTGCTTTTGGACAAATAACTTAAAATGATGAGTGCAAAGAGAAATGCAAATAAAGATTGCTTTGGCTTTTAAAATTAATAAAGCAGAGAATGCTTTGCCCTTGGCTTTTAAAATTAATAAAGCTATCTATAAAATATTTTTCCGATTGAAAAAAAAAACTTATTAGCTAAATATATTAAAACTTGTAAAGCTCCTGATCTGAATATATACATTCATGAATAAAAGATAGAGAAAGGAAGACTTCATAATTTCAAGTGATAAAGAAGGTAATTAGCAATTTAGTTAGAAATGTTCTTCAAAACAGCTTTTTGGTTAATCACAATTTCAACGACCGGTTGATGCAGCTGATAAGTTGTTCAGGTCTTGTCCGTTTTCTTGTGACCTAGAAAGGTAGAGAGTCATTAATACATTAAGATGGCCATTGAATTTATATTTACTTCTACTTCTCACTAAGGCAATTGGGATCTTGAAAAAATGTATAAAGGGCACCATACTGAAGTGAATATAAAATATTTTTCACTATGTTGCTACTAACACTTCATCCTTCAATAAATTTAAGTAAGTGATATTTGTGGTGAAAATTCTGGTGAGAATGATGAATGTTAATGTTATAAGAACATCGTAAAGGATAATTTAATCGTTATGCTTGAGCAATATATACTGATATTTCTATTTCAATGGTATTTGTCTAAATATTCTAAAGTAAAACATACTTATTTTCATGCAGTGCACATTAAAATAAAATTAAAGGCTAAGGCATTATTGTTGCACTACTCTAAATGTAGGAGTAATACTAGTAACCAAATTTACTGCTTTGAATAGGCTAATACTGCACTGTACTTTGATAGAGAACCTAGGGACATATTTCACTGTAATCACCACACGTTAATAGATAAGAAAAATAGGGTTTCATTCTGTCATTTGTTAATTAATGCCTCTTAAGAAGATACAAAACTTAAATAAATCCTTGCGTAGATTTGTAGATTTTTGGGACTATATCTAATACCACAACACAGCTGAACAATAAATGAAGCCAGATGTATGAAAAAGTTCATTTATTCCACTTAAATTTTAATTATTTTTAATAATTACCATTCTGGTTAAACAACTAAAAGCTATAACTGATGGGGAAATATTGATATCATTTGAACAAGAGTTGAAATCCTGTGGATTTGAACATATTCCTTACCTAAGCAATGTCTTGTTAGTTGTAGGAATCTGTATAAATAGCACAGTACTTTATTGAACATTTATTTCTTGGTTTGATGTTTGGTGTCCCAATTTATGAAATACCTACCAAGATGTTCCATTATAAAGTTACCATGCTTATGCCAGATCAGAAATTTCAAACTAATGAAATAGGGACTAATATCAATGAAAAACTAGCATTACTCTTCTGCAAAAGAATAATAGTTGTGTCCCTAGGTTATAGAAATTGTTAAATAGTAATCATGATCTTACTTAGAAGTATAGGAAATGTTTAATCTACAGAAGTCTAAAATCCGCTATGCTGTATTCATCTTATTTTATTTAATGTACATCTGCATCATGATATGGTTTCAAATGTATGAAAATTTAGTAACAGAAATTCCTAAAAACATCCTGAACCTCAAAAGAATATGGTAAATCCATTAAAATAAACTTGAACAAAAGTTACTGTATTCATGTTTTAAGAATTATCTGTCATGCAGATGTACATAAAGGAAGAGATGAGTATAAAGTAAATGCTGTATATTATACAGGTTCAAAACACTTAAAAAATTCAAAATGTTCTAAGATCTTACTCAAATTATCATTCTTTAATACGAAGAATCTAATATGATCTAAATAGTGTGTTAATAATAAACAGTTTCAGCAGTAAATTCCTAAGAGCAATAATCACGATCCTCATACCATGTTCAAATTATTCTAACAATTGTAGATTTATTAGAACTGGATTGTATATACTGGGGGAAAATGCAGTCAGTTCTAGTACAACAGACAAATAAATGATAACCATATAATAACCATACACCAAAAAATTTCAACATGTTTATTACATATTCATGCAAGTATCAAATATACTTTTAAAAGTTAAAATTACAAGTAATCAGTTACAAGTCATCAGAACATTCTATTTTCAAGGCTTTCAAAACAGCGAAGCAACAGAAGCTCAAAAATTAATATCATAGCAGATAAAAAGCTCATAATGCAGTGAAAAACAAACCTCATTGATGCTGACAACACATTGTAATTTCTGGAACCAAACGGCTTACGGAATATCCTTAATTTTGAACTGCCAGTAGAGCCTACACTTCCCTCTAGTCCCTTTGGTGTCTGTTAGAGGTAAGTAGTAGGGTTATTGTGACTGGGGTTAGTTATGTTAAATACTTACTTCTACAGACCCCAAAATAATGTACTGCTGTACAATAATTCAGTAAAACATTACATATTTAACAAAATGGAATGGAATACATTAAAGAAATTCCACTTGAATTAGGATTACTTCCCATTACAAGAAATAAAAAGTTATCTTCTATACTGACAACTGTACATTAAAGGAGTCCAAAGACCAACTCTTGTGAGTTACTCATACAAATTTATGCTATATACATTTGGAGTGAACAATGCAACATTTAAAGATTTCTATAACGGTATTAGTAATGTACTTAATACTTATCTGGCTGTTAACAAGACTACATCTAGACTACACCCAAATTCATACGTAAAAAACAAACTGTCAATCTCTCTAAGAGTGAAATGAAAATATCTGTTAGAAAACAGTGTTAAAAATGTGATTTGGATAATAGTGTATATCACAGGTTCTTGGACACAAAAAAATACATTGCAATTCATCCCTCAATTATGCAATTTGGCAATGAAGATGAAAAATTGCAGTTATTGCTACTTCCATCAAAATTATGCTTCTTAAAAGATAAAAAATACTAAAGAACCGACAAATTCCAATTATATTTTCCAATTCATCACCAACATACAAGATACTATATAAAAACATAACTAAATTGGGGTTCAAAACTGACTGACTAATATAAAATACCCAAATAATAAAATAATTTATGAAACTACAGGCCTTTTAACTGCAACATGGGAATCTTCAGCTTTGCACTGACTTTTAAATTATTGTTAGTGAATGCTAAGACAAGACCAATACATGCAAAGCTTCTGTCACACATTGCATGGTTACTTGAAATATGATAATGACTTTTAATAAATCTTAATCTGAATCTTAGAAACAATAAATGTAAGAAAATCTTTTGCATTAGAAATTCATGTCAAGTCAAGCATCCTCATTAACAGCCATGCCTAAAGAGTATAGCATATTTGTTTTCCTAAATATTCTGTTATCTAAGAATGTTCAGGATAACTCCACACTCTTGACATCAACAGTTGCATTTAATCTTCATGAGCAGATATAGAGATAGAATAGATGTAAGAATAATTATGTACAGAAAAACTACTATACTTTTACTTCTGTTTCCCATGCACTAATCATACCAACACTGAATAGTTTAATGGGTACAGTAATTATATCCTACTTTTATTGTATTTTGGCCCTCAATCTAGTTCATCAGAAGATTTTTTTAAGTTAATATATAAGGCCATTAATGATAATTACATTTTCTTTGGAGCTTCAAAAATTTGTTCTCTGTCCCAAAAATCCAACTATTTTGTCTTCTATTTGCCCATCCAACTGATTGTATTCTAGGTTAAACTACTCAATGAATGACGGTGTCTGTGGCACTTGCATATTGAATTTGTGAAAGTAGTACTAAACCATCCATGTCTGGACCAAATAGTGCTTGAGATAATACTTAATGAAACTTATTTTAAGAGGAAACACTAAAGATTGACATATCTGCAGTTATAAATGAATGTGGCAGAGAACTGTTGAATTGCCAGAGAAGATCAAGGAAAGAATTAAAACAACTAAATTCTTCAAAGATTCTCCTTCTGTAATAGCATTGCAATTTAATTTGGTTTTTTCAAAATATTAAAAATTCATGTTGTTGTTGAACTAATTAAAAGACAGAAACTGTATATTTTCTACAATTCTGTACACACAAAATTGTCCCTATACATTTTATTTATCCATCACATGAAACTTATACATTAGAGAAATGTTATATAGTTTATCAAGAAGCTGAGAGATCATGGGAATCTACAATACTATACAATATTTACTATCAAAGTGAACTACTGTACATCTATAAATTCCAAATCATCAATGAAACTAAAGCTACTTACCAGTTAGTTTTACTTATTTTCTGTTAATAACCTACACTAATGAGAACTACCTTATTAAATATCGTGTATCAATCAAGTACTGCCATTAAAATTTACTCTCAAGTTTCCCCGACATGTTACTTTTTTAATCCCTTTGGGTTGTAATGACGTTTCGACTGTCATACACATCTAAATAACCAACATGAAAACCAAGGCAATTCCCCCAATTTTTGGGGGTAGCCGACATCAAACAAATGAAACAAAAAAGGGGACCTCTCCTCTCTATGTTCCTCCCAGCCTGACAAGGGACTCAACCGAGTTCGGCTGCTACTGCTAGGGTGCCCACAGCCCACCCTCCACCGTTATCCACCACAGATGAAGCTTCATAACGCTAAATCCCCTACTGCTGCTACCTCCGCGGTCAACCAAGGCACTGGAGGAAGCAGCAGGGCCTACCGGAACTGCATCACAGTCGCTCGCCATTCATTCCTATTTCTAGCACGCTCTCTTGCCTCTCTCACATCTATCCTACTATCACCCAGAGCTTCCTTTACTCCATCCATCCACCCAAACCTTGGCCTTCCTCTTGCACTTCTCCCATCAACTCTTGCATTCATCACCTTCTCTAGCAGACAGCCATTTTCCATTCTCTCAACATGGCCAAATCACCTCAACCATTCATATCCACTCTAGCTGCTAACTCATTTCTTACACCCGTTCTCACCCTCACTACTTCGTTCCTAACACTATCTACTCGAGATACACCAGCCATACTCCTTAGACACTTCATCTCAAACACATTCAATTCTGTCTCTCCGTCACTTCATTCCCCACAACTCCGATCCATACATCACAGTTGGTACAATCACTTTCACATACAGAATTCTCTTTACATTCATGCCCAACCCTCTATTGTTTACTACTGTACTCCCTTAACTGGCCCCAACACTTTGCATCCTTCAATCACTCTCTGATGTACATCTGCTTCCATTCCACCATTTGCTGCAACAACAGACCCCAAGTACTTAAACTGATCCACCTTCTCAAGTAACTCTCCATTCAACATGACATTCAACCTCGCACCACCTTCATTTCTCGTACATCTCATAACCTTACTCTTACCCAAATTAACTGAACTTTCTTCTTTCACACACCCTTCCAAATTCTGTCAGTAATCGGCCAAGCTTCTCTTCTGCGTCCGCAACCATTACAGTATCATCCGCAAACAACAACTGATTTACCTCCATTCATGGTAATTCTCGTCTACCAGTTTCAATCCCCGTCCAAGCACTCGAGCATTCACCACTACATCAACATAGGTTTAACAACCTCGGCGACATCACATATCCCTGTCTCAGCCCCTCTCACCGGAAACCAATCGCTCATTTCATTTCCTATCCTAACACATGCTTTACTACCTTTGTAGAAACTTTTCACTGCTTGCAACAACCTTCCACCAACTCCATATAACCTCATCACATTCCACATTGCTTCCCTATCAACTCTATCATACGCTTTCTCCAGATTCATAAACGCAACATACACCTCCTTACCTTTTGCTAAATATTTCTCGCATATCTGCTTAACTGTAAAAATCTGATTCATACAACCCCTACCTCTTTTAAAACCACCCTGTACTTCTAAGATTGCATTCTCTGTTTTATCCTTAATCCTATTAATCACTTTTCCAACAACCATTCAAGTACAGTTACACCCCCTTCCTTCAACATTTCAGCTCTCACACTATCCATACCAGATGCTTTTCCTACTCTCGTTTCATCTAGTCTAGTGCTGTCCTCACTTCCTCTCTTGTAATCTCTCTCATTCTTATCTCCCATCACCGGCACCTGAACACCTGCAACAGCAATTATATCTGCCTCCCTATTATCCTCAACATTCAGTAACTTTCAAAATATTCCGCCCACCTTTTCCTTCCATTTCCATCTTTCACTGTCTCTTCAATTCTTGAACCAGTCTTCCTTACTCTCTTCACTTCTTTCCAAAACTTATTATTCTTTTCATTTGAATGACCTAATCCCAGACCACATCTCAGGTCAGCTGCCCTCTTTGCCTCACTTACCTTGCGCTTTACTTCCACATTTTTCTCTCTATATCTTTCATACTTCTCTACACTATTACTCTGCAGTCATTCTTCAAAAGCCCTCTTTTTCTCTTCCACTTTTACCTTCACTCCTTCAATCCACAAACGAGCAAAACTGATCTATCTAACTCTCAACAGGAGAGTAAAGCATAGTATTTCAATAGTACAAAGTGTTTTTTTTTTTTTTTTAAATAAATCTTATTTAAAATTATCCAGTAGTTTTCTCAAAAACCCACAAATCATAAGTAATCAGTTGCAATCTGAAAGTCCATATACTGTATACAGTACAGTACTATGATTCTTCAATATTGTAGACAGAAGAAGCAGACTAGCTAAGAGACTGATCACACAAGTGTGAACCCATCAGTAGGTAGCATCTGTCTCATTTTCCACATGTCTGGACAATATACATAGTTGCAAGAATTGCTTGCTTTTCTTTAGAAGTTTAGGATGCATAATCCTATATTTTTACAGAAATTTTTATTGATAAATCATTGATTATGCGCATGATATGAGTTGTCAGCTTCCTGTAAGTATTCCAACTTATTTCCCAAAATTTGAGTTGGTGCAACATATTCTTAGGAACTACTTAGCACTAAATGGTATGATCATTGGACTGACCTGTTTTGTGTGAAAAGTACTGGTATCACTTGTTTTTTATAACACTTTGTGCTAATTATTCTTGTATTGCCAAGATATCCCTGCAAGTTGTTTTGCTACTATAACTAGTATCTATGATGTTTTCTTACTTTTTATCAGAATACACGTCCTGTATCTACACCTATAGTATATTATGTTGTGAATAGAATTTTCTATTGCAGCTACAGTACTCTAAGGTGTTGATGTACGATAAAATGATTTAAATGAAACTTACCTCACAGTTGAACTTGAAGCATTGAAAGTTACTGATTTTCCAACATTTAACAAGAAAAAAAATTTGCCCCTCTCCCACCCATCTCCCTCTTCCTCTCCTTTGTGATAACCAGTTGATCATAAATAGGAGGTGTCACCAAGGGAACCCAAACAACCACTCCATGTCTCATCCATGACAATTGCCTGGAGTGAACTGCAAATAATGAACTTTCCAAGAGATTTTGGAGGACACGGGGAACAAGGATTAACATGAGCTATGCTACCAAATCTTCAGTAGTGAACTGCAAATAATGAACTTTGCAAGAGATTTTGGAGGACACAGGGAACAAGGATTAACATGGGCTATGCTACCAAATCTTCAGTAGTGAACTGCAAATAATGAACTTTGCAAGAGATTTTGGAGGACACAGGGAACAAGGATTAACACGAGCTATGCTACCAAATCTTCAGTAGTGAACTGCAAATAATGAACTTTGCTAGAGATTTTGGAGGACACAGGGAACAAGGATTAACATGAGCTATGCTACCAAATCTTCAGTAGTGAACTGCAAATAATGAACTTTGCTAGAGATTTTGGAGGACACAGGGAACAAGGATTAACATGAGCTATGCTACCAAATCTTCAGTAGTGAACTGCAAATAATGAACTTTGCTAGAGATTTTGGAGGACACAGGGAACAAGGATTAACATGAGCTATGCTACCAAATCTTCAGTAGTGAACTGCAAATAATGAACTTTGCTAGAGATTTTGGAGGACACAGGGAACAAGGATTAACATGGGCTATGCTACCAAATCTTCAGTAGTGAACTGCAGATAATGAACTTTGCAAGAGATTCTGGAGGACACAGGGAACAAGGATTAACATGGGCTATGCTACCAAATCTTCAGTAGTGAACTGCAAATAATGAACTTTGCTAGAGATTTTGGAGGACACAGGGAACAAGGATTAACATGGGCTATGCTACCAAATCTTCACTAGTGAACTGCAGATAATGAACTTTGCAAGAGATTCTGGAGGACACAGGGAACAAGGATTAACATGGGCTATGCTACCAAATCTTCAGTAGTGAACTGCAAATAATGAACTTTGCAAGAGATTTTGGAGGACACAGGGAACAAGGATTAACATGAGCTATGCTACCAAATCTTCAGTAGTGAACTGCAAATAATGAACTTTGCTAGAGATTTTGGAGGACACAGGGAACAAGGATTAACATGAGCTATGCTACCAAATCTTCAGTAGTGAACTGCAAATAATGAACTTTGCTAGAGATTTTGGAGGACACAGGGAACAAGGATTAACATGGGCTATGCTACCAAATCTTCAGTAGTGAACTGCAGATAATGAACTTTGCAAGAGATTCTAGAGGACACAGGGAACAAGGATTAACATGAGCTATGCTACCAAATCTTCAGTAGTGAACTGCAAATAATGAACTTTGCTAGAGATTTTGGAGGACACAGGGAACAAGGATTAACATGAGCTATGCTACCAAATCTTCAGTAGTGAACTGCAGATAATGAACTTTGCAAGAGATTCTAGAGGACACAGGGAACAAGGATTAACATGGGCTATGCTACCAAATCTTCAGTAGTGAACTGCAAATAATGAACTTTGCTAGAGATTTTGGAGGACACAGGGAACAAGGATTAACATGAGCTATGCTACCAAATCTTCAGTAGTGAACTGCAAATAATGAACTTTGCTAGAGATTTTGGAGGACACAGGGAACAAGGATTAACATGAGCTATGCTACCAAATCTTCAGTAGTGAACTGCAGATAATGAACTTTGCAAGAGATTCTAGAGGACACAGGGAACAAGGATTAACATGGGCTATGCTACCAAATCTTCAGTAGTGAACTGCAAATAATGAACTTTGCTAGAGATTTTGGAGGACACAGGGAACAAGGATTAACATGAGCTATGCTACCAAATCTTCAGTAGTGAACTGCAAATAATGAACTTTGCTAGAGATTTTGGAGGACACAGGGAACAAGGATTAACATGAGCTATGCTACCAAATCTTCAGTAGTGAACTGCAAATAATGAACTTTGCTAGAGATTTTGGAGGACACAGGGAACAAGGATTAACATGAGCTATGCTACCAAATCTTCAGTAGTGAACTGCAGATAATGAACTTTGCAAGAGATTCTGGAGGACACAGGGAACAAGGATTAACATGGGCTATGCTACCAAATCTTCAGTAGTGAACTGCAAATAATGAACTTTGCTAGAGATTTTGGAGGACACAGGGAACAAGGATTAACATGAGCTATGCTACCAAATCTTCAGTAGTGAACTGCAAATAATGAACTTTGCTAGAGATTTTGGAGGACACAGGGAACAAGGATTAACATGAGCTATGCTACCAAATCTTCAGTAGTGAACTGCAGATAATGAACTTTGCAAGAGATTCTGGAGGACACAGGGAACAAGGATTAACATGAGCTATGCTACCAAATCTTCAGTAGTGAACTGCAAATAATGAACTTTGCTAGAGATTTTGGAGGACACAGGGAACAAGGATTAACATGAGCTATGCTACCAAATCTTCAGTAGTGAACTGCAGATAATGAACTTTGCAAGAGATTCTGGAGGACACAGGGAACAAGGATTAACATGGGCTATGCTACCAAATCTTCAGTAGTGAACTGCAAATAATGAACTTTGCTAGAGATTTTGGAGGACACAGGGAACAAGGATTAACATGAGCTATGCTACCAAATCTTCAGTAGTGAACTGCAGATAATGAACTTTGCAAGAGATTCTGGAGGACACAGGGAACAAGGATTAACATGGGCTATGCTACCAAATCTTCAGTAGTGAACTGCAGATAATGAACTTTGCAAGAGATTCTGGAGGACACAGGGAACAAGGATTAACATGAGCTATGCTACCAAATCTTCAGTAATGAACTGCAAATAATGAACTTTGCAAGAGATTTTGGAGGACACATGAGCTATGCTACCAAATCTTCAGTTTCGCGGTATGCTTTGAGAACTTTAACTCAAGGTTATGAGACATCAGCGTTCCAGCTATGTGATGATGCTAAATGCTCACGTTATTTCCCCCCCCCCCCATCAACCCACATCTGTTTAACATGCTACATAAGAATGAACTTTCTACTTTACTCTCAGGATATTTAGCTACTTACTGTAACCCACAGAAACACCCTGAAAACTTGGTTCCATAACTACTCTGTTCTCAAGTGTTTCACTGAATCCATGAAACCTCTCTAAAGGTTGGGACTCTCTAGTGCTCGATCTACTCCATAAACTGCTATTAACACATTATAACTAATGGGTTTGTGACAAAAAGTTCCGATATTTTATTTGTGTAAAACAATGATGAAATACTTAAATTTACCTATAGGTCTTGCATGTATAAATGGTAGCTTCTAGCCACTGAGCTTTTGTCTACATTCCAGGACATTTGGTCTGTAAATGAAGGTTTTACTTGATTGATAGGTTTATACAAAAAACAAGTTGCAAGCGTACAAACCCTAATACTTACAGTTTCTTGAGCACTATAGAATACTTATACACTGCATTGTTAACTCATGTACTGAACAATACAGTACTGCATATCTATTTTAGCTAATATTCACAGCATAAGATGAGGGGTAAATTATTACCCAAGTCAATACAGTATTATGTACATATCTACAACAAAGGAATTACACTGACAAACATACCTCATGCTCACTGTCCAGCTTTCTCCAAGGAGATTTTCCTCTGCTCAGTATTTTCTTTATTGACAGAGGTGTTGCTACTTTCTTTCCTCTTGGAGTAATGTTCAGCCCTTTCTTACTGAGGAATGAAACACCCCCAGGGGATAGCGTGGTGCGCCTCGACTGAGCACCAGAGCTTCTTGTAGAACCACTCAAACTATTACAGAGCGAAGATTCTTTTAGTAATCTTCTCGAGCGGGTAGAAACGGGAGAACCACGAGATGCAGCAGATTCTGAACTCACCTACAGTGGAAAAGCTTTTGTTAAATTTACAACTACTAAACCTATGTGTTACGTTATTTCCAATTTGGATTAATTCAACATTACAAACTAATACATCTTAACTGACTTTGAAAGCTTAGTAAGCTTTACAAAACAGATTCAGCTGAGCATTGGTATTAAATGTTTTCTCAGTATCCTTTTTAAAATCTTAAAGAGACACACAACTTCCTTTTAGTCTGACTTAGCTATAAAAGTTTATGTCCACGACATTGAACAAATATTCAAAAGTCCAAGAAGCATAATTCAACATCATTAATTGAATTGAATTGCATATTTACTAAAAATGTGGTAAACTAAATCTGTGTGCAGTAGACTACTGAATATACTACCAATACCAATAAACATAAGTATCAGCATTTGAAACATGTTATCATTGATTAATATCAGTGTTTATGAACTAAAATTACTGTAACTGGCATCATTAAAGTCCCAGGCCAACTAAAAGCACCCACATTTCAGCAGGACATTATCAAGAAAAAAATTTAGTATACAGTATCTAGAACCAAAACATTTGCTAACAATTCATACATCCACAAAGAAAAAGAAATATGATAGACTATAACACATACATATGCCTTAAACATTAAATAATACAGTACTAGGTAGTAGGTTAGTCATAACACCAGCCACCCGTTGGGATACTACTGCTGGTGTTATTGGGTCTTTAGACTAGCCAGATAGTTCTACATTAGATCCCTCTCTGTTACAGCTCATTTTTCTTTTGCCTACGCATATGCAGAATAGTCTGGCCTATTCTTTACAGAATCTTCTCTTTCCTCATCACCCAGATAACACTACGATAACAAAAATTATTCTTCACTCAAGGGGTTAACTACTGCACTGCAATTTTTCAGGGGTTACTTTCCACTTGGTAAGGGCAAAAAAAACTCTTTAGCTATGTAAAGTATGTAAAGTAACTCTTCCAGGAGACGGACAATCAAACCTCTATTCTCCAGTCTTGGATAATGCAAAGCCTCTTTATGATGGGCTTCCACTGTCATGGGTTAGAGTTCTCTTGCTTGAGGGTACTCTCAGGCACACTATTCTATCTGCTTCTTTATTTACTTTCCTCACTAGGCTATTTTCCCTGTTAAAGCCCTTGGTCTTATATCATCCTTTCATTCCAAACTAGGGCTGTAGCTTAGCTAGTAATAATAATATACAGAATTATTTGAACAATCCATAGTTACATTTCTTGCCTAAATAATCTTTCACGAATGAAACGAGGAAACTGGAACAAGAGAAGTTTGACAGCTAAATATGATTAGTTAAATACTTTACAGTAAAGATGAGATTAAAATGCCTTACAGAAAATTACACCCAAGACTTGAGTTAAGGATTTAGTTGTAGGTTAAATATAGTCAGTCCATGATTCCCCTATGGTATGGTCGTTTGGACTAGTTCATGAAAAATGACAGCTTTTCTAGGACCAAAAGGAAATTAGGTATACTTTGTCCTGTAGTTCACTAAAATCTAAAGGCAAGGTCAAATGAAAACCTAACCTTGAGCAGCGGCTAACAAAAGCACATAATACTGGAAGTGGAATTACCTTGCTTTCTCTGCTGGATGAAGACATTCGTGAAGTGTCACTATCTAAAAGGTTTTCCTTATCAATTTTATGCATGTTTCTTCTTCCAGGTGTTGGTGGGCCAGGTCGAGAATATGATGTCTGTTAGGAAGATTACAGTACAATTGTTAACATTCAAAAACCCTTTACTATTCTAAATAAAAAACTTTTTCCACACTATTCATTTATAAAAATGAAAACTTTTGCATCATTTATTCCTAGTTAAGTCAAGTTAAAAATAATCATTCATTAATCCTATATTTCATAACCATCGCAAATCAATTAATAATTTTCTAATTACAGTAATCATGTTCCTTTGTCAAACTATTTCAAATATAGCTGTCCAAAAATTGTTATAACATATTCTTAGGAATAGTAGAAATGTAGTAAATTTGCCTAATTTATTATATATAATACCCTCAGTCATTAAAATATGAGATTAAATTACAACTAACTCTATCAAACTATATAACCAACATATGGAAAAGCTAGTGCACATACAACCTACAGCTAATACCTTAACACAGGATGTTACATTTTGATGCCAAGTTTCTTTGTCTTCAAAATTTTCTTAAGTTGCATTGCATCTTATAGTAATCACCCTACACATGCATGTGATCCTGCTATATTTGAATGTACAATCAGAATAGACCTAGTCATGTGCTTTAAGATTGAACATTTAAAAAACAAAGACAATAAAATAGCGGCAATATAACTCAAAGTAATTTCTGCATGTATGGATGCACAAAAATATTCCCCTGTAAATACTAATTGAAACTTTTAAAGTACAAACTTAAAATAAAGTTGGTATATCAAGTAAATTAACTCCTCTTCTGAATTCATATCTAGCCTGTTATCACATGAAAACTATTTCATTCTTGAATGTCTTCATCCCTTAATTTCACATCTACTATTTTCTAACTAAATGTTCTGCATCCCTTCTTATATGTTTAAAACACCCCAATCTTACATCAATTTTCCAGCTGCTGGAGACCACATCTCCCATCCACTTTCTCATCTAAATGACCTTAACTAAACAATGACACAATGTTCAGAATTCTGTGGATGCAATTTCTAAGGCTCCTTTTTCTTTGCCATTGCCCATAATTCTGTTACACATAGTAGAATACACAAGTTTCCAAAATGATTTTCCTCTTCATCCAGGCAGTACTTTTTCTCTCAACACCTGTTTCACAGTGCAGCAACCCCTTATGTTAACAGAAAATGTTCTACCTGCCCTTCCACCACAGGAAGCTCAGCATCCTGATCTTTCCCATTTGCTCTTCTTTTACATTTAAGCCATCAAAACTATCTTATTCTATGCATGTTTTACAATCTCAAAGTGTATCTTTGCAACACCATCTATTACATAAAGTACACAATACCAAGTTCAATCCATACCAGCCTCATGGTAACTTTCCTGACTACTTATTCCTCTCCAGTTACTATGCATTATTTTAGTGTTTCTTACAATGATTTCCAGTCCTTACATTCCATTCTCCTACCTTTCAACAATCGTAAAATATTCTCTTATGGTTCTCAAATTAACACTAGATCATCTGCATGTGGCAGCTCAAAGTGAACTCGCTTTTTTACACTCAATTGTAGCTTCCTCCATTATTATGAAAATCGGTTTAGGACTATCTCCATGGACATCAAAATAATTCTCAAATTTTAATACACCTGCCAATAACATGAATCTAGATGTTATATTATGTAAAAAATCATCTCCAGCTGGATGAATCTTTTCAAAACCCAAGTTTTGTACTGGCCATCTAATAGTTTGCCTAGTACTCTATCAACTGCTTCTGCATGATCTTCAAATACATGATAAAATCTCTTCTTCCTTAAATAGTAGTTTACTCAAGTTCTCATTATATAGATGTCCTCTCTTCTTAACCTCTCTGGCACAAAACTAGGCCAATAATTATCAATTTCAAATATTTTTCTCATCATTTCTTGCATTTCCATGCCCAATTTCTTTACAGCATGTTCATGGAGTTGAATTTGCAATTAATTTGCCTCTGTCACATCTCAGATCTTCAACTAACCATTTTTAATGATTTTCCAAAACATTAAAATTATTCTTTTGCCTGAATGCTAAAGCAACATCATTCCTCTATGGCTTCCACTGTCAGCGTCATCATTTTTTTCATCTATTCTAGTCAGATTAGCTCACTGCTTCAAGTATTTGTTATTTTGGATTGTCCAATAGGTTCTCCACTTCTAATTATAATTGCTCTATCATCCCGTTTATTATATCTAGATCTACTTAAAATCAATTTTCTACATACAGAGCTTTTTCATAAGTCTCTCTTATTTAACTTTCTTTTCAGCTTAATTTCTCTATTTTCATCCTTTAGTTACTGTATCACTTTCACAGCTTTCTTCTCTCGTTTTGCTATTCTGAACATTTTTCTCCTGGTTTAGAGATTCAAACTCCTCTGCTTTGCTTTTTCTTTTGGCCTTTTAATCTCCCAATAAGTTTCTTTATCTTTGAGTGAAACAATTAATTTCCAACATGCCAATCAATTTTCACAACTCTTGTTTCCAACATAACAACTAAACCTACAAAATTACCATGACAGGTCTAACACACTACACTACCATAGCAGTATTGTAAAACTATAACATTTCCTTTTCCCAATACAGTATATTCATGCAAATATATACAATTTTGAGCACATGAAGCTGGTTGAGACTAAGTTTGTTTGCATGCACTTTTCATAACTGAAATTGAAAACTTGAAAAAGACAATGCTTAACTTACAACTTTCATGAAATATTGTATTACATGTCTAAACATGACATATAAAATGTACTACGACTAAAAATATATGCCAAGATAAAGAATTTTCTAAAATAATAGTACTGTGTATCCAAGCTTCAAATCACTACTTAGGCTGTCAAATAAAGAATGATGGTTAAACTATTTGATGTATATTGTTAAGAGGTTATTTTACTATCATTTATGAACTACCAAACAAAATACTGAAAAAAAGTATTATTAAAAAAATGAGCTACTGTTTCGTTGAAATAAAACACTTGTAAGTTTAATGTTTGCTTCTCAAATTTCTTAAAAAGTTCACTTAGAAATAGCAACTATAAGTATTATAAATCAAATAAATACATTTGGTTTTTTTACTATAAAAATAAAAAAAAATAAAAAAAAACATTTCTTAAGAGCTCCAGTTTCTGTATATCGTCTTTAAGGCATAAAACCAAGTGTCTACTGATATTGGGTGACTAAGTTAAAAGTCAGTCCATTTGTTATTTTTCCACATCCAGAATACCAGGAGGTTTGCATGCTAATGCAAAAGCAGTAGTTCCATAGTAAAGTTTTTTATTTATAGTAAAACATTAACAAAAATTTAATTTCAGAAAATGTAGAGTTCTTTGCTTTATCGCTTTTTAAAATTGCATTTTTGAAGGTTATCATGAAAATATTAAAAACACAACTGAAAGTCAAGAAAAAACATAAAAATGGTGTACTCTACATTGGAAAAAAAATACTGTTATTTAAAAAAATCAGAGAAAGTAACAAGAACATAATTCAAAGAATTTCTTTTAATTGATCAATCAAAGGAATAGTTTTTAACCTTCCAGTTACTTTCTCTTAAAATTTTATCGTCTTACAGGCTGTAAGACACTAAAGAAAAATTCACATTTTTAGTTAAAAACTTAAAAAAAAAAGATCATACAAAATCAAAAGTTCTAGTTTATATATATTTTACGGCAAAGTTCTACCTAATTTCAGTACATCATTCATTTTTTTGTTATTAGATTCCCTTAAAGCAAATAAAGAGAACTTTCACTGTAGTATTTTTCATGGCACTCTTAAGACAATGTCTTGAAAATAAATACAAGATACTGTAAAAGTATAAAAAATATAGTATTCGAGGTAAAAAGAAAAAATATCACAGTATACAGATGGGCATAGCAGCAAGAACAATCTCAAGATGATTCCAAAAAATGAAAACTCAAGTTTCATTGAGATGAATGCATTTACCCTATCATGCTTTTCCTAGCATTTAAAATGTTTGTCATTATTTCTAATTGGCTCAACGAGCATTATAATACGAATATGGTATATTCTTATTCCTTACAGACAGCCTTTTATTCTTCTTCCCTCCAACGGAGTCAAGTGAAACTTCAGAATTGGTTGAATCAGACAGAGACTTTCGCTTGCGGAGGTTAAAGGCAGGAGAATCCAGCTGCATGTTTCCTGTTGCTTCGGTCAAATTTAAAAGGTTTTCGTCAACAGCACATCCAGCCTGAGAAGATGCAAAAGGTTCTGATATGATCCCTAACCACGCCAGAATGAGTCATGTCTCAAAGAGCTTCTACCATTCACAGCTCCACATTACGCACCTATTTTCCACCACTTCAAGAGGTCATTTAATGGTATTATTTCCCTATAATGGCCACTTTTTACAACTTACTTTTTATACAGCAACACTGTATGAATTGGAATATACCCTTTACAATTTCCTTTTAGAGAAAATTAATGAAAACACCAAACAAAATCCATTACAACTTCAAGAAAAATTAACGAAAACACTAAATAAAATAACAATTCAAACACCTTTAATATTACAATTCATATTTTTTTGCATGTTATGAAATCAGCCAGAATTTATTGCCTACAAAATCCTAAAAAGATAAACATTTATGCCACAAACAATAATAAAATTTTAAGTTTATATGCAGCAAAATAACATTCAGTGCATCATAAACTTTTTATTTAAAAGAAAATTATGTAGGAAATAAAAACTGGAAAAAAATAACGTCAAGATTATTCCAGAACAAGCTTTCACTTCTTGATATTTCAAGGAACCAAATATTCAAAATATTGTACAGTATTATCTTAATTCACAAGTAACAGATTAAGAGGCATATAATTCAAACCATAATACAACAAATTCCCTTTGGTTCAATTTTGTTAGTACAGTTAATGATTCAACTTGTGTTAAATAACTTTCTATTGTGACAGTACTACAAGATATATTACTGTGCTTAAGAAAAAGTAAGCATACACATTTCTAAGACTACATCATAAACATTATGAATTTATATAAAATTAAGCAATATTTTGTACTTACCCTCAGCTTATCATCATCAAAATCTTCAATATTAGCAAACTGCAGTTCTGCGGGATATGCAGATCGCATGTGTGGAGGATAAAGAGAATTTCGCCGCTGCAGTTCTGAAAGTCTCTTTCTTTGTGCATCATCAACTGAAGAACAGCGATCAAACTGAAGTAGTAATAAATATAATCTAATGAATAACATATTACCAAACTTTCTATGGTAAAAATAATTTCCTTTGTTCAAACCCCTTTGTCTAAATAAACAAAATCCATTGCAAAGCTAACAAATAATTCAAGTGTCTAATATACTGTATGTTTTCATGCAAGTCTGAATAATGATGAATAAAGAAAAGGTTGAATAGCAAGTCACCATAAGCAATATAAACAAATAAAAATGTGAAGGAAAAGTGAATATCATTGCGCTATAGTACATCAAAATATTTTCTGTTTTGTGATTTTATTGTTATAAAACTACAGTATTAAAATTCTTATAAATTAGTCTATATGTACACTGTACTCTTAATTGTATTTAGGCTTAGGTAAGAGATTATCATTAACTATGAGCAATTCTTACACCATAGCCACTTCCTGAATTCATAGCTTTGTCAGCCTCATCTGCTTTACTGTCTAAATATTCTCTCCAGTCATTTCTTGCTTTTCTTTTGACCTCAATGTCAATACTGTACTGGAATACTTAACATGCTCTACCTTGTAATTTACTTCCTCGAAAACGTTCAACACTCAATTTCTGTCTTTGTCTCCTTTTTATAGTATCCCAAGTATCATTTGATATCTAAAGCTTTCTCCCTGTAACTGCTTGTCCCAAGATTTCACTACCAACTGACTGATATATGTTCTTAATATCAATACCATTCTTCATTAATTGTCTGTTCTTCATCTCTTGAAGTTTCTAAGATTGCATATCGATTCCTACAATCAATTGCAAATGTTTCTCTGTGCTCTTCTTCTAAAAGCATAGTTGTATCAAACTTAGGTATTCTATCCATCCCTCTGTTGGGTGCTTTCATTTTAATTTCAGTGTGGCAATGAGGAGCTGGTGATCACTACCAATATTGGCACCTCTATAGCTTTTTACATTTCTCAGAAGTGTCCTTCTCTCTTTATTAAGGGCAATGTGATCTATCTGATTTTTTGTAAATGCCACATGGCGAAGTCCATATATACTCGTGGATGTTCGTGTGTTGAAAAAGAGTACCTACAATGACAAGATTGTTTGCTGAACAGAAACTTATGAAATGTGCTCCATTTTCATTTGCAACTTTGCCAAGACCCTCGACACATCACATTCTCTATCCCTTGATTATTTCTTCCAACTTTAGCATTGAAGTTGCCAATCACAACTTCTATATCTCTTTCATGCATCTCATCTATTACCCTCTGCAGTTCTTCATAGTATTCATCTTTCCTTTCTTCAGGGGAATCATTTGTTGGGGCATAGCTAACTATAATACTCAAATTGCACTGCTTGGATTTGAACTTTGCTAGTAACAATCTACCATTTACAGCTCTCCACTCGGTTAATGCCTTTTCTGCTCTTGGTATCATCATCATTAATACCCCTTCTTTTCCAACTCCATCTAACGTGTTTCACTTAGGGCCAAGATATCCAAACTGTATTTCATAAATTAACTCTCCACTTGCTGTACCTTCCCAATCTGATTCATGGTTCTAACATTCCAATTGCCTATTTTAAATTTTTCTTTAGTATCTATAAACCAGGAGATTCATGGCAACCCACTACGTTCGGGACTGGGGTCCATTCTGTCATCTTCCCTTTCCATAAAGGATTCATTGGCTAGATACATCAAAGGATAGCCAGTTCCTTGTGATGTGCAGTGCCTATCTAAGGCAAGTGAACCTTGCCGGTTCATACTAATTCTAATAAGATCCATCGCCAGGCATCAGGAATAAAAGCCGAAGAGACAGTTTATCCATCGCTTTAAACCAAATCCAACACCCTTCTACCAGTGACTTCATCGAGATTCAGGGGGGAATTTCCTCCAAACCCAGAGCTCTCATTACTCCACCAAGTTTCTCATCCGCTTATACGAGTATAACCGTTAGCAAACACAAATTGCTAAGATATACCACCTAGCAAGGTATATATACCACCTAGCAAGGTATATATACTGCCTAGCAAGGTAAATACTGCCTAGCATGGCATATATACTGCCTAGCACGGTATACAGTATATACCGCCTAGCATGGTATGTACCGCCTGTGCTTTAATGAAGCACAATTATCTGTTTAAGTCATGAATTTTTTAGAATGGATAATGTCTACTTTAACTTGTCAATTGGAGATAATGAACTCAAATGCCATTTTAAGGTTACATTTACAGTAAAAAAAAAAAAAAAACCTGTAAATATGTACACTGGTAGTATTTTTTTTCTTTAATGAATGTATGAATATTTATCCTGACAAGGGAAAAAATAATATAAAAAATTACTAAAATATCACTAAATGTTTTCAAACTTTTTCTGTACATAACTCTCTCTCTCTCTGCCATGTCCGTCTGGAGAAATGCTCCCACCGATCAGGCACACGTCTCTCTCTCTCTCTCTCTCTCTCTCTCTCTCTCTCAGTAAAAACCCTTGTTAAGTATATGTAAATCAACATCGCTTTTCATAGAATATATGTACATTATTTTCAGCTTATTTCTTTAAATGATATTTGATTCTTGCCTGTAAAATAAATCAATACAAGCATTTTGAACAGTAAATAGAATGAAAATAACACCGCATTCAAGTCTTAAGTAGAATTTATACCCTGCATACAAATAAAATTCTCCATACAAGATCACTGACAGCTGGCAGTCATAAGCAAATACTGTTCAGTACAGTGTCATTTTGTTTGTTTCATAAAGAAATGTTTATCTTCTATCTCTTTATTTCTTAATGGAAAATTTTTTTTTATTAAAATAAATCTTTTCAAAACGAACATAAGATATGAGCAATAAATATATCCCACCATAATTGTCAGTGCCCCGCATTTTTTTTTTTTATATTTGTAACAGCGGCAGAAAGGGAAAAAAAGGTCCACCGTTGGTTGACAGCTTTGAGTGATTTACTAGGAAGGGGCCATATGGTCACATGTTTGCTTTAAGTGCTCAAAACTACATTTATAGCACAGGGTATCAAAACTTGCAATAACTATATTTGAACAAATTTGATATCCTCACGTGATGGTAATTTTAAAAAGATTTATAAAAAAAAAAAAAAAAAGCACATTATTTGGCAAACAAATAAGGTTGAAAAATACAAACTCTTCTAATAGAAAATTATTCAAGCATACATAATTGATTAAAAATCCAATTTCATAATATACATTTCTGGAGGAGGAGGAGGAGGAGGAGTCTTCTCTATTAACTGTACAATAATCTATATTCATATTTTTCATCAGCATTATATATCATCATATACTGTATATCAAATACTACTTAAACATTATGTATGTATGAACTCCTCTTAATTTTTATTATTGTATTAGAATTACTATACACATGATTTGGCACTGAATACTTTACATGTGTTAGCTTTAAAGTTAGGCTGTTCTGCTTTGCACAGTTGGTTTGAAAACTCTGCCCACGAGAGCAATCATCGCAATACTGCGAGTACAGTATGTGATTTTTTTTTAATATGTTCTACGGTTTCTGTATTGCTAATGACCAATTTGCAAAGATTGAACCTGGGATTAAGGAGGGCCAACAGTAGGTGCACCCATGTAAATATTGTAATAATAAATTCTATTCTTAACATTCCATTTAGTGTATTTCAATTAATCTTACCCGTGGTTCAGCTGAATCCCACACTGTGAAGGAGGTAGGTAAGTGATGGTGAGTCTTAAAAACTAGCAACCAAAATATGTCCAAATCTAACTGATGAGAATTGCCTCAAATTTATAACAAAGTTCCTTTCCCCTGTTAGTCAAGAGGACCTCCCTCTTTTCATTTTGTAATACATGACTTCAATTTGAGAACACTATATCAATAATTGCCATCTAAGGCAGACAAAATAATTGCAAACTTGAAGGTAATCTATAATCAATGGAAAGCATCTATACACTCTAAAAATACAGTACTTATTTAAACTAGAGAATGACCTGCTACTACCATAACAAAACCAGGCTTCTTTCAAAATGCACTTGGCAAATAATGATTTTTTTTTTTAACACCACTGTCCTCCTAATATCATGAACCCTAGCTTTCAAACCCCTCAGCCATCCTGAATCCAGTTTGAATTCAAGTCGCCAACATCTTAATCGAGACGGGAAAAGTAGGGACTTTCTTCTTAATGCTTTCAGCCTTGTTCAAATATATCTTAACTACCCTAACTGGACAAAGGAACCTATTCTCTGAATTTCAACCTCCCTTACTTCCTAACAACAATATTGAAAAAATACGGTTAACATTTTATTTTAAAATCATTCTCAGTTGTAAATCTTGGAAAAAGAAATAATATAATCACCAATAGCAAATCTCACTTTTAAAGAAGTGCTAGCAATTTACTTATTTGTATGCTCAATGCCAAACCAAAAGAAGGCATCTTTGTTACAAGATCCTAGTATAATAGGAACTACAGCATTTAAAAATGTATAAACCTTACATTATTTAATACCACATCTAAATTCCAAGGAATTGCCCTAATAATCAAGAGGTTTTCAATAAATAAAAGTCTGAAAACATACACAATAATACCTGAAGATGATTGATCCAATCTAATATGCTTGAATAGTGTATTAAACATAACCCTATTATCATTATTACTAGCCAAGCTACCCTACTTGTTGGAAAAGCCGGATGTTACAAGCCTTATGGCTCTCACAAGGAAAGCAACTCAGTGAGGAAAGAAAAGGAAACAACAGATTAACTAAATATGAAAAATAAGAAAATAGAAATATTTTAAGATCCGTAACAACTTTGGAATAGATGTCACGTATAAACTATGAAAGGAGACATGTCGATACGAGTCAATACGAGACTGAAAAGCTTGGAGTCAATTTAGCTTAAGGAATGCAAGAATGAGACATTTAAGATTTTGTCATGGAACATATACTTAAAAGGGATGGATCTCAATATGTATCAAGTGCAAGCATGCATAAACAATAGTAAAGAATAGTTTCATATGTGTTGGAGGGTTAAATGGACTGCTGAAACACCTTTCAAGAAGGTGTATGAAGCAGCTGGGATTACGTCCTGTTTTCTTCACAGTGGGTTCATCCACAATTCAGTATTGAAACTGAATTGGGTTTTCACCAAAACTACCAACTTTATGAAAAAGGCTGCATAATGTTGAGAATAAATTTATATGCACGACTTTATATGTAATTTTCAACATTTTCCCAAGTGGGAGTAACTCCATAGAATACACAAAAAAGGTCACAGCTACATTCATACTAACTGTTGTATAGCAATTTGCACATATTTCTTTGCTGCAAGAAATAATGCCTAATAAAGTTACATAAAACACATCAGCACCCCGAGATTGGCAACAAACCATAAATAAAGTAAATATTTCAGATGCAACTTTCAAAAGTATGATAAAGTACATTTGACTGGGACTCCTACTTTGCTCGGCACACTTTTGTATTTCACAACTGATGAATGCTGTATAGTAAAATAATAATTGATTGTTACCAATTGCTTAGACCTTGGAAATATGTAGTTTACTGATGATATTGCTTTTCAATGTTATCATATATTACAACCTTATCTATATCCAATAATTTGCTAAAGAAAACAATTAAACAGCATACCTGTATATCAAGAAGGAATTTGTTACTGAACTGTTCCTCCTCATCTTCACAGTTAAAGACCATATCCTTGGGAAAACGGTTGCCAATAGATTTATCTGAGACAGGTTTTTCTGTGCCAGTAAGATTCTGTCTTTTGCTGGCAGCAGCTGCTGCTAGATTTGCTATATTAACATTTCGAGCAGCGTCAGCTGATAAACTCTGAGGCTCAGGCTTTCTAAATACCTAAGTAAAGAAAAAATAAAGGGTAAGAATAAATGAGTTATTCAATTATACTACTTCCCCCTCCATCATACAGATTCCTCCAGCAAATGGTTACACGTAACACAATATTTCAAATACAACTGAGCCTTTTGTGATTTAATTAATTCCACCTTGAAATATTCATTACTTTTGAAGACAGTGTTATTCAGAACCTCAACAGTGTTTAAAAAATTTAACTAGGAAAACCATGTACTGTACTTAATGCCTTAACACTTGGTTGACCAAACGTTAGTGAGAAATCATATGCTAAAAAGAGCAAAAGAGTATTTACAAAACCTCTCCACATTAAGTAGTTTCTCATCTGTTAAACAGTAGTAATCTCAAATCTTACCTCTTCACAAAGGATGTTAACAAGAAAATGATTCAGAGTCCAAAGAAGAAATTTATACTTATCACACAAGGTAAAACGTTTTTAAGAAATGTCTTTTATATCACATATTCATTATCATTATTGTATTACTAGTCAAATAAAAACCCTAATATGGACAAGAGTGGCTAAAAGCTCAAGGAACCCCAAGAGGAATGTAGCCTCATTTACCTAATCGGTGTGATAGACCATATTAAAGGTACTTTTCAGCAACACTTAGAACAAATTTATCCCATTGTCTATAATTCTTATCTACTTCATATAACCTCTTCTCACCTACTTGTGTCCCACTTCTACCATTTGAACTTGCTATATTTTTCATCTAATTATATACAGAAAACCCTTGAAAAACAATCTGGGGTTTTGTTAGCAAATTATAAATCACAACCTTCTCAGCTAATTATATAGGGATTTTGCATATTGGACCAACAAAACACACTGCAAAAATTGTTTTACAAATTAACTAGTTCCTGTGAGGGTGGTTTTCTCATCTATCCACAATCGGCACTTTCATTCCAGCAAAAATGCATTGACTCCCCCTGTTAAAAAGATATGTGGTGATTCTGACCATTTTGGTTACCATCCTACAGCTTGAACTTT
>NC_090759.1:15513732-15549862 GCF_036898095.1 Palaemon carinicauda
CGGCAAAATCCGCCTCCCACATCTGGACTGAGAAGGTAAGATGGACGTCCTTCCAGTCCTTGTTTTGCTTACTAAATCTTCCTTTCTAAAGGCCAGCAACAAGGGTTTACACTCCACCAGGGAGGGGAAAGGCTTGCCAGCCTCGATTGTTTTCAAAACCGCCGCAAACCCTTTTAGCGAAAAGGGGGAAGGCTGTGCAGGAGAGGACACAAAGGAAGGGAGCCTCTTACTCAAATACAGCTACCTTTGAGTTCATGAAGCCCCTCTCTTTCATCGAAGAGGAAAGCAAGGCATGAGCCTAGCATGGTCTATCACTACGACCTCCTCCGGCTCTGTCTCTTCCTTTAAAGCTGGTACCTCCTTCAACCGGACATAGCAGTCCGGATATGCCCCTGCAGTTACCATGCAGCTGCCTTCCCATTCTTCTCCCTCTGCCTTTGTTGGATCAAGCCAACAATGGAGGGAGGGCCTGCTCTACTGCCGAGAGCAGACGATGTTGAGGGAGTAGGTTCAAGGACCTGAACCGGAGCAGCCGACATCTCTCGGCCTCTTCCGCTACCTTGTCCGGAGCTCGAACTTCATCCTGGCCTTCTGCCAGGAGGTCTTCCTCCAGACGTTCGGACACGTCTGGCATCCTGTCGTCCAACTGGATGCTAAGCAAGGCGACCGCGACTTCAGCATCCACCGGGATCTGAATTAGGGGGACCTCCTCTTGAGGTTGGGGAATCACTGTAACAGTTGATGCCTAGGGAAAAGGAAGCCCTCATCTTCTCATTTGGAAGATAAGGTCCAGAGGTGATCTTCTGAAAGCCCCTCACCCAGGTACGAAGCTTCTCCCTAGCTATATCCCTTGAATCCACCGTTGTAGGGGAGACAAAAACGGATTTTGAGCGAAGCGAAAAGAAAAAGCCTCAATAGATAGGTTAGTGCATACGAAACATACCTGAGGACCCAATACCGGAGAACATCCGTGGAGACAGCGCCTGCCACACGCCTCCTACAAAACCATGTCCGCAGAAGTCCTACTGCGGACGTTGCAGAAAACACATCCGCACTACGGATGGTCCTCCTGTAAAGAGAAGAAATTTCCATGAGTATCAAGTGAACTACATATCACTGGATATGCACAGTAGCATAA
Source organism: Palaemon carinicauda (assembly GCF_036898095.1). Taxonomy (NCBI): domain Eukaryota; kingdom Metazoa; phylum Arthropoda; class Malacostraca; order Decapoda; family Palaemonidae; genus Palaemon; species Palaemon carinicauda. Next base: position 15,514,871 of record NC_090759.1, read on the forward strand.
CAAAACGGAAAGGAAAGACACATCCTTGTATTTCCCGCACACCCAATTGTTGTAGCCTTCCAGATAATAAAATCGTATGGTTAATCTATGCCAGATTAACCAATGGAAAATTTCCAAAGGAAATAGGTGTAGCCCCCGCCTAAGGAATGATTTTAAAATACCGGATAGTAGACAAGAAAGAACTCACTTTCTTATCTGTAAGGCCAACAGCAACGGGTCGTGCAAGACCACAAAGAATAAGGAAAAGACACATACTTGTGAATCCCACACAATCACCTGTGGAAGCCCACCAGCCATTAAAATCAAATGGTTAGTCTTTGCTAGAATAACCAAAGATCATATTTCCCGAGGGAAATTAGGTGTAGCTCACACCTAAGGTAAGATTTTACCATTCTGGCTAAAGATGAAAAGAATTCTCATTTCATCCCTGTAAGTCAACACCAAGTGATTGCACAAGGCAACACAAGTAAGTTAGAAAAGACAGTGTTGTAACCTACTATATCATGGTCTCCCTGGTAGAAAACACCATACAGGGAAGAACTGATACAGTACATGAGGGTGGTGTGCCGGCCGGCTCTTGCCGGTCAGTAACCCCCCCCCCCCTTTTCCAAAGGTAGGTCTCAAGTATGCAACTTAGGATCACCCAGACGGGGGAGAACTCCAGTTCCTATGCCTGAACCGGCCGGTAGTGGTTGCCGGTCCGTAGCTACCCGGTTGGCACCCAGCTGCCGGCCATCACTCTTAGTGGCCGGCCAACCGAGTGATGTAGCAGGCCGGCCGGCAGCGGTGAGTAAACCCTGCCGTCTGGCATCCACACCAGGTAGCGCCCGGCTGCCGGCCGCCACTCATAGCGGCTGGCAGGTGAGCAAGGAGACCGGCCAGCAAAGGCATATAACCACCGCCGACCGACAGCAAGAGAACTAGCGAACACCCCCCTACCGACGGCCGGCCACTAGGCCGCAGACGGCAAGGACAACACAAGAGAAGACAACAGAATGGGTGCCGGGCTAAGAGGCTATGTACCTCCGCGCCCGACACCCGAAAGAGTGCCGAGAGGAAGGGGAGACACTAAGTCAGGCTTCCTAACCACTGCTTACTGAATCTACAGACGGCAGCGGTTGAGGGACCAAGGAAGGACCGGGCAGCACTCAAGGGATAGGGCCTCGCCGGTCGGCACACTCTGCCGGCCGACAGGGGACCACGTCAGCTCCCCATCCTAACCTATGCTAGGTACGGATGTGAGACGGCTGACGCAAAGGAAAACGGAAAAAACAGAGGGGAAGGACAGAGGGTCCTGTCCAACCTTGCCTTGGTTAAGGATCATCCCCAACTAAGAAAGCCCATCTCAGCCAGGGAAAATCCCGGGAGGGAGGCCGGCACTACTGGCTGCCTCCCTAAAACCAAGGCAAGGAAGGAATTGCTAATCCGGAAAGGGAACATATCCCGAACCCGGAACAGCAAAGAGGACAAGTCTGAGGGGTCACCGAGCGAAGGGATCATAACTACAGAAACCCTCCGAGTGATCCAAGGAGGATAAACCTCCTATGCCCGTGTCAGGCAGCAAGGGAGACTCTGCCCCACGCTAGACCAACACGGACTCAGACTAATACACTGCTGTACTGTCCTTCTCTGAACCAAACCAGTTGGAGCAGGAAGGTACAGTACTACTCCAGCATAGTTATATTTGAAAATTAATTCAACAAACCACTAGAGTTAAGCCTAAGGCTTAAGCAGAGGGAAAGGGTTTGCCCCTTCTCCGAAGAGAAGGGAGCAAACGGGGAAACAGACAATATTTTAATAGCCAAAGACAACCTAGCCTAGGCACTAAGAGAATCGATTACCTAAATCACCGAAACTCACTCCAATACTATCTTGGAAAATACTCGAAAAAAGCTTATATGTATAACGTTGCCTAACGCTTTAACAGTATAAAATCACACTTGGAAGACTAATTATCATGCAGGAAGTACAAGGGCCAACAACTAGGCTACGAAGACTAGTGTCGGTCAGCCTAGGCAAAACTTTCGCCAGGCGCAATACTAAAGCATCATAACAGAATTCCTAATTAAGCTGAGCAGCTAATTATTAAAGCGAAAGGGGCTGGGAACGTCGCTCTGCTAACCAAATAAATCCTAATCTAGCGAGCGACAGCGTCAGGACGCCTCCAGCAGGCAACAGCTCTTGTATCAAAGATAACTCTTTTAATTACTTTAATTTTAATCAAGAGCCTACATTTATACATAAAAGAAATAGTACTCAACTTATCCGAAGCAGAAGAAGTTGGAGAAAGCATAATTAAAGAGTAAATCCAAGATTTTGGTAGAAACACAGGAAAAAACACCGAGTTGTAGAGCTACGCAAAAAGGAATGCAGATGGCGCCAGAATCGGTGCAGGGCACGCTTTCGAAGCGGGAAAGAGAGGGCCTTACGAACGGCTCTCCCCTTTTCTTTCTCGTTTTCGTTTTCTTGCCATTTGACCCCTACGAAGTGTTAACTCTGTTCGGGGTACAGATTGCCATGTGGCGTGTCAAGAATACGTCCTCTGATTTATACGATATCCCTGGCTCTTTTATTAGGGATATTCGCTCCAGGAGTTAGAATTCTGGGTACCTTAAGGTAAATTCTCTGGGAATATCGCCGTAGTTGTAATATACCCTACGAAGCTACCTTAGAGGAACTTCCATCAGGACGACATGGCTTGAGCCCAAATATATATATATATATATATATATAGATAGATATATAAATATATCTATATAGATATATAGATATATAGATATATATATTTATATATATATATTCTATATAGATATACATATATATATATAGATATATATAGATATATAATATATATAGATATTATATATATATATATATATAGATATATATATATAGATATATATATATAGATATATATAGATATAGATATATATATAGATATAGATATATATATATAGATATATATATATATATATATATATTTTTGGGCTCAAGCCATGGCGTCCTGATGGAAGGTTCCTTTTTGGTAGCTTCCTTGGGTAAATAACTACTAAGATATTCCCAGAGAATTTAACCACAGGTTATCACAGAATTCTAACTTCTGGAGCGAGTATCCTAAAGGTTTCCCTTTTAAGACATCGTATATCAACAGGGGACGCATGTATTAACGCGCCACATAGCTATCTACACCCCGAACAGAGTTAATGCTTCGGTGTGTAAGGGCTGAGAATAGCTGGGAGCCGTTCCATAGCTAATCTCATTCGTGGCTACTACTGATACTCGAGACATAAACAAACGGGCGCCATTGCTTAAATGACGTCACGTCCGTCTTCATCCTTTGTTCAGTAGCTCGCCCTACTTAGACGGATTTTCCCTGTGCTTCACTTATCGCTTTGCATCTACGTAATGTCGCTACCTTCAGCCTCGCCTTCTTCTGGAAAGTTGAGTACAAGGTTCCAGTATTGTTTAGTTAAGCTCTGACCGTAAAGTAAATATTACTTTCCGAGATAATTGCTGTTTTGTGGCAGAGCTGTGCCTCTACCGGACCCGCCATTTTATGGCGTCGTTGTTGTTATGCATGCCTTATTTAGTTAGCCACAACAACGCTTCCGGCCTTATTTACTAATCGATTACATTAGTTTATTTAGTCTTCATAGCTAGGAACTTTTATATCGTGTTTCGACGCTTTTTATCGGTCATCGATTGACCTCATACCAGTCGGCTTCTATAGCCCCCAGGCCAGAGCGCCTGTATATAAGTGTTCATGCATGATTTTATTAGTGATCCTAGGCTAAGTTATGAAGATGGTGGCATTATTTTACAATACTTTCGACCGTGATGCAAGTGTTTTTTCGCCTTCAGGGAACATATAGGGGATAGGTTAGTTAGTGTCCCTTCCTAACCTAACCTCCTGGTAGGACCCCTATATGCTTCCTTCATCCCCTGCCTTGGCACTCCCTCTGTTTAGCCTTGATTTCCTTTCTGAGTAAGGGGATCAAGTGTCTAATGGAGTATTCATCGCCTCTCAATCCTCCCTAAGGGAATGACCCCCCCTTAGGGTTGCGTCCGAGAGTGAGGTTAGGCTAGCCCTTCCTCTATGGCTAGGAATAGTCTATGACTGCCCTGCCATAGCGATATGTCTTCTATCCTTCCTAGTTCAGGACTCCTAGCCCTGTTCTAGGTTAGGTTTTGGAAGGTTACTCTGTCCCCTGCTGAAACTATACCCATGCACCGTTTCAGCCTGGCGGCCTTATCTTAGGTTAGGGAGTGTCCTCCCTTTCCCTAGTGGCCGCTCTGGTACAGATCCCCTTCCTTGGAAGACTCTTCTCTTCTCCCCTCCCCACCTATCTCTTGTATAGCCTAGCCTACACTTGGGTTAGTCTATACCCATCTGTCCCCTGTCCTACAACTCCTCCTTTGGGCGGAGTGATAGGGCTACCTTGAGCTTCCTTGTGCAGTCCGCTCTGGTACATATACCCTTCATAGTGTCCTATGGGGTTAGCCACTGGATGCGTTCTGCATGTGGAGGTCTCTCCCCTCTTGGGTGTCCCCTAGTCCTCCCTTGGGCTACCCTAGCCCACGGTCCTCTGCGACCCCAGCTCCTGGGTGATAGAGCCTGCCTCTATCATGGGTACACCCTCTCAGGGGGGGATGTCTGGATTCCATGGCTGGACTTCTTACATCCCTCCCCCTGTCTCTCTCACTATCCGGGTGCCGGTCCCTTGCCGCCTCCACTGTCGGCGATACCTGCCTCCTACCTTGGTGACTCTCCCCTACCCTCATGCCGCCAGCCCCTCCGCTTGCCGGGGGACTGTCGACCGCCGCCGGCTCCCGCCGACGGCCTTCCTCCTTCCTCCTAGCTTCACCGTCCGCCAGCCGGTCGGCCACCGGAGTGCCGGCATTCACTGCCGGCAACCTGGTTCAGCTATAACCATCCTTATCCCAGTCACCAATCCGGCATCCTCCGACCGCCGGAGCCGCCGCTCCTCTGCCGGCGTGCCGCCGTTGTGCCGGCGGCCGCCACCCTGGCTTTACTCTTGACTTACATTTTGTCTGTCCTAATGCCAGAAACTCTGCTGGAGCGGCCTCCGGCGTGGTGGAGCGGCCTCCGGCGTGCCGGAGGTCTGCCGGAACCTCCTGGAGGCGTCAAGGATACTTGCACCCCCTTCTCCTAGCTATCACTTGTATACTGATAGCCCTACACTGCAAACAGATAGCCTGTTACACTCTTTAGACCAGTGCCTTGGTACTGTTCTATTAGTAAGCATGCTGTCCCTTTGCATTCTTCAATATTCCAGCATGCTGCGTGCATCTTAGCGCTGCTGGTTGCCGGAAGCAGTTACCTTAAGGGACCTGTTAACTCCCTAATCTGGGACTGAGTGATCTCAGTCCCAAACTTATCCTTGGTTTTCCACGGAATTCCATTGCCCTGTGGAATTTCAGGGAATACTATCCTGTGCCTTTGGCCATCTCGGATTACCCATGGATAAAGCTTGCGGTAGCCGGACGGGCGAGATGCATGGAGTATGTTTTCTTTACTACTTCAATCTCTATGCATCACTCCCTTCATTAAGTTAAAATTAATGATTAATGTTAACTTAGCTTAAGAGCCATTCTTATGACTCCCCCCATACTCATTTTCTCTTTCTTCCACAGGAGGAGCAGATGAAGTGTGACTTCGACTTCTGCGCTGTGAAACGCCCGCACTTCTACGGGCATACGGCTTGCAGGACTCACGCCCCTTGTGCTGACAAGAAAGGGGATCTGAAATTCTGGAACCCACTGAATTGTACGGTCTGCCAGGCTCACCTAGTTGATGCCTTCCATAACCCTCCCTCAGCGGAGGTCAGGGACATTTCTCGGGAGAAGTTACGCAAGTGGGTGCGTGGCTTCCAGAAGAATACCACCGGACCGTACCTGGCCACTGAAGAATTGAGGTCACTCCTGTTCCCTAGGGCCTCCCCTGATTCTGTGGTTCCCAAGGATGCGATTCCCACTGTCCAAATTACAGTGGAACCTGATGTTGTCATGGCTCAGTCCATGCACGAGTGCCGCCTGGATTCTGAAGATGACGAACATATGTCGGACGTTTCGGAAGACACGGAGAAGACTCTTATGGCTCAAGGAGCTGAAGATGACGAAGACCAGGTGGAATACGCCGAGTCGGAGCAAGAGGTCGCTCCTCCTTCCATCTCCGCTCCTACTCCTACACCGACGGAAGTATCTATCCCGTCTACCTCCACGACCCCGGATCCCTCTTCTTCCACTCAAGAAATGATCCGGCTGATTAGAGCCGTCATGGACGACAGGTTAAAGGAGAATCAGGAGTTCATCAGGTCCATGATGGGATCCAGAGAACCGAAGAGAATTTCGGTTAAGGATCTCCCCGCTTGCTCACATGCCAACCCGTGGAGGTATGCTGAGCATATGGTTATCGCGACCGGCAGGATCTTTATCAGCGACAAGATCGGCACGGTCCCTTTGGAAGACGTGGAGTTCTTCCCAAACTTTGAGGCCTACCCGGACTGTTACGTCCGACTTCGTTCCGAACCTGCCTCTAAGGAAGAGACCGAACCGAAGGAAGAGATAGTGTTCGATCTCGCGAAGGCCCAGGCTATGCTAGCCAACACATTCAAGAGTAGGGGTTTTACCTGCTCTAAGCTTCCGGCCCTGAGCAAGAAGCACTCTACTTATGTCGCACCTGAAAATGCGGTACTTCCATTCTTGGAAAAGGCCTTCGCTGCGTGCCTTAAGGCTGTGGAGGAGGGGAAAGCCTGCCCTGCACTGGAGGAGTGCAGACCCTTCTCCATAGTTACTCCCCCTGACGCTCGACACTGGAAGGATATCCAGCATACTTTCGTCGTGGGAAAGCTAGATCCTGACGTCGCCGGACGTCAGTTTAATGAAGACCTCCCTAAGCTCAACGATCACCTCCTTCGTCGGGAACAAGATATGAAGGAGAGGCTCGCAGCATCTATGTCTCACCAAGTCCAACTTGAAATTATGGCCTGTGACACCAGAGTACCAGACCACTACATGGTACTCTCCAAATCCCACATGACTACAGTGATGAAGGACTTGTACCACTTCATGAAGGCTCGGAGAGCCTGTCGTGAATTCGTGTTCGCAGGTGCCACTGTGAAACACGAACCCCGGAGGCTGATTTCCTCCAACATCTGGGGCAAACACCTCTTTCCTTCTGACCTTGTGAAGGAAATCACTGACAAAGCCGCCACGGAGAATAGGAACCTTCTCCACAAGTGGGGCATGTCAAGAAAAAGGAAACCCTCTCAGGACGACGGACCTCAACCTAAGAGGAAATCCCTAAAACAGAAACCCCAGCAACGTCAACATAGACGTCAGTTTCCGGGACCCGCTACCTCCCAAGTGGCAGCTCAGCCACAACAGACCTTTCAATTGGTCACCCAACCGGTGTTGTCACAGTCACCGGTCTTCACCCCTGCTTTCGAGCAACAGACAACTACCTTTCGTCACAAAGGTAGAGGCTCAAACAGAGGTGCAAGCAGAGACGCATCTCGCCGTCCCTCCAGAGGCAGAGGAGGAAAGGGAGCTAGCGGCCGAGGCAGCAAGCCCTCGGGACACCAGAAGCAATGAAGTGCTTCCGGTGGGAGGAAGACTCCGCCAATTCCAGGACCGTTGGACCTTCGATCCCTGGGCACACAGCATCGTCAAGAAGGGTCTAGGCTGGAGTTGGACTCAACCACCCCCAACCTTCCAGCAATTCTTCCAACAATCAACCCCCCTTCTGGAAGAATATGTCCTAGATCTCTTGAACAAGAAGGTGATAAGGAAGGTAAAGTCCACCAGGTTCCAAGGGAGACTGTTTTGTGTCCCCAAGAAAGACTCCGACAAACTCAGAGTCATTCTGGACTTATCCCCCCTCAACAAGTTCATAGCGAACGACAAGTTCAAGATGCTGACTCTTCAACAGATAAGGACCCTTCTGCCTCAAGGTTCCTACACGGTCTCCATAGACCTGGCGGATGCCTACTGGCACGTTCCAATGAACCATCACGCTTCCTCCTACCTAGGATTTCGACTCCAAAGGAAAAGCTACGCCTTCCGGGCCATGCCCTTCGGCCTCAACGTGGCCCCTCGGATCTTCACAAAGCTGGCGGACGCCATAGTACAACAGCTCCGCCTCCGAAACGTCCAGGTGATGGCCTACCTCGACGACTGGCTAGTCTGGGCTCCATCGCCCGAAGATTGTGTAAAATCTTGCAACAAAGTCACCCAGTACCTAGAACACCTGGGATTCAAGATCAACGAGAAGAAATCTCGCCTCTCTCCAGCTCAGAAGTTCCAGTGGTTGGGAATCCAATGGAACCTTCAGTCACACCGCCTTCCCATCCCCCAGAAGAAAAGGAAGGAAATAGCAGGGTCTGTCAAGTGACTGCTGAAATCCAAACGAATTTCAAGACGCCAGCAGGAACGAGTTCTAGGCTCTCTACAGTTCGCCTCAGTAACAAACCCAGTGCTTCGTGCACAGCTAAAGGATGCCGCGGGAGTCTGGAGACGTTCTGCATCCATCGCTCGAAGAGACCTCAAGAGACGGCTTCCAAACAGACTTCGACTTCTCCTAAAGCCGTGGTCAGAAGCAAAGGCCCTGAAAAGGTCCATTCCTCTTCAACACCCCCCTCCATCACTCAACATCCACACGGACGCTTCGCTGGAGGGTTGGGGAGGTCACTCCCAACAAAAACAGGCTCAAGGCACCTGGTCTCCCCTGTTCAAGACGTTCCATATAAACATCTTGGAGGCCATGGCGGTCCTTCTAACTCTGAAGAAATTATCCCCACCGCCCTCGATCCACATTCGTCTAACCCTAGACAACTCGGTGGTAGTTCGTTGTCTCAATCGCCAAGGCTCAAGATCGCCCCAGATAAATCAGGTGCTTCTCCCAATCTTCCGTCTGGCAGAGAAGAAGAAGTGGCACCTGTCTGCAGTTCACCTACAAGGATTCCGCAACGTGACAGCGGATGCTCTATCTCGGACAAACCCGATAGAGTCGGAATTGACTCTAGACGCAAGATCGTTCTCCTTCATCTCTCACCAAGTCCCAGAACTTCAGATAGATCTCTTTGCAACGAGCGACAACAATCAACTTCCTCGGTATGTGGCCCCGTACGAGGACCCCAAGGCAGAAGCAGTGGATGCCATGTCACTGGACTGGAACAGATGGTCCAAGATCTACCTGTTCCCTCCCACCAACCTTCTGTTGAAAGTCCTCTCCAAATTGAGAACCTTCAAAGGGACAGCGGCCCTAGTGGCTCCCAAGTGGCCCCGGAGCAACTGGTACCCCCTGGTCCTGGAGCTGCAGCCCAAGTTGATCCCTCTCCCGGGCCCAGTTCTCACTCAACAAGTACAGAAGTCGACTGTCTTCGCTTCATCATCGAAAATCAAGGACCTTCATCTCATGATTTTCTCTCCCTAGCCGCAAAGAAGAGGTTTGGGATCTCGAAGAAAAGTCTGGACTTCCTAGAGGAATACAAGACCGAATCCACGAGACGGCAATACGAATCATCCTGGAGGAAATGGGTCTCCTTTGTCAAGACAAAAAATCCTAAAGAAATCACGATTAATTTCTGCATGTCCTTCTTTATTCACCTTCATGGACAGGGATTAGCAGCCAATACGATTTCAACCTGCAAATCGGCCTTGACCAGACCAATTCTATATGCTTTCCAAATTGATCTGTCCAGCGACATCTTCAACAAACTACCGAAAGCATGTGCTCGCCTACGCCCAGCACCCCCACCGAAACCGATCTCCTGGTCACTAGACAAGGTGCTCCATTTCGCTTCCAACTTGGATAATGATTTATGCCCTCTCAAGGATCTGACTCAGAAAGTTATATTTCTCTTTGCTCTTGCTTCATGAGCTCGAGTCAGCGAAATAGTGGCATTATCAAGAGAAGAAGGACACATCCTGTTTACCGATACAGGAGACGTTACCCTCTCCCCTGATCCGACGTTTCTCGCCAAAAATGAATTACCCACCAAAAGATGGGGCCCCTGGAGAATATGCCCCCTGAAGGAAGATGTCTCTCTATGCCCAGTAGAGAGCCTCAAGGTCTATCTTCGCAGAACTTCGAACTTTGGTGGAGGCCAACTCTTCAAAGGAGAAACATCGGGCAGCGACCTGTCACTGAAACAATTAAGAGCGAAAATCACCTACTTCATTCGCAGAGCGGATCCCGACAGTACACCCGCTGGTCATGATCCTAGGAAAGTTGCATCATCTCTGAATTTCTTTCAGAGCATGGACTTTGAAAGCCTTAAAAACTTCACAGGTTGGAAGTCCTCGCGCGTTTTCTTTAAACATTATGCGAAACAAGTGCACGAAGTCAAACATTTTGTGGTAGCCGCAGGTAGTGTTATGAAACCTGCACCTAACTCTGCGTAGAACAGTGAGTTACTTGGGACTCTAACTCTTCGGGTGCCTATGTTGACCCTCGAGCGATACATAGTGATGTTGAAAACACTTAGTGCTTTTATAACTGTTCTTATCCCAGGTGAAATGTCATAGTTGTCACATAAGTGCCGCATGCCCTGAGCATGATGTGTTTTAATCAAGACTTGCGTTCCTCGAGAACGAGTACCTACTAATAAACTTGAAATTCCTTTTCAGATTCAAGAGCAAGTCTTTATTACTATGTACATTATAATTACTGTAAATGAACTTTACTTATTGCTGTAATTTATTTAATTTCTGCATTTGTGAAATAAAATTTCTATTTTATTATCTTTGCGTCTCAATCAGCTCCTACTTACTATGAAATACATGCCTGTCATAGTTTTATTATCCCCTTTTCCTTATGGTTATGGAGAAATTAAGACACTAACTCTTAATTTATATTCACTCTGATTATGTATGTTCCAATACGAATACTTACTCTTCATACCCTGGAGATGAATCATCCTTATCGACATACAGTGCCCAACCACCACTAGTCTGCTTTCAGAATGTTCCTATACAAATACCAAACATTCAGCTTCATCTCCAAGTCCTTCAAGTTCTTCTATCAGAATGAATAGCCCTTCAATACCACTTTGACGTCGGCATAGCCCGTGGGAACTTCACTGACAAGGGGGGCAGGATGCTTCTTCCCTACGGTTCTTTACCAAGATTACTATGCTAATTTGTCAATGCCTTGGCACTTACTATTAGGGGAAAATCTACCACGATACATTGATTCTCTGGTATTCTTCCATCAGGACGCCATGGCTTGAGCCCAAAAAACGGATTTTGAGCGAAGCGAAAAATCTATTTTTGGGTGAGATAGCCATGGCGTCCTGATGGACCCTCCCTGCTACTTCGTCCAGTTTTAAGGTCCCACCCTGCTCTGCTGTATCATGGTGATGGGCAAGCAACTGGCTTCAGGATAAAGACGGACGTGACGTCATTTAAGCAATGGCGCCCGTTTGTTTACGTCTCGAGTATCAGTAGTAGCCACGAATGAGATTAGCTATGGAACGGCTCCCAGCTATTCTCAGCCCTTACACACCGAAGCATTAACTCTGTTCGGGGTGTAGATAGCTATGTGGCGCGTTAATACATGCGTCCCCTGTTGATATACGATGTCTTAAAAGGGAAACCTTTAGGATACTCGCTCCAGAAGTTAGAATTCTGTGATAACCTGTGGTTAAATTCGCTTCGCTCAAAATCCGTTATATATATATATATATATATATATATATATATATATATATATATATATATATATATATATATATATGTAACGGATTTTGAGCGAAGCTAAAAATCTATTTTTGGGTGAGATAGCCATGGCGTCCTGATGGAAGGTTCCTTTTTGGTAGCTTCCTTGGGTAAATAACTACTAGATATTCCCAGAGAATTTAACCACAGGTTATCACAGAATTCTAACTTCTGGAGCGAGTATCCTAAAGGTTTCCCTTTAAAACATCGTATATCAACAGGGGACGCATGTATTAACGCGCCACATAGCTATCTGCACCCCACATAGAGTTAACACTTCGATGTGGAGGGGCGGAGAATAGCTGGGGAGCCGTTCCACAGCTAATCTCGTCCGTGGCTACTTTTGGTACTCGAAACGTAAACAAACGGGCGCCATTGCTAAATGACGTCACGTCCGTCCTCATCCTGACGCCAGTTGCTTGCCGATCACCATGATACAGCAGGACAGGGTGGGACCTGAAAGGCTGGACGAAGTAGCAGGGAGGGTCCATCAGGACGCCATGGCTATCTCACCCAAAAATAGATTTCGCTTCGCTCAAAATCCGTTTTTTGGGCTCAAGCCATGGCGTCCTGATGGAAGAATGCCAGAGAATCAATGTATCGTGGTAGATTTTCCCCTTGTAGTGTAAGTGCCGAGGGCTTTGAATAGAGTAAGCATGGTAATCTTGATAGAGGTTCTGTGGGGCTGAAACTTCCTGCCCCCCTTGGCAGAGAAGTCCCAACGGACCATGCTGAGGATCAAAGTGGTTCTTGAAGGGCTACCCACCTTGCGGGGAGAACGTGAAGAACTCGGAGACAAGACAGAATGGTTGCTATTCATATAGGAACATTCTCAATGACAGACAAGTGGTGGTTAGGCACTGTATATTGTAAAAAGAGAACGGTCTGGTCTCGAAGGTATAGCGCAAGTAAGTATTCAGTTAAGAATATTACATAGCATAGGTGAGTATATAATATGGATTGAACCAATTATCTTCATCATTTTTATAAAGAAAAAGGAGGGGATAATGAAACTATGACAACCATGTATTTCATAGTATAAGTAGGAGCGGATTGAGACGCACAAGTAAATAAAATAGAAATTTTATTTCACAATTGCAGAATATGGTAAATAAATGCAATAAAGGAGGTAGAAGTAATTTACAATAAATTATAATGTACATAGTAATGAAAAGACTTCGCTCTTGAATCTGAAAGAAAATTTCAAATTATTAGAACGCACAGGTTCCAGAGGAACATCAGTCTTTAATAAGGAAAACACATCATGCTCTAGGCATGCGGCACTCATGTGACGACTATGACATTTCACCTTGAGAAAGAACAGTCTATGAAAAAACACTAAGTGTCTCTGAATTCACTACATATCACACGAGGGTCAACATAGGCACCATGGAGTTAGAGTCCCAAGTAACTCACTGTTCTATGCAGAGTTAGGTGCAGGTTTCATAACACTACCTGCGGCTACCACAAAATGTTTGACTTCATGCACTTGTTTCGCGTAATGCTTGAAGAAAACACGCGAGGATTTCCAGCCTGTGAAACTCTTGAGGCTTCCGAAATTCATGCTCTGAAAGAAATTCAGAGACGATGCGACTTTTCTAGGATTATGACCTGCGGGTGTACTGTCAGGATCCGCTCTGCGAATGAAGTAGGTGATTTTCGCTCTTAGTTGTTTCAGTGACAGGTCGCTACCCGATGTTTCTCCTTTGAAGAGTTGGCCTCCACCAAAGTCAGAAGTTCTACGAAGATAGACCTTGAGGCTCTCTACTGGACATAGAGAGGCATCTTCTTTCAGGGGGAAGATTCTCCAAGGGCCCCATCTTTTGGTGGGTAGTTCGTTTTTAGCGAGAAACGTTGGATCCGGGAAGAGGGTAAGGTCTCCTGAGTCTGTAAACAGAATGTGACCCTCGTCCCTTGATAATGCCACTATTTCGCTGACTCGGGCTCCTGAGGCAAGAGCAAAAGGAAATATAACCTTTTGAGTCAGATCCTTGAGAGGGCACGAATCGTTGTCCAAATTGGAGGCAAAATGGAGCACCTTGTCCAGGGACCAGGAGATAGGTTTTGGTGGGGGTGCTGGGCGTAGACGAGCGCATGCCTTCGGCAGTTTATTGAAGATGTCGCTGGACAGATCAATCTGGAAGGCGTACAGTAGTGGTCTAGTCAAGGCCGATTTGCAAGTAGAAATCGTGTTGGCTGCTAAGCCCTGTCCATGAAGGTGAATGAAGAAGGACATGCAAAAATCAATGGTGATTTCCGTAGGATTTTTCGCCTTGACGAATGAGACCCATTTTCTCCAGGATGATTCGTATTGCCGTCGTGTGGATTCGGTCTTGTATTCCTCGAGGAAGTCTAGACTTTTCTTCGAGATCCCAAACCTTTTCTTCGCGGCTAGGGAGAGAAAATCATGAGATGAAGGTCCCTGACTTTTGATGATGAAGCAAAGACAGTCGACTTCTGTACTTGCTGGGAGAGAACTGGGCCCGGGAGAGGGATCAGCGTGGGTTGTAGCTCCAGGACTAGGGGGTACCAGTTGCTCCGGGGCCACTTGGGAGCCACTAGGGCCGCTGTTCCTTTGAAGGTTCTCAGTTTGGAGAGGACTTTTAGCAGAAGGTTGGTGGGAGGGAACAGGTAGATCCTGGACCATCTGTTCAAATCCAGTGACATGGCGTCCACTGCTTCTGCCTTGGGGTCCTCGTATGGGGCCACATATCGAGGAAGTTGATTGTTGTCGCTCGTTGCGAAGAGATCGATCTGAAGTTCTGGGACTTGGTGAGAGATGAAGGAAAAGGATCTTGCGTCTAGAGACCATTCCGACTCTATCGGGCTTGTCCGAGATAGAGCGTCCGCCGTCACGTTGCGGAATCCTTATAGATGAACTGCAGACAGGTGCCATTTCTTCTTCTCTGCCAGACGGAAGATTGGGAGAAGCACCTGATTTATCTGGGGCGATCTTGAGTCTTGGCGATTGAGACATCGAACTACCACCGAGTTGTCCAGGGTTAGACGAATATGGATCGAGGGAGGCGGGGAAAGTTTCTTCAGAGTTAGAAGGACCGCCATGGCCTCCAAGATGTTGATGTGAAATGTCTTGAATAGGGGAGACCATGTTCCTTGAGCCTGTTTTTGGTGGGAGTGCCCTCCCCAACCCTCCAGCGAAGCGTCCGTGTGGATGTTGAGTGATGGAGGTGGGTGTTGAAGAGGGATGGACCTTTTCAGGGCCTTTGCTTCCGACCACGGCTTTAGGAGTAACCGAAGTCTGTTTGGAAGCCGTCTCTTGAGATCTCTTCGAGCGATGGATGCTGAACGTCTCCAGACTCCCGCGGCATCCTTTAGCTGTGCACGTAGCACTGGGTTTGTCACTGAGGCGAACTGTAGAGAGCCTAGAACTCGTTCCTGCTGACGTCTTGAGATCCGTTTGGATTTCAGCAGTCTTTTGACAGACCCTGCTATTTCCTTCCTTTTCTTCTGGGGGATGGAAAGGCGGTGTGACTGAAGATTCCACTGGAATTCCTAACCATTGGAACTTCTGAGCTGGAGAGAGGCGAGATTTCTTTGTGTTTATCTTGAATCCCAGGTGTTCTAGAAACTGGGTGACTTTGTTGCAGGATCTTAGACAATCTTCGGGCGATGGAGCCCAGACCAGCCAGTCGTCGAGGTAGGCCATCACCTGGATGCTGCGGAGGCGAAGCTGTTGAACGATGGCGTCTGCCAGCTTTGTGAAGATCCGTGGGGCCACATAGAGGCCGAAGGGCATGGCCCTGAAAGCGTAGCTTTTCCTTTGGAGTCGAAATCCTAGGTAGGAGGAAGCGTGGTGGGTCATTGGAACGGGCCAGTAGGCATCCGCCAGGTCTATGGAGACTGTGTAGGAACCTTGAGGCAGAAGGGTCCTTATCTGTTGAAGAGTCAGCATCTTGAACTTGTTGTTCGCTATGAACTTGTTGAGGGGGGATAAGTCTAGAATGACTCTGAGTTTGTCGGAGTCCTTCTTGGGGACGCAAAACAGTCTCCCTTGGAACCTGGTTGACTTTACCCTCCTTATCACCTTCTTGTTCAAGAGATCTAGGACATATTCTTCCAGAAGGGGGGTTGACTGTTGGAAGAACTGCTGGAAGGTTGGGGGTGGTTGAGTCTAGCTCCAGCCTAGACCCTTCTTGACGATGCTGTGTGCCCAGGGATCGAAGGTCCAACGATCCTGGAATTGGCGGAGTCTTCCTCCCACCGGAAGCACTTCATTGCTTCTAGTTTTCCGAGGGTTTACTGCCTCGGCCGCTAGCTCCCTTTCCTCCTCTGCCTCTGGAGGGACGGCGAGATGCGTCTCTGCCTGCACCTCTGTTTGAGCCTCTACATTTGGGACGAAAGGTAGTTGACTGTTGCTCAAAAGCAGGGGTGAAAACCGGCGACTGTGACAAGACCGGTTGGGTGACCAGCTGAAAGGTCTGCTGTGGCTGAGCTGCCACTTGGGGAGTAGCGGATCCCGGAAACTGCCGTCTTTGATGACGTTGCTGAGGTTTTGGCTTAGTGGGTTTCCTCTTAGGTTGAGGGCCGTCGTCCTGAGAGGATTTTCTTTTCTTTGACATGCCCCACTTATGGAGAAGGTTCCTGTTCTCCCTGGCAGCCTTGTCGGTGATCTCTTTCACAAGGGAGGAGGGAAAGAGGTGCTTACCCCAGATGTTGGAGGAAATCAGCCTCCGGGGTTCGTGTGTCTCACTGTGGCACTGGAGAACACGAATTCACGACAGGCTCTACGAGCCTTCGTGAAGCTGTATAGATCTTTTACTACGGTCGCCAAATGTGTTTTGGCGAGAACCATGTAGTAGTCAGGGACCCTAGTGTCACCGGCCATGACGTCGAGCTGTACCTGGAGGGACATGGATGCGGCGAGCCTTTCCTTCGTGTCATGTTCCCGACGAAGGAGATGGTCATTAAGTTTCGGGAGGTCTTCGTTAAACTGACGGCCAGCGACGTCAGGTTCTAGTTTTCCTACCACGAATGTATACTGGACATCTTTCCAGTGTCTAACATCGGGGGGAGTAGTCAGGGAGAAGGGTCTGCACTCCTCCAGTGCAGGGCAAGGTTTTCCTTCTTCCACTGCTTTATGTACCGCAGTGAAGGCCTTTTCCAAGAAGGGGAGGGTCGCATCGTCAGGTGCGACGACGTAGGTAGGGTGCTTCTTGCTAAGCGCCGGAAGTTTCGAGCAGGTAAAGCCCCTACTTTTTACTGTATTGGCCAGCATAGCCTGGGCCTTCGCGAGATCGAACACAATCACCTCCTTTGGTTTTGTCTCTTCTTTAGAGGCAGGTTCAGATCGAAGTCGGACGTAACAGTCCGGATAAGCCTCAAAGTTCGGGAAGAATTCCACTTCTTCCAGTACAATCGAGCCAATCTTTTCGCTGATGAAGATCTTGCCCATTGTAATTGGCATGTGCTCGGCATACCTCCAGGGGTTGGTATCTGAGCATGCAGGGAGGTCCTTAACAGAAATCCTTTTCGGCTGCTTCGAACTTCCCATGTTGGACCTGAAGAACTCATGTGTCTCACGGAGTTTCTTATCCATGAGAGCCTCAAGCATTCTGAACATCTCCTGGGCGTTGGATGGGGTGGGATCCGGGGTAGCAGATGTAGACGGGAGTGATACGTCCGTCAGTGTAGGAGTCGGTGTGGGGGTGGAAGGTGGAGCGACCTCCTGCTACGACTCAGGGTATTCCACCTGGTCTTCCTCATAGTCCAGTTCGCCGCCCATGAGGTTCCTTTCCGTATTTTCCGACACTTCCGACATACGTTCCGCGTTGTCGGCATCCAAACGGCACTCGTGCGTGGACTGAGCCATGACTACGTCTGGTTCCACCGTTATCTGGACGGTGGGGATCTGATCCTTGGGGACCACAGAGTCTGGGGATGCCTTCGGGAAAAGCAAGGCCCTCAAGTCTTCGGTGGCAAGGTATGGTCCGGTGGCGTTCTTTTGGAAGCCACGCACCCACTTGCGTAGCTTCTCTCGAGAAGCGTCCCTAACCTCCGCTGAAGGAGGATTGTTGAACGCCTCGATCAGACGGTCCTTGCAGACTGTACAGTTCTGCGGGTCCCAAAACTTCAGATCGCCTTTCTTGTTGGCGCAAGGGGCGTGGGTCCTACACGCCGTGTGCCCGTAGAAGTGCGGGCGCTTCACTCCACAGAAGCCGTGGTCGCACTTCACGTACTCCTCCTGTAAGAGAAAGAGAACATGAGTATGAGGAAGTCATACTAATGACTTATATATTCTAAAGTTAAATATTAAAAAGTTAATTTTTAACTTAATATTAAGTAATTATTAACATTGTGATGTTAGAGAGTGGAGCGGGAAATGAAGTAGATAGACACATACTCCGTGTAACCCGCCCGGCTGGTTACCGTAACCTTATCCATAGGCAATTTGTTTGTGGCCGAGGACACAAGGCAGAATTCTTCATAGATTGCCAGGGAGGCAAAGGGAATTCTAGTAGGAATTGCCTAAGATATAAATCTGGGACTGAGATCACTCAGGCCATTAAATTGGGGGTGTAGAAGACCCCATAGGGTAACGGTTTCCGGCAACCAGCCGTGCTAAGATACACACAGCATGCTGGAAAATTGTGATATGCAAGAAGACAGCACGGCTACTAATAGAACGGTAAGACAATACCTATCTATTTATGTAGCCAAACCATCTGGTTGCAATGTAGGGCTATCAGCATGGTGTTGATAGCTAGGAGAAGGGGTGCAAGTCTCTTGGCGCCTCCGGAAGGCGCCGGCAGACCGGCGGCACGCCGGAGGCCGCTCCAGCAGAGTTTCTGGCATTAGGGAAGACATATAGAGAAGTCAGGAGTAATGCCAGGATGGTGGCCGCCGGCATAGCGGCGGAACGCCGGCGGGAGGCGGCGGCTCGGCTTGGTGACAGGGACAAAGGATAAGCTATAGCAAAACCGGGCCGCCGGCAATGGATGGCGGCACACCGGGGTCCGGCCCGATGGACAGACGACCGAAGCTAGGAGGTATGAGGGTAGGCCATCGGCTGTATACCGACGGGAGGCGGCAGCCCTCCGGCACACGGAGGACTGTCGGCCAGGGAGGGACAAGGAATGTCACCAAGGGGGAGGGCGATATCGCCGACAGTAGATGCGGCAAGGGACCAGCACCAGGACAGTTAAAAGAGACAGAAGGAGGGATGTAGGGGTAAGGACACGAACCCCAAAGCATCCCACCTGAATGGGTGTACCCATGATAGGGGCTAGCCCTATCACCCGATGGCAGAGGGCCGCAGGCGGCCGGGAGCCAGAGTAGCCCAAGGGAGGGCTAGGGAACACCCAAGAGGGGGAGAACCCCTGCAGACAAAATGCATCCAGTGGCTAACCCCATAGGACACTATGAAGGGTATATGTACCAGAGTGGACTGCACACAGGGACTCAAGATAGCCCTGTCACTCCACCCTAAGGAAGAGTTGTAGGACTGGGGACAGATGGGTATAGGCTAACCTGAGCATAGGCTAGGCCATACAAGGGATAGGTGGGGAGGGGAGAAGAAGCAGGGTCTTCCATAGGGGAGGCTCTGTACCAAAGCGGCCACCGAGGAAGGGAGGACGCTCCCTAGCCCAAGGTAGGCAGCCTGGCTGAGAACGGTGCATGGGTACCGTTTCAAGCAAGGCACAGAACTAGCTCCCCCAAGGCCTAACCTAGAGCAGGGATGTTACACCCTAAGCTAGGAAGGTTGGAAGACGTATCGCAATTGCAAGGAAGGTCAGGTAACCTAACCTCAGCAATTGAGGAAGGGCAGGCCGTTCCTCATTCTCGGACGCAACCCTAAGGGGGGGATCATTCCCTTAGGGAGGACAGAGAAGCGATAGGTACTCTGGTAAGAGCTTGATCCCCTTACGTGGTAGGGGGAGCAAGGCTACATAGAGGGAATGCCCTAAGGCAGGGGGTGAAGGGAGCATATAGGGGTCCTACATTTAGGTTAGGTTAGAAAGGCACACTATCAAACCTATCCCCTATATGGTCCCTGAAGGCGAAAACACTTGCATCACAGTAAACAGTGTCATAAAATAATGCCACTATCTTCATAACTTAACCTAGGAACACTGTAATATATCATGCATGAACACTGATGATAGGCGCTCTGGCCTAGGGGCTAAGCTAGCGATCTAGTATGGAGTCAGGCGATGACCGATAAAAGAGCGTCAAAACACGATATATGAAGTTCCTAGCTATGAAGACTAAATAACTAATAGTATCAATTAGTTAATAAGGCCGGAATAAGCTGTTCAGGCTAGCTAAATAATGCATGCAAAGTAACAGCGACGCCATAAAATGGCGTGTCCGGTAGTAGCACAGCTCTGCCAAAAAACATAAAATATCTCGAAAAGTAAAAGTTACTTTACGGTCAGAGCTTATTTAAACAATACTGGAACCTGGTACTCAACTTTCCAGAAGAAGGCGAGGCCGAGGGTAGAGACATAGCAAAGATGCAAGTCGATGAAATTAGCACAGGTAAAATCCGTCTTAGTAAGGCAAGCTACTAGGAGAAGGATGAGGGCGGACGTGACGTCATTTAGCAATGGCGCCCGTTTGTTTACCTTTCGAGTACCAAAAGTAGCCACGGACGAGTATAGCTGTGGAACGGCTCCCCAGTTATTCTCCGCCCCTCCATATCGAAGTGTTAACTCTATATGGGGTGCAGATAGCTATGTGGCGCGTTAATACATGCGTCCCCTGTTGATATACGATGTCTTAAAGGGAAACCTTTAGGATACTCGCTCCAGAAGTTAGAATTCTGTGATAACCTGTGGTTAAATTCTCTGGGAATATCTAGTAGTTATTTACCCAAGGAAGCTACCAAAAAGGAACCTTCCATCAGGACGACATGGCTTGAGCCCAAATATATATATATATATATATATATATATATATATATATATATATATATATATAGATAGATAGATATATAGATATATATATATAGATAGATATATAGATATATATATATATATATATATATATATATATATATATATATATATATATATATATACATATATATATACATATATATATATATATATATATATATATATATATATATATATATATATATGTAACATTATTGCTTTAATATTTCTAAATTATTTAAGTTTTTATAGATGTATAAGGTTAAATATACTGTAGAATTATTGTTTTCTTGCTTTAATTGTTTGTCTTTTCACTGGTGGTTATGTTAGTGGTTATAATGGACTAACGGCTGTTTTATATTTTCAAGTGGTGTTGGTTACGTGGCTGCGCTCCTGCGTGAACGGAGTTTTAGAGGGGCTTTTTTTGAGGATGGTTCCTGAGTGTGTTTCTGAGCCTCCAACCTTGAAGGGCACGATAATTGCTGCTGGATTTATTATATTCATCGCCATTACAGAGCTGCATTGTGAAGCTGTTTAGCTTTCCCAGGATATCCTCGCTCTGCATTAAGGATATTTATCCTATATATATTATACTGCCCTTGGTTCAGTAAAAGCCAAGGGGGCCTCTCTGCCCCAAGGTAAAGATTTTGAACGTTATATTTGTGTGTCGGGCCCACGACCTGTACTCCTGGGCGTTCTGCATTATTGAACCATTCACCACCATTGTTTTGGATCCGTGTTTACTGCCACCTGAATTAAGCCTCCAGCTGGAGAGTTTATTGTCCTCTGAGGAGACCCCTAGAAGTGAATGAGGAATTTGTTAGGGATATTTAATGTGTAATTGTTAGGATATTCTTACTTTTCGTTTGCCTCCTCCTTTCTGGACCCTCTTCCCTTTTTGTATGCTTGTGTTGATGACCTTTCTTTAATTGTGTAATTGTTTTTTTTACAGGTTTTTTAAGAGTGAGTGTTTATCATTAATTTCTGTATTGTTGAGGTTCAGGTGTTATTTCTGTCTGAAACTTGTGTATTAAAATTAAGTATATTTTTGTGGTATTTTCTTTGTCCCCTTGAATTGACTTTGCACTCTTATTGAAATTGTATACTATTCCACCTTTTGTGGACTTAGTATGGTACTTAAGTGAATACTGTTTGAAAAGTTTAGTGTTTTTGTGTGGTGGTCAAGCCATCCATCACAAAATCACTAAATATCGAATGTATTGAAAAAATGTTAATCCCTAAGTGCAGGAGGGATGTCAGAAGATTCCTTGGGTTGGGTGGGTACTACCGAAGGTTTGTTAGAAATTTTTCTGACATCGCCGATCCTTTGACTAATCTCTTAAGAAAGAAGGTAGCTTTTGTCTGGACTGATGAAACACAAGGGGCTTTTGATAATTTAAAAAGAGTATTAATTAATTTCCCTGTCTTAAGAGCTCCTGATTTTGACCTTCCTTTTTCTCTTGCCACGGATGCAAGTGACGTTGGTGTAGGAGCGGTGTTGTTGCAGAATGACGAGCAGGGAGTTTCTCATCCTGTCGCATTCTTTTCAAAAAAATTGTCCTCCGCCCAACGTAGGTATTCAACTGTGGAGAAAGAGACACTTGCGTTAATATTCGCTATTAATCATTTTCAGGTTTATCTCTCCTCCTCAGATACACCTATTAAGGTCTTAACAGACCATAATCCCCTGACCTTCATCAGCAGATACAAAAATAAAAATCAACGATTGATGAGGTGGAGTCTCATGCTGTAAGAATGGAATTTAGAATTTTCCCACATCCCAGGAAAAGATAATATTGTTGCCGATTTTCTCTCTCGCAGCGTTGAATATTAGTTGATTGACAGAGGGCTATGCAGTTATTAAAAGTTAGTATCTGTATCGTTCTAATTATGGTGTGTGTGCTGTTGAAGTGGGCACGTAGTGAGTAGAAGTAAATGTATAATAAGATTTATTAATCATGGTTTGTTTACAGAAGACTATAATGTTCTGGGTATATTATATGGGATCTTTAAGGTTAAAAGGTGAGGGTGATCACTGGTACTTTCTAATGATTGATTAATTAGATGGGTCATGGGCTCACGGGTCTGTAGCACAACAGCCGTTTTTTAGGCGCTACAGGCTGGTGTATGAGTGGCACCCTAGACTGAGTTAAGGTTAATCTACTAAGGTTTAGAGGTGTCAGGTACGATAAGGTTTATAATAAGCTAAGAATAGAGATAGGCACTAATCTGGTATTCTGTATTTTCAGGCTAATAATTACGCTTCATCGAGTTTGTTTGTTTGTTTGCGCAGGGGAGTCTTGTGGTGGTCTTCTCTGTGTCGTTCGGTGTGTGTGTATGTATTGGACACTATGGTGATAAGTGTGATATATAACACTGAAATAGACAGTGGTTTTTGTGATCAACATTTATTGATAGTGAGTGATGTGTATCCCTGAAAATGAACAGTGTATCGAGTGTGGAAAAGGTTATAGCTTTTGGACTATAATTACAGAATCCGGTTGTTAGTGCAATGACTCTTAATTAAGTTTATTAACGATATGAGTGATGTGAAATTTTTAGGTTGGGTACCTACTTATCAGATGGTGATGTTTTGGTTTTCTGGTTTTGGAAAGTTTACTTGTGATTAATTTAGGTTTAAGATTTTTTTTAGTATTGGTTATATATTGCTATCCTTGTGAGCTGCAAACCTTGGTACTTGCCCCCCTCTTTCCTTTTGTTTGTCATGTTTTTGCAGTTTGTTTAATAATATTTTTGAGTGTTGGTTTAATATTTAATATTTTTGAGTGTTGGTTTAATATTTCATTATGTGATAACCTGTATGTTGTAATTCAAATCACTTTAGAAAAAAAAAAATTTTGGGGAATTTTTTTTTTGGTTGGGTGAGGAGGTGTAACATTATTGCTTTAATATTTCTAAATTATTTAAGTTTTTATAGATGTATAAGGTTAAATATACTGTAGAATTATTGTTTTCTTGCTTTAATTGTTTGTCTTTTCACTGGTGGTTATGTTAGTGGTTATAATGGACTAACGGCTGTTTTATATTTTCAAGTGGTGTTGGTTACGTGGCTGCGCTCCTGCGTGAACGGAGTTTTAGAGGGGCTTTTTTTGAGGATGGTTCCTGAGTGTGTTTCTGAGCCTCCAACCTTGAAGGGCACGATAATTGCTGCTGGATTTATTATATTCATCGCCATTACAGAGCTGCATTGTGAAGCTGTTTAGCTTTCCCAGGATATCCTCGCTCTGCATTAAGGATATTTATCCTATATATATTATACTGCCCTTGGTTCAGTAAAAGCCAAGGGGGCCTCTCTGCCCCAAGGTAAAGATTTTGAACGTTATATTTGTGTGTCGGGCCCACGACCTGTACTCCTGGGCGTTCTGCATTATTGAACCATTCACCACCATTGTTTTGGATCCGTGTTTTCTGCCACCTGAATTAAGCCTCCAGCTGGAGAGTTTATTGTCCTCTGAGGAGACCCCTAGAAGTGAATGAGGAATTTGTTAGGGATATTTAATGTGTAATTGTTAGGATATTCTTACTTTTCGTTTGCCTCCTCCTTTCTGGACCCTCTTCCCTTTTTGTATGCTTGTGTTGATGACCTTTCTTTAATTGTGTAATTGTTTTTTTTACAGGTTTTTTAAGAGTGAGTGTTTATCATTAATTTCTGTATTGTTGAGGTTCAGGTGTTATTTCTGTCTGAAACTTGTGTATTAAAATTAAGTATATTTTTGTGGTATTTTCTTTGTCCCCTTGAATTGACTTTGCACTCTTATTGAAATTGTATACTATTCCACCTTTTGTGGACTTAGTATGGTACTTAAGTGAATACTGTTTGAAAAGTTTAGTGTTTTTGTGTGGTGGTCAAGCCATCCATCACAATATATATATATAAGAAGAACTTTTGGAAAGAAGTGAAGAGAGTAAGGAAGGCCGGCGCAAGAATTGAAGAGACAGTGAAAGATGGAAATGGAAGGTTGTTAAAAGGAGAGGAGGCAAGGAAAAGGTGGGCGGAATATTTTGAAAGTTTGCTGAATGTTGAGGATGATAGGGAGGCAGATATAATTGCTGTTGCAGGTGTTGAGGTGCCAGTGATGGGAGATGAGAATGAGAGAAAGATTACAATAGAGGAAGTGAGGAGAGCACTAGATGAAACGAGAGTAGGAAAAGCATCTGGTATGGATGGTGTGAAAGCTGAGATGTTGAAGGAAGGGGGTGTGACTGTACTTGAATGGTTGGTGAGATTGTTTAATGTGTGTTTTGTGTTGTCAATGGTACCAGTAGATTGGGTCTGTGCATGTATTGTACCACTATATAAGGGTAAGGGAGATGTGCATGAGTGTTGTAATTCAAGAGGTATTAGTTTGTTGAGTGTAGTTGGAAAAGTGTATGGTAGAGTACTGATTAATAGGATTAAGGATAAAACAGAGAATGCAATCTTGGAAGTACAGGGTGGTTTTAGAAGAGGTAGGGGTTGTATGAATCAGATTTTTACAGTTAGGCAGATATGCGAGAAATATTTAGCAAAAGGTAAGGAGGTGTATGTTGCGTTTATGGATCTGGAGAAAGCATATGATAGAGTTGATAGGGAAGCAATGTGGAATGTGATGAGGTTATATGGAGTTGGTGGAAGGTTGTTGCAAGCACTGAAAAGTTTCTACAAAGGTAGTAAAGCATGTGTTAGAATAGGAAATGAAGTGAGCGATTGGTTTCCGGTGAGAGTGGGGCTGAGACAGGGATGTGTGATGTCGCCATGGTTGTTTAACTTATATGTTGATGGAGTGGTGAGAGAGGTGAATGCTCGAGTGCTTGGACGAGGATTAAAACTGGTAGGCGAGAATGATCATGAATGGGAGGTAAATCAGTTGTTGTTTGCGGATGATACTGTACTGGTAGCAGACACAGAAGAGAAGCTTGACCGACTAGAGACAGAATTTGGAAGGGTGTGTGAGAGAAGGAAGTTGAGAGTTGATGTGGGTAAGAGTAAGGTTATGAGATGTACGAGAAGGGAAGGTGGTGCAAGGTTGAATGTCATGTTGAATGGAGAGTTACTTGAGGAGGTGGATCAGTTTAAGTACTTGGGGTCTGTTGTTGCAGCAAATGGTGGAGTGGAAGCAGATGTACGTCAGAGAGTCAATGAAGGTTGCAAAGTGTTGGGGACAGTTAAGGGAGTAGTAAAAAATAGAGGGTTGGGCATGAATGTAAAAAGAGTTCTATATGAGAAAGTGATTGTACCAACTGTGATGTATGGATCGGAGTTGTGGGGAATGAAAGTGATGGAGAGACAGAAATTGAATGTGTTTGAGATGAAGTGTCTGAGGAGTATGGCTGGTGTATCTCGAGTAGATAGGGTTAGGAACGAAGTGGTGAGGGTGAGAACGGGTGTAAGAAATGAGTTAGCGGCTAGAGTAGATATGAATGTGTTGAGGTGGTTTGGCCATGTTGAGAGAATGGAAAATGGCTGTCTGCTAAAGAAGGTGATGAATGCAAGAGTTGATGGGAGAAGTACAAGAGGAAGGCCAAGGTTTGGGTGGATGGATGGTGTGAAGAAAGCTCTGGGTGATAGGAGGATAGATGTGAGAGAGGCAAGAGAGCGTGCTAGAAATAGGAATGAATGGTGAGCGATTGTGACGCAGTTCCGGTAGGCCCTGCTGCTTCCTCCGGTGCCTTAGATGACCGCGGAGGTAGCAGCAGTAGGGGACTCAGCAGTATGAAGCTTCATCTGTGGTGGAAATGTGGGAGGTTGGGCTGTCGCACCCTAGCAGTACCAGCTGAACTCGGCTGAGTCCCTGGTTAGGCTGGAGGAACGTAGAGAGTAGAGGTCCCCTTTCTTGTTTTGTTTCTTGTTGATGTCGGCTACCCCCCAAAATTGGGGGAAGTGCCTTTGGTATATGTATATATATATATATATGTATATATATATATATATATATATATATATATATATATATATATATATACAGTGAACCCTCGCTACTTCGCGGTTCGACCATCGCGGATTCACCACTTCGCGGATTTTTTCCATAACCCATATATATACAGTAACATATATACATATATATGTATGCATGTATTTATGTATATATGTAGGTATGTATATGTGTATACATATAAATATATATATATATATATATATATATATATATATATATATATATATATATATATATATATATATATATATCTAAAGTAGGAAGATGTGATGTAGTTCTAAGGGAATAGTATGGGAAATATGTCTGGGTAATAAGCAAAGCTCTACCTCCAGTTTGCTTCTTCATTATGATCAGAGATAAATGTAAACAAAACATTGTTTGCCATTTTTTAATGTGCTTTTTAGCGTGTTTAGGAAATGCATGATATAAAATTGCCTTTAATATTTGTGCCTGTTTTAGTTTAGGGTACTGTAGTACATGCATTAAGTGTTCTGTACATCAAAGGGTAGTTTGTTAACAGTACTACGTACAAGGGAAGGTTTTAAAAGTCTGAATATACATGTTGAATAAATAGGTAAATATGGTGTCACTACTTCGCGGATTTTCACCTATCGCGGCCGCGTCTGGAACCTATCTACCGCGATAAACGAGGGTTCACTGTATATATATATATATATATATATATATATATATATATATATATGTATATATATATAGATATAGATATACAGTATATATATATATATATATATATATATATATATATATATATATATATATATATATATACAGTATATATATATATATATATATATATATATATATATATATATATATATATATATATATATATATATATATATATATATATATATATACAGTATATATATATATATAGATATAGATATATATATATAGATATAGATATATTTTTGGGCTCAAGCCATGACGTCCTGATGGAAGGTTCCTTTTTGGTAGCTTCCTTGGGTATATTAACTACTAAGATATTCCCAGAGAATTTAACCACAGGTTATCACAGAATTCTAACTTCTGGAGCGAGTATCCTAAAGGTTTCCCTTTAAGACATCGTATATCAACAGGGGACGCATGTATTAACACGCCACATAGCTATCTGCACCCCATATAGAGTTAACACTTCGATATGGAGGGGCGGAGAATAACTGGGGAGCCGTTCCACAGCTATACTCGTCCGTGGCTACTTTTGGTACTCGGAACGTAAACAAACGGGCGCCATTGCTAAATGACGTCACGTCCGTCCTCATCCTTCTTTTAGTAGCTTGCCTTGCTAAGACGGATTTCCCCTTGTGCTTTTTTATCGGCTTGCATCTTCGTAATGTCGCTACCTTCAGCCTCGCTTTCTTCTGGAAAGTTGAGTACCAGGTCCCAGTATTGTTTAAATAAGTTCTGACCGTAAAGTAACTTATACTTTTCGAGATATTTCATGTTTTCTGGCGGAGCTGTGCTACTACCGGACACGCCATTTTATGGCGTCGCTGTTCCCTTGCATGCCTTATTTAGCTAGCCTGAACAGCTTATTCCGGCCTCTTAACTAATTGATACTGTTAGTTATTTAGTCTTCATAGCTAGGAACTTCATATATCGTGTTTTGACGCTCTTTTATTCGGTCATCACCTGACCCCGTACTAGATTGCTAGCTTAGCCCCTAGGCCAGATTGCCTAGCACCAGTGTTCATGCATGATATATTCCAGTGATCCTAGGTTAAGTTATGAAGATAGTGGCATTATTTATGATACTGTTTACTGTGATGCAAGTGTTTTTCGCCTTCAGGGACCATATAGGGGATCGGTTTGATAGTGTGCCTTTCTAACCTAACCTAAATGTAGGACCCCTATATGCTTCCTTCACCCCCTGCCTTAGGGCATTCCCTCTGTGTGGCCATGCTCCCCCTACCACGTAAGGGGATCAAGTCCGTATCAGAGTATTTATCGCTTCTCTGTCCTCCCTAAGGGAATGATCCCCCCTTAGGGTTGCGTCCGAGAAAGAGGAACGGCCTGTCCTTCCTCAGTAGCTGCGGTTAGGTTACCTGACCTTCATTGCAACTTGCGATATGTCTTCCAGCCTACCTAGCTTGGGGTTTAACATCCCTTCTTTAGGTTAGGCCTCGGGGGGGGGGGGGGGGGGGGGGGGCTAGTTCTGTACTATTAGCTTGAAACGGTACCCATGCACTGTTCTCATTCAGGTTACCTACCCTAGGCTAGGGAGCGTCCTCCCTTCCTTGGTGGCCGTTTTTGTACAGGGCCTCCCCTATGGAAGACCCCTCTTCTTCCCCCTCTCCACCTATCCCTTAGTATGGTCTAGCCTATACATAGACTAGCCTATACACATCTGTCCCTAGTCCTACAACTCCTCCTTAGGGTGGAGTGATAGGGCTATCTTGAGCTCCTGTGGGCAGGCCGTTCTGGTACATATACCCTTCATAGCGTATTATGGGGTTAGTCACTGGAAGCGATTTGTCCGCAGGGGTTCCCCCCCTCTTGGGTGTACTCTAACCCTCCCTTGGGTTACTCTGGCACCCGGCCGACTGCCGGCCCCCTGCCATTGGGTGATAGGGCTCACCCCTATCATGGGTACACTCTCTCAGATGGGATGCTATAGGGGTTCGTATTCTTATCCCTCCATCCCTCCTTCTGTCTCTCTTCCTGTCCTGGTGCCAGTCCCTTGCCGCCTCTACTGCCGGCGATACCGCCCTCCCTTGGTGACACATTCCTGAGATACCCTCCCTAGTCGACAGCCCTCCGCGTGCCGGAAGACTGCCGCCTTCCGTCGGTGTATAGCCGATGGCCCACCCTTACACTACCTAGCTTCGGTTGTCCGTCCTTCGGGCCGGCATTGATTGCCGGCGGTCTGGGTATACCATAACTCCCTTCCTTATCTTATGAACTAGTCACCAAGCGGGCAGCCGGAGCCGCCGCCTCCTGCCGGTGTGCCGCCGCTGTGCCGGCGGCCGCCAAGCTGGCATTACACCTGAATTCTCTATGTGTCTTCCCTAATGCCATAAACTCTGCTGGAGCGACCTCCGGCTGCTGCCGGTCTGCCGGCGCCCTCTGGAGGCGCCAAGAGACTTGCACCCCTTCTCCCAGCTATCAACTACATGCTGATAGCCCTATACTGCAACCAGATAGCTTGGTTACCCCAATGGATAGGTATTGTCTTACCGTTCTATTAACGGCCGTGCTGTCTTCTTGCATATCACTGTGGCGGGATGTTGCAACAACAACCCCCACACCCTTGAATCTTACTTACTGACAATTGTCCCCACAAAACAAACTTTCCCCTTACGTTATCTATACCAGACTCTTTAACAGAAGGAAAAAAACTAAACATAACCTTAAACTATATATTTCTTACAAACTATAACGCTCAACATAAACAAAACACACTTATCAATAATCATACACTTAACACAAAACAGGCCTTAATCATACCACCATTCAATTAAACCCTCAAAATAAATAACGCTTAACAACTTACAAAACATACAATAAACGTAACATAATTCAAATAAACCAAATTTAAACCCTAACAAAACTTAAAACTAAACCGCACAACCAATATGTAATTCTGAGTGGACACTTTCGTCCACACAAGGCCAACAGTCTTTTATAGCCCAAAAACACAACTCTGCAGCAACCGGACCGCTGAAAAATGTTAATGCACAATTGCACTTATCATCATCGTCATCATCATTATCATCATCATCATCAATACGCCAAACCAATTCCTTCAACCGGACGGGGTCGTTACAGCATCTATTTCATCAAGATCCACAGAGCAATCCAATCAGGTCCTTAAACAATCCAGGTCATCAATAATTCATTCCAAATCTGAGCAGTCGTATCAAATTCCTTAAACAAGCCAGGTCGTCAACAATCACATTCACATAAATCTCTCCCCAAAGGAGGAATCGCAGCCTGCCAAAATAAAAAAAAAAAACACTTACGAACACTTCTAGCTAACTGAACTATCGCACTATAATCAAAGATAAATAATAAATTGTTCCTATCATTCACAATCACGACAAGCAAAGATAAACAAAACTGTACTTACTTTGAAAATCAAAAAACACTTCCACGCTGGTCGAAAAAATATAAATATAATCCAGCTCTCACACAACTGCCTTAAGCTGCAGTCAAATAAAAAAAGCATTCGCTCCGAAACATTCACCACTGTCGTAACCTAACTAAAAAATGTAAACAAACAATCTCATTTGTACCAACAGTCTTTCTCACCACAAACGATCGTTAACCTAACTACTTTCGCTCGCTAACACAATATCTCTCTCTCTCTCTCTCTCTCTCTCTCTCTCTCTCTCTCTCTCTCTCTCTCAGGATTTGGCAAAACCAAAAATAAAATAAAACAAAAAATAAATCCTCCACATTCCTCCCCCCTTACTTTGCCAAATCCTTCTCACACAACACTTACATTATTTTTTTCATAACCCAGTCGCAGTCGGGAACGGGACCTCTACTCCGAGTAACTGGGCCTCCATACACTCTCTCATTCGTTTCTTCCTTATCACAATCATTCGCTACATTAACACTATTCTTATCTAAATCCCTATCATCTAATATATCATGTACTATCCCATCTACCTCGTTCGGCCCTATAATTACACTCATTTCTGTAAACAGTTCATCCATTTCATCAAAAACATTCTCAACTTTAGCAAAAGATTCATTCATGCTACTTATCATTCTCCTGTCTCTCATTCTTGCGTTATTAATTTTTTCTTTTACATCATCTAACGAAAAGCCACACACACTATAAGTATCATTCATACTCAGCCACGTTTCATCTGTATTAATACATTTATCCTCCACACTCACTTTTACATTTACACCCTTGTCATACTTATTCGTATTCTTACCTATACCTATAAATTTCCCTTGGACTTTCTCCTCACTTAAAACTTTCAAACGCCTCTTTTTCCTATATTCAACTAACACTAATTGTTTATTTTCCAGCCCTAACTTCTCATGCATACTAGATTCATACTTGCTCATTTCCAACCAATTATTCATCCCATTCTCACAAACATTGATCCTATTCCTTCCACACACACAGGAGGACTCACCCAGCTGAACCCTCTTACACTCTAGTTTCCCGAACATCCTGGCTGATTTACTCCCTTCTTCCTACATACCCTAGCTACATGCCCATCTACACCACATTCAGTACACTTACCCCGCGGCTCCTTGCACATTCTAGCATAATGACCATCCTTACCACAATTACCGCAAATCACATTTGTACGATTACTCCGACATCCACTCGCTATGTGCCCAGTCATACCACACCGATAACATTTTATCCCTTTCTCTTTCTTGCACTCACTAATTCTATGCCCTACCTCACCACATCCAAAACAAGCACCTAGAGCCCATCTACATTCATTCTTCTTATGTCCTACTTTCCCACATCTATAACACTTCTCTTCACGGATACAACTACCTGACCTACCTTGCGGCGCACTAGCACTCCTATCCCTCCAAACCTGATTCCCTTGCCTAAACCCTTCATTTGTCCTTATAGGTATTCCCACATTACTCGCCCTAACACTCCTATCTACTACACTATCAGCTACCCTCATCGGTCCTCTCATAACAGCATCTCTAAAACTAACAAATTCTGGCACACTTTCCTCCATTCCAGTTCTTACACTCACAGATTTACTTTCTTTCATACACCTATCCAACTCGTAATCCTCAACTATCTCTAAAATATCATCCCATGTCAATCTTTCTTTCGTCCACCTCATTTTCTCCTTCCGTTTCAAATTAACAAACTCAGCAACATTCTCGGGTACAGTAGCCAAAAACTTCCTCATTAACTCCTTATTCTCATTTATGCCTTCATCCCCATACTTCTTCCTAGCTAACGTTTCCAACCTACATACGTACATTGATATAGCTTCTCCTGCATTCATCCTTGCCTCATCAAAATCATTCTTACGCTTATACTTAACACTCCCTTTCATACGTTTTACCTGCTCAATTATTCTCGTTTTCACACTTTCATAATCAACGTCCCCTACACTCATTATCACTCCATACATCGTCAACAAATACCCAGTCAAATATTCTCCTAACTCCCTAGCCCAAACTCTTTTACTATCACCATACTTATCCTGACAATACCTCTCATACTCCTTGAAAAAATCATATACATCCCTACTGCTATGCTCATTGAACCTTTCACACCGAGGTACCTCTCTCATAAACACAGTCTTACACACATCACGTTCATTCTCACTGCTATCATCACTGTCTACTCCCTTGTTACCTTCTTCCTCATTTGAATATAATGAATCTACTTCCACACTTAAATTCCTATCCTTAACCATTCCTTTCTTACCCTTTTCTTACTTACCACTTTCACCCATTCACGATCGTCCTTGCTATCAGCCTGATACTTTTTCTTCCCTTTCTTCACATCACTTTTACCTTTCCTTTCATCTTTCCTCTCACCTTTCTGTTCATCCTTACTATGCCTAATTCCCTTATCTTCAACATCACCATCACTATTACTACTATCACTATCACTTCCTTTCCCATTATCACCTACCTTATCCTTCTCTTCCACTACCAACCCATTGCCCGAAGCTGAGGACACTCCTCCGACTGCACCTTCACCCATTATAGTTTTCATCATCCCCATGACTTGCCCCATCATATCTTCCATTCGTTTCTCTATTCGTTCTTCATTCTCTCGCATCCTCATCTCAACACATTCTTCCACTCTCTCTACTGTCCCCTTTAACTCCCTAAGCTCCTTCTGCATCGCCGTATTCTCCCAGTTCAACCTCTCATTCTCTATTAGCAACCTCTCCTCACGCTCCTTACTCAGCCGCAATTCCTCCTCTAAAGCCTTATATTTACCTTCCATTTTCCTTCAACCTTAATTCTAAATTTGTATCCTATCAGTCCTTCGTCAAAGAGTCCAGCTATCAGTCCCGCCTCAGCAGTCCCTGTTCGGGCGCCAAAATAATGTGGCGGGATGTTGCAACAACAACCCCCACACCCTTGAATCTTACTTACTGACAATTGTCCCCACAAAACAAACTTTCCCCTTACGTTATCTATACCAGACTCTTTAACAGAAGGAAAAAAACTAAACATAACCTTAAACTATATATTTCTTACAAACTATAACGCTCAACATAAACAAAACACACTTATCAATAATCATACACTTAACACAAAACAGGCCTTAATCATACCACCATTCAATTAAACCCTCATCATAAATAACGCTTAACAACTTACAAAACATACAATAAACGTAACATAATTCAAATAAACCAAATTTAAACCCTAACAAAACTTAAAACTAAACCGCACAACCAATATGTAATTCTGAGTGGACACTTTCGTCCACACAAGGCCAACAGTCTTTTATAGCCCAAAAACACAACTCTGCAGCAACCGGACCGCTGAAAAATGTTAATGCACAATTGCACTTATCATCATCGTCATCATCATTATCATCATCATCATCAATACGCCAAACCAATTCCTTCAACCGGACGGGGTCGTTACAGCATCTATTTCATCAAGATCCACAGAGCAATCCAATCAGGTCCTTAAACAATCCAGGTCATCAATAATTCATTCCAAATCTGAGCAGTCGTATCAAATTCCTTAAACAAGCCAGGTCGTCAACAATCACATTCACATAAATCTCTCCCCAAAGGAGGAATCGCAGCCTGCCAAAATAAAAAAAAAAAACACTTACGAACACTTCTAGCTAACTGAACTATCGCACTATAATCAAAGATAAATAATAAATTGTTCCTATCATTCACAATCACGACAAGCAAAGATAAACAAAACTGTACTTACTTTGAAAATCAAAAAACACTTCCACGCTGGTCGAAAAAATATAAATATAATCCAGCTCTCACACAACTGCCTTAAGCTGCAGTCAAATAAAAAAAGCATTCGCTCCGAAACATTCACCACTGTCGTAACCTAACTAAAAAATGTAAACAAACAATCTCATTTGTACCAACAGTCTTTCTCACCACAAACGATCGTTAACCTAACTACTTTCGCTCGCTAACACAATATCTCTCTCTCTCTCTCTCTCTCTCTCTCTCTCTCTCTCAGGATTTGGCAAAACCAAAAATAAAATAAAAAAAAATAAATCCTCCACATCACAATTTTCCAGCATGCTGTGTGTGTCTTAGCGCAGCTGGTTGCCGGAACCCGTGTCATATGGGGTCTTCTACTACCCCCCATTTTTACTATAATGGTCTGAGTGGTCTCAGTCCTTGATATACATCTCAGGCAATCTCTGCTAGAATTATCTTCTGCCTTCCTTGGCGATCCATGAAGATTTCTGCCTTGTGTCCTCGGTCACAAACGAAATTGCCTAC
>NC_090759.1:15549885-15729885 GCF_036898095.1 Palaemon carinicauda
ACAGCTTGAACTTTACTACTGTTATTAGTCCTTTCCTTTCTTTTTATTGCCATTCCTATTCTATATTTCTTTCTTTCATCCATACTTCTCGGTTAACCTTTTAGTCCTCTTCTATAAGTGGCTCAGTTTCCTTCAACAAATCATGAAATAGGAATCATATCTATATTAGGTATGGTGATTTTCTAATTGCAAATTTGAAAACAATTGAAACCACTACTTCTGTAAACATTCATGAAGTAATGGTTATTTCATGCTCAAGTTCAAATGGACGCTCAGAGCAAAGTTGGTCTTCTCCTTTGAATTTTGATGCCAGGGATTCTCTACCCCAAAAAATTAATTTCTTTAAATCCATATAATTTCTTTCAGTGCATACCCCAGGCAGGCTATTTTTACAAACCCGATATATAATTCTTCTGAAAAAAGCAAATATATGCATACTGTTTCCAATACCCCATTTGCTAACAGTCTCCCCTCTTGTATAGTCGGAATAGCTATAAAAGAACAATAAAGTTAAAGTTGAACGACATACAGTAATGAGCGTATCAAAATATCAAACTCTAACATTTGTATTTTTCCTAGCTATATAAACCAGAGTCCTTTAAAACTGGGAAAATGTCTTCAGTGGAGCTAGAATGGCCATTAACTTTGTAAATGAGGTAGTTAATGGCAGATCATGAGCGCAGGTGAGTAGCTCCACTCTCCTCACTTGTCAGAGGCTCTTAACTTTTGACCTTCAGCTCAGGCCTGAGAGGGGTAGTTGAGGTGGAAAGTTTAACTTCAAAGGACTCAGGTTTGTATAGCTATGAAAAATACAAAATTACTTTTAATTTAAAGTTTTTATTTACTCCTACACGTATATATACCTTTTGTCCTTTAAAATAGGGTTACTTAATGACTGGTGGGTTGGAAATCACCCTATAATTGAATTTGTTGGTTCTTTTACTTTCCTGGAAATGTCACTCTGCCTGGTCCTGTAAGGAACCAAGGAGGCGACTCAAGGGATGAATAGGCTGATAAGGCCTGGCCTTTACAAAAGGAATTGATACATGGCCAAGGAGAGATCCCTTCCCTCGAAGAGATTAGCAATCAGGAATAATATAGCTGGCTCATGGTGATCAACAGGTTAGTATATATTTCACCATCCTCCTCCTAGTTTAGGGAGGATGGGAGATACTTCTCTATAATTTAAAGAATAGAGCTCAAAAGTGTAGCTTAAGGGTATTGGCAGTCAAGAAAATAGCTATATTTGGTCACTTATTTTTGTTTTCATAATTTTTACACTGTAAAAGGTCTGGTCCATTACCAGACGAAAGATTATGTCATTTAGAAGCTTCCTTATAGGATAAAAAGGTAATTTTGTCCACACGTACATACTCAGAATTTCCTTATCTCGTCATAGCAACGACCGACATCATAACTTTAAGAAAAAACTTGTCAATACTTGTTTACATTTATATTTTATTTTCTGTACGATACGTTGGGCAACAATAACAATGTGTGTGAGAGCACATATTCCAATAAGTAAACAACATTCGTGTTCAGTGCATCACATGATGCAGCTCTTAAGCACAATATTGGCTATATTACTAGCTCATTGATACTATTCCTTAAGGACTCTGCAGGATATGAGTATAATACTATTCATAACAAAGAAAAACAGAGAAAGAGGATGTCTCGATATAAAGCAAAAGAGAAAAGGAATTACGAAAAGATGGTGATGACTACAAACCAGGTGCCTTCTAAAGCAATTAAACCTGGCAACAATGAGCAGTTGGTAACTATAACCCCCTCTCCTGTAAGCTTTATCATTAATTTTAGCATATCATAAGAGGGGATAACATATATTCAGAAAGATAGGGGACCAGGAGCCTTGTAGCAATCACCTAAGAGGTCTATCATTAAGGTAAGTAAAAAATAAATATTTAAATGTTTTTCTCAAAAAATCATATTTTTCATTCTAAATTCTATCTACTTCATTAGTTTTAAAGATATTCTAAGGATTCAAAAACCTTTATAGTGCCGGATTGTGGTGTATTTCAAGCAGTAACTTTTGAATTTCATCCTCAGTTTTTTTTTTATCCATTTAACTGTGATATTTTTTTTTTCATTAAAAAAACAAAAAAATAAAAAAAAAGATATTTCAGTGCTTTGCGAAGTTACTGTTTGCATTCTTTATACAGTATCTTATACTCGGTAATAAATAATATATTTATTTTTTTTTTCAAAAAATGTGGGAAAAGATGCATTTTGAAAAATATGAAATAAAACAAGAAAAAAATACAAAAAAATTCATTAAAGAAGCTATTCGCTCAATTCGAGAAAATTTTGAGGAAATAGTTTGATATAAACAATCAAACTGTGTGAATCTTAAAACCGTAGCTCAAAAATAATTTCCGAGCCCGTTGATACCCTTAAGAGAATCAAGCTAGATCCAGCAGGTAGTTTTTAACAGCTTAGTCCCTAAAAGAGGGGGAAAAAAATGTCATTCCAAACTTTCATCTACACATTACCATAGACTAGGTACGTCTTGCCCCATGGGAGCTGGGCTGGCTACACAGCTACTAGAGCAGCCCCGACAAGCCCAAGCACAAAGGTGGTTTGGCGTCTCCACAACCGAGCCTTCAACACCTGGTCAACTTTAAGATTCCTCTTAAAGGCTAGGGTGGGTCTTATATACCTAACGTCGTGAGCTCTCGTCCTAGCTGGTACCTCGACACTCAGCAGTCAAGGCAAACACTCACAAAGCCAAAAACAGAT
Source organism: Palaemon carinicauda (assembly GCF_036898095.1). NCBI lineage: Eukaryota > Metazoa > Arthropoda > Malacostraca > Decapoda > Palaemonidae > Palaemon > Palaemon carinicauda. The sequence continues at coordinate 15,552,643 of NC_090759.1, forward strand.
CATGTTCCTCGACATCTCTTACTTGGTTTGCCCAATGATAAAGAGTAACTGACAATTCAGGCCTGGGATGTTGGATCTTCTTTAAAAAGCACCACAGAGCACTGACAAAACACAAAAGCATTTCCTCTTGGTCGCCATTCGACACCCAATGTCATGTGGTTATGGAGAAAGTCTCAAACCTAGGGTCATGCACCAACTGGGCCACAAAACTAAGGGACACCTCCACACCACAGCTTGGGTAACTGAATAAGAGACCATGCAACTTGCCTACTCTTTTCGCCAATGCTAAATCTGACACCCTTCTACATGGCTTGAATGGGGTACTTGTAAGATCCTTTAGAATATGTCCTGAGGTTCAGACGTGGGCAGGACTGCTCGAAGCTCCTCATGACAATACCCTTCAGTTAAAACCCCATGGTTAAGGCTAGACGGTAGCTTTTGACAGCCACGAGGGAGTACTTCTCTCATTGAAAGCAAAAGAGGAAATCCTTAAGACTAAGATTGGCCATCCTGGGCTTTTTCAACCTCTTTTCAGTTGGCAACGTAACTATGTTTCTTCCTCTTGTCAACCCTCACCTCAGGCTCAGCAAGCAGAGGCGTCGAGGTCCGAGCGACCATCAACGATGATGCTCCCAAGAAGAGAGAAACTGCACTGGTTGCTCCAACAGGAACCACAACACTGAGGACCACTGTTAGAAGGACGGTGGTAGGCGTACTAATTGGGGCTTGTGACGCAAACACTGGAGCTGGGATCACAGCCACAGTAAGAGAGGGGGTTACGGGCAAACGCATGGGTAGCCAGATCGGGTGATGCATACAGTAACACTTGGCACAGGGAAATATACGGTTACAGCCCCAGTGTCGACTTATGCCCAATTATAGGTATAACGCCAACGTGCCAGAGCTCTTCCTCGCGGCACTGGCAATGGTATAGAAGGGTGTGTCTTTTCATTCAGTATTACAGGAGGCACCATCATTTGGGGCATCACAGGGGTCACACCTCTATGCCCTTAGTCACTGGCATCACCTTAAAGACACTGGCGACACCTGAGGGAGGAAATCTTTACTACCAGCTTCTACAATAAAGTATAAAGGGCCTACCTGACAGACCTATGGAGGCCCAAGCCTACTTGTCAGCAGTGGTCTGTACAGCAATAACTCTGGGAAACCCACACATCATCAGAACCTGAAAAAGCCAGTTGATGTAGATCTGAGGTCTCCTTGCTCCTGACACATAGTTCCAATCTCCCTGAGACTGACCCACAAAAGTACTGTATGTCCAGAAACAAAGGTAGCATTTGCACTCAATGAGGGAAACAGAAGAAGTGAAAGACCTCCTTGGTGTTTTCTTGGGTGTTTCCAAGATAAACCTTGGAGAAAGCTTGGATCTCTTCGTCCCCTTTAAGGTATAGGCTTGCCACTGCAAAATAGGCCATGACCTACACTAGGCACACAAGGATGATTGCAGACACTCATGCTCCCTACAAGACACACACAGAGTGGGTGGATCTACAGCCGGTTAAGCCATGCGCAAGTTGCTATGTCCACCCTTTTCCAGCCAAGTACATATCTCCACATCCAAACCCACGAATAGCAACAGCCAACATTCAATTTCTGCAAGAAAAAGATAAAAAGATCCAAGCTTTTGGTTAGAGGGCAACAGTATGTCTGTACAGTACTAGTTCTAGCCTAAGACAAAAGTGAAGAGCTTTTGTCAAGTGGGTGGCGGAACTACTCGGATGTGCTCACGTCCTGTCATTAACTACCTTGTTAACCAATTCAACAGCCGGTCAAACTCTACTGAAGACATTTCCCTATTTTAAAGGATGAATGATTTGTATACATAGAAGAACAAATAAGTTTTTCTTTTAAATGCATTGTTAGGCTACAAACTCAAAATATAACATAGCAACCTAGGTGTGGGAAGAGGGGAGCCGAGTTGCTGGCATCCATGGAAGGAAAATGGGGTACCTTATGGAACCTGTCAGATTTGACATGTCCCTTAAAAATATCATTTCAGAGAATGATCCGAAACCCTTACTATTTGACCATCCGTTCAGGTTATAATACCAGAGGAATCATTGAGTACTAAATTTCAACAACTTAAATTAACTCTAAGTAGCAAATCTCTTCCTTATCCACTGGATGATAAAAAAAAAATGTATACAATTATGCGTACCAGGCATTCACTTGTTTGCTATTCAACATTTACCCTCGTTTGACTTCATTTTACTTCAATAAATGTGATATTGCCCTTTTTCTGAATTTTTTTTTATATTAGTACCTTCTAAAGTATACTGTGTTTGAAACAAAATATACAAAATAACCTTATGGGATCATATAAGCATACTAAATATTGTGTGCTTTATGTGGAAAACTGTAGACAGCTCTGATAAAGTCAGATTACTTAAGGTGAAATTTGACATTTTTTGTTACCCATCTATATTATATCTAGTTGTTACCACTGTGAGCTCTAAGTGACAGTTTGTGCACATTGTTTGGATTCTTCACTAGAAATTTTACTGAACTTCTATTGGTATTGAAAATATCTCCCTTTTTATAGGGAAAGGAGATTTCATGTGTCTTCTACTTTTCTAATGTAATGAGAATTTCATATCTAATAGGATACTCTTTATACTAAATTATAAACAATGTATTGTATATGTTAACTCCAAAACATAATTAATGGGTATATTTCTTACTTATTCTTCTAACTAATAATGATAGTCCTAATAGACAACAAAATTAAATTGAAACTGCATTCTATGAATTATTCACATTACATCATCAATAAAATGGAAAACCCCTAAGTAATATTAAATGGAGCCTGCAAACTTGATCATATACATAAAAAATAATAATGTTCAAGAATAATTTATATCTATTTATACTAAAAAATATCTGACATAATGGGGCACTCGTAATTCAAACTAAAATTCTAAGCATTTATTTTCTAAATCGGCAAGTGTGTTTTACCAAATTGAAAAAGATATTTCCAGAACTACATACTGTTTCTGCCGAAACTGCCCTCGGCAGAACCTTGTTTCTATTTGTAGCTCTGGTTGACCTTTGAGACTGCGCCATATTTGTATTTGGATCTTCATCCCGCGGTTTACTCACAGCTATCTTAACTAGCTGGGACTCGGATGCTGTTGCCCTTGCAGTGCTTTTTGACATGGGAACTCGATTTTCCTGAAAATTTAATTTTTTAAGTTGGGGTGAAATTGAACTACAGTACAGTATACAGTAGTCTGTGCATCGAGACAAAATATAGAAAGAAGTACAGTAAAAATACTGTACTGTGAAACTAATATTTTTACAATGCCCTCTCACTACCAATGAATATACTGCTTACAGTCTATCAATACCTTAAGAGCACCACTTACATATCATATTCTAAAACATCAAGAATCAAAATGTATTTTGGATTGACCCTTGAAATACTAAAACAAAATGCCTTTCATTTAGCAGTAAACATAATGATAATCATAAAAAAGTTATATGATTCTCCTACTGTATTAAACCCATTACTCTACTTCAAAACTATCTATACAAAACCTTTTTTTTTTTTGTAATCGATTTAAAGGAGGATATATACTGACTATATTAGCCTTACTTATTACATTAATACACAGATGAGACGTTTACAATAGCTATACAGTACTTACATTGAATTTCTCTCTGTCCATTACACGTTTCATATCCCTCATCTGGGTGTCGGCGAGTTTGACCTGGGCTTCTAAACTTCTCTTCTCATTATCTAGGCGCCTTATTATCAGCTCTGCTTCTTTCAACTTTTCTTTCAGAGGCTGATGGAGTTCCGAGATATCAGCATTCTTCACTTGTTCTTTTTTAAGATTATCATTGAGTTTCTTAATATGCTCTTTAAACTTGGTTATCTGTAAAAATAAATTACATATATTAAGTTTCTTAATATGCTCTTTAAACATGGTTATCTGTAAAAATAAATTACATATATTAAGTTTACAATATAATTATATCATACATAGAGCCTTAGAACATAAGCTAGTTACAACTCAGCCCTATGTAAAGAATATGATGGGAATAGAGTTCTCTTGCTTGAGAGTACACTCGGGCACACTATTCTATATAATTTATTTTTCTTCCTTTTGTTTTAAAATGTTGTGTTGGGTACACTTAATAGAAGGGCCATGGATACCTGGTGGTTTATCAAGAGGTTGTCTTTTCCTTAGCTGATTCTTCTTCTTCTCAAAACCATCCTTACTGTCCTCTCTTCCGTTGAAGTGGCTATCCTGGAGGGTATTTAGCCTTGCATGTGTATCGGCTCCTCCATGTTGACCAGTTTTTCCGACTTTTTTTTCTATAGTCTATGGGTTTGATCAATCACTCTAACAATATTTCTGTACATATTGTTTTTATCATCATTTTTGTTAATTTAGTTTTTAAGTATGATGTATCTTTTCTTATTACCATTAATTCTTATGATGTCTAGATCCATTAACCGAGCGAGATCCGGGACCAGTACGTCCTAGATTTCGTCAATGTCGTCTAATGTATTGCAATATTCGTGGTCTCCATGCAAATATCCAATACCTTACAGTTGCGTCCAGACAGTATAGTATTCTTTTGTGCGCAGAAAATTTGGTATCTAATATGCGGCACTCATCTGAGCTCCTTATAACTGGTTTTAAGAAGCCAGTAATGTTGAAACGCGATGCTATCCCTAGGGCCAGGGAAATAGTGGCGTATATTAGGACCGAGTACCCTGCTTCTCATAAGTCCTACTATGAATGTGGATATCATGAAATTCAGGTAATAAAAGTTTTGTGGCAGGCATAACAACTTCTATTTGTGTTCAATCTACCGGAATCTTTGATTGTCTTCTTGCCATTATGGTCAAGATACAAGGATGAAAGAAAGGCCTTTTTTGTCTTTGTTGGTGATTTCAATGATCACCATAAGGAGTGGTTAAACTCTTTCTCCTACCAATCGCTATGGCTTAAGAGCGTTAGACTTTGCCTCTGAATAAGGCTGTGAGCAAATCACAAGTGAAGCTACTCACAGGTCTGGTAACTGCTTGACCTCGTATGCACGGACTCCCCAGGAGTTATAACAAGTAATGTTGGTTCTCCAGTTGGGACATCTGATCATTTTCCTTAGCTGATTCTTCTTCTTCTCAAAACCATCCTTACTGTCCTCTCTTTCGTTGAAGTGGCTATCCTGGGGGGTATTTAGCCTTGCATGTGTATCGGCTCCTCCATGTTGACCAGTTTTTCCGACTTTTTTTTCTATAGTCTATGGGTTTGATCAATCACTCTATCAATATTTCTGTACATATTGTTTTTATCATCATTTTTGTTAATTTAGTTTTTAAGTATGATGTATCTTTTCTTATTACCATTAATTCTTATGATGTCTAGATCCATTAACCGAGCGAGATCCGGGACCAGTACGTCCTAGATTTCGTCAATGTCGTCTAATGTATTGCAATATTCGTGGTCTCCATGCAAATATCCAATACCTTACAGTTGCGTCCAGACAGTATAGTATTCTTTTGTGCGCAGAAAATTTGGTATCTAATATGCGGCACTCATCTGAGCTCCTTATAACTGGTTTTAAGAAGCCAGTAATGTTGAAACGCGATGCTATCCCTAGGGCCAGGGAAATAGTGGCGTATATTAGGACTGAGTACCCTGCTTCTCATAAGTCCTACTATGAATGTGGATATCATGAAATTCAGGTAATAAAAGTTTTGTGGCAGGCATAACAACTTCTATTTGTGTTCAATCTACCGGAATCTTTGATTGTCTTCTTGCCATTATGGTTAAGATACAAGGATGAAAGAAAGGCCTTTTTTGTCTTTGTTGGTGATTTCAATGATCACCATAAGTTGTGGTTAAACTCTTTCTCCTACCAATCGCTATGGCTTAAGAGCGTTAGATTTTGCCTCTGAATAAGGCTGTGAGCAAATCACAAGTGAAGCTACTCACAGGTCTGGTAACTGCTTGATCTCGTATGCACGGACTCCCCAGGAGTTATAACAAGTAATGATGGTTCTCCAGTTGGGACATCTGATCATTCCTTAATTTCATTAGTAGTGAAGACTGAACAGCCTGTCTCTGTTTCATACTCGCGTAAGATTTATATCTAATCTCAAGCAGACTGGAATGGGATTTTGCATGATCTTTTGGACTAGAATTGGTCACAATTGTATAGTAGTGTTGATCCTGTTGTCCCTTTAAATGAGAATCTAATCAACATACAGTAATTGATAGGCATATCCCTTCTGTGCTAAGGTACCAAGTGAAGGGCAAATCATGGTTCAATGATGATTGTAGACGTGCTTATTTGGAGAAGCAGGAGGTCTATCACCTTTGGAAGGGTAACATATCAGATTTGACCTGGAACAACTATGCTCAGCTTAGAAATTTTGCTCAGAGAGCTTATGCTTCAACTGAAAAAGAATACAATTTCACCATAAAAGAAACCCTTTATGGTACAACCTCGGAGCATAAGCGGTGGACTACCTTTAAATCTGCACTCTTTGGTGTGGATGCAACAGTTCCTCCTTTACTTAAACCAGATGGCTCTGTCACTCACTGTCCAAAGGAAAAGGGAACCCTTTTGGCTGATGTATTTGACAGTAAGCAGAGTAATGAGAAACTCGAACTTCCCCATTCCTGTTTTCCTGAGGCTAAACTAACTAGTTTAGCTTTTTGATCTCGTGAAATTAAAGCTCTCTTGATGGACCTTGATGCTTATGGAGGTGTAGACCCAAATGGTATTTTACCTGTTTTTTTTATGAAGACTGCCAATTTCTTAGCTCCAAAGTTACCTATTATTTTGTGCAAGTTAAGAAGAAGAGGAGCTTTTAGTACTTGTTGGAGAATTGGTAATGTTACTCCACTACATAAATGTGTTTATGATAACTAATGTACAACTGATTACCGCCCAATTTCCACAACTCCCTTATTATTTAGTTTTTTAATGTCTTTTGGCAAAACGTCTTGATAGGTTTGCTGAAAGTAATCATCTGTTCCCTTGCTTGCAATTTGGTTTTCATAAAGGCCTTGGAGTACATGATACTCCTCTTACAATCTCCAATGCTGTACAAAAATCCCTTGATTGTGGTCGGGAAGTTTGTATGATTGGCCTTGATCTTAGTGCTGCCTTTGACAGAGTTAATCATGAGGCCCTTGTTTTCAAACTCAAAACAGTTGGGAGTGTGTGGATCGTTTCTTAGCATCATTATTGAATTTTCAAGTAATAGATCGCAGAGTTCTTGCTGATGGGCACCAAAGTGAGTATAGGAATGTGATATCTGGTATTCCTCAGGGTAGTGTTCTGGGCCATTACTTTTCATACTATATACATAAGACATGTGGTTTGACCTAGAAAACAAGCTTGTGGAATATGCTCATGATGCTACTCTTTTTGCATCAATTCCATCACCTGAATTTATATCTAGGATTGCTGAATCCCTTAATGGAGATCTAGCTAAAATTAGTGCATGGTGCAAATTATGGGGTATGAAGTTCAGTCCTAAAAAACTCAAAGTATGATTGTAAGTAGGTTATGGACAGTGGCTCCTCAACATCCGGATCTCAGCATTGATACAGTTTCTTTAACTCTATGACTGTTAAAATTTTAGGTGTGATTCTCGACAGCAAATTTACTTTTGAGAAACACATTAGGTCTATGTCTTCTTCAATTGCACAAAAAATTGATTTATTAAGAGTCTTTTAAGATTTTCGGTGATCAATCTATCCTGAAGAAGTGGTTTAATTATTTCATTCTACCCTGTTTTGAGTAATGTTCTCCTATCTCGTCTTCAGCTGCTGATTCCCATCTTAATTTGTTGGACAGGAACTTACGGTCTATTAAATTTCCTATTCCTGATCTAGATATTAATCTCTGGCACCATCATTCAATTAGTTCATCATGCAGGTTTCATAAATTTTTTTTAATTCTGACCACCATTTACATTCAGATCTTCCGGGACAATTCCATAGTGTTCGTAATACTAGGCATGCAGTTAATTCTAGTAGTCAGGTCTTCTCCATCATGAGGTTCAATACTATACAGTATTCTAACAAGGCGGGGAGAACTATCCCTAGAAGAGCGAGACTTACTTTTACTTCTCCTGATCCTATCCCTTTCAAGCTTACGAACATATTCATATCACATCGATCGTCCAACTCACAAAACTTACCTCTGCATTTTACACAAATAGAGTTTGGATCTAAAGAAGCTTTAGCAAGACGGGTCTTACATCCTCTCACAAACCTCCTAATACTCAAAGAAGAGTCAGACATTATTATCTAATCAGTGCCAAGAAAATACCAAAAAAAAAAAAACCAAAACGAGCGAAAGCCAAAGCCAAAGTGTACTTCACCAAATTAACTGCAAAAAACACAGGCCAAAGCGAGCGAAATTCCAACGATGTCACCGGTGAGGCGGCAGGGAAGATCTGAGGAATAGTTGGAATGGTTCTAGGTACCTGGGTAGAGGGCGCACCAGTGGTACACCTGGCTACCCAATCGGCGATTGCCGCGAGTTTTGAAATTCTGCCGTGACGTCAGGGACTAAAGCTATATATATAACTACCAGGTAAGTCAGATATTTAAAATTTACCGAGCTTCATTCTCCAGAAAACTGCTCGAGACTAAATAAGACGACCAAAGGTAATGGATTCAAAGCAAGGAACATTGTACAATTCCAATAAGGCTAAAGAGGGGTTATGAAAAACAACCCTCAAAACAATGAACTTTTAGTACTTTTTCTAGTATGCATCTTGAGGGACACTATAAGCAGTACCCCTTTTAAGATATGCAAAGCAAAACAATGTATGATGCTTAAAGAGTAGAATCTTTTTTTTTTCAAACGAAATTTTATAAACTCACCCCAGTCTTCAATTTATACAAAAAAGTAAGGTAGCAAAATGAGACGTACAGAGGTGACACAAAAGCAGTTATGATGAAGATATAGCTACCAACATCAATATTGGAACAAGGAATAAAGTACTTCAGTTTTTGTAAATGAAATTTAAAGAATACATCATGACTGGAATGCTACCAAAACTGCCAAATACTAAGCTCATAAGGTTAACTGAATAAGGTAACTATTTTCCGAACTCAACTTACAATCTAAAATGTCTTGTGTGCATAGTAAATGTAATTTAACATTAATATGACCATACCTGTTCTTGGTAATCTTCATTTGATTTCCTAAGCTCATTATGTTCAGCAACAGTCTCTGCTAATTTCTTCTTTGCAGTTTCATACTTGTACTGGAAGAGTTTACCCTCTTTTGAACGTTTCTCTTGTTCTTCCATTTGTATAAAGATCTTCTCCATCTCTGTTTTGTAGGAGGATTTCTGAAATAAAATAATCATAGTACTGTACTGTATGTTTTTGCCAGCATGAATCAAAAATATAATTGAAACAAATATACATTATATAATATTAACAGATTTATGACTTACTATCTTATCAGCAATAGCCTGTCTCTCTGCTCTGTACTTCTCCTTGGCAGCCTGTAGTTCCTCAGATAGACTTCTTTGAGATCTTTCAGCTTCTCTTTCAATCCTCATTAGCTCCTCCTGTCAGTGGCGTGGAAATTAACATTTTCGTAATGTAACTAACTCTCCAATTCTTCACACTTTTTTTATATACTGACAAATAAAAACTTCAGCATCTGGTGCTACATGAATAAGTGAACTAGCAATAAAACTGAAGTAAAGTGAATTCAATTCCATTTATAAAAATTGAATGAAAAAAAAAATACAAGAAACGGTGTATGGATGATCCATTCTTCAGAAAATCCTAAAAATTCTATAAATTTTGTCCAAACATATTTCGAACAATATTAGGAAAGCTTTTTCATGTGTTAGTGGCCAAAATATAACATGTCGAATCAATCTTCCCTACGTCCCTTAATTCTTTGAGTTAAAAACAAAAACAATACTGTAGTCATATCAACACAGCAAGGCTTACATGCACACATGAAATTGAGGTGGAATAACAGGTAAGAGTTCATTATTTCACTACAATGTAACTCCTTTTCTTTGCATACAATCTTTACTTTTTCCCATGGAAGTTAAAAAAAAATATAATCTATTGTCCATTAAAAGGCTCAATTCCTAAAAGAAACTACAATTTTTCATTCAAATACGAGTGTTGTATTAATAACCTCTACTAGCCAAGCAGATATCTTAGATGCAAAAGAGCAATGGCCTTCATGGATTGAACCCTTTTGAACTGGTCACTGATATTCAAAATCTTAGTTCTGGCTAGAGAATTGAATTTGATGTGGCAGATCTAACACAAAAACAACAGAGTATGAATTTCTTTTATAAGAGACCTGCTGACTTCATGATGGCTGATATGCCCCTCCATAGATCAGATAATTCAAGGGTCTTACCATACATGTTAGCCTTACAATTAAAAAAGTAAATGCTAATAAGTTTGATATATCTTAAGATTATTTCAAAGGCACTTATACTTTTCACTGAATTTAAGAGATTTATCCGCAAAATGCCTTGCGTCTGTCAGGTACACCTAACAAAACCTACTGTATTATTCAAAGTAATTAGTAAAAACATAAGTTAATGCATCAATAAATTTTAATTGCAAAACTGACCAAACACAAAGTTTCAAATTGGTGATCCAGTACCCTTCAGGGGAGGACAAATAATTAAGGTGATAAATGAAACTAGAAGGGAGGATACCTTCAAATTTAAAGGGTACATACATACATATACCAAGGAACTTCCCCCAATTTTGGGGGGTAGCCGATATCAAACAAATGAAACAAAAAAGGGGACGTCTCCTCTCTATGTTCCTCCCAGCCTGACAAAGGACTCAACCGAGTTTGGCTGGTACTGCTAGGGTGGCTCAGCCCACCCTCCCACATTATCCACCACAGATGAAGTTTCATAATGCTGAATCCCCTACTGCTGCTACCTCCGCAGTCATCTAAGGCACCGGAGGAAGCAGCAGGGCCTACCGGAACTGCGTCACTATCACTCGCCATTCATTCCTATTTCTAGCACGCTCTCATGCCTCTCTCACATCTATCTTCCTATCACCCAGAGCTTCCTTTACTCCATCCATCCACCCAAACCTTGGCCTTTCTCTTGTACTTCTCCCATCAACTCTTGCAGTCATCACCTTCTTTAGCAGACAGCCATTTTCCATTCTCTCAACATGGCCAAACCACCTCAACACATTCATATACACTCTAGCTGCTAACTCATTTCTTACACCCGTTCTCACCCTCACTACTTCGTTCCTAACCCTATCTACTTGAGATACACCAGCCATACTCCTTAGACACTTCATCTCAAACACATTCAATTTCTGTCTCTCCGTCACTTTCATTCCCCACAACTCCGATCCATACATCACAGTTGGTACAATCACTTTCTCATACAGAACTCTCTTTATATTCATGCACAACCCTCTATTGTTTACTACTGTACTCCCTTAATTGGCCCCAACACTTTGCATCTTTCATTCACTCACTGACGTACATCTGCTTCCACTCCAGCATTTGCTGCAACAACAGACCCCAAGTACTTAAACTGATCCACCTCCTCAAGTACCTCTCCATTCAACATGACATTCAACCTCGCACTGCCTTCCCTTCTCGTACATCTCATAACCTTACTCTTACCCACATTAACTCAACTTCCTTCTCTCACACCCTTCCAAATCCTGTCACTAATCAGCCAAGCTTCTCTTCCGCGTCTGCAACCAGTACAGTATCATCCGCAAACAACAACTTTATTTACCTCCCATTTATGGTCATTCTCATCTACCAGTTTCAATCCTCGTCAAACCACTCGAGCATTCACCTCTCTCACCACTCCATCAACATACAAGTTAAACAACCACGGTGATATCACACATCCCTGTCTCAGTCCCACTCTCACCGGAAACCAATCGCTCACTTCATTTCCTATCCTAACACATGCTTTACTACCTTTGTAGAAACTTTTTACTGCTTGCAACAACCTTCCACCAACTCCATATAACCTCCTCACATTCCACATTGCTTCCCTATCAACTCTTATCATACGCTTTCTCCAGATCCATAAACGCAACATACACATCCTTACCTTTTGCTAAATATTTCTCGCATATTTGCCTAACTGTAAAAATCTGATTCATACAACCCCTACCTCTTCTAAAACCACCATGTACTTCTAAGATTGCATTCTCTGTTTTATCCTTAATCCTATTAATCAGTACTCTACCATACACTTTTCCAACTACACTCAACAAACTAATACCCCTTGAATTACAACACGTATGCACATCTCCCTTACCCTTGTATAGTGGTACAATACACGCAAAAACCCAATCTACTGGTACCATTGACAACACAAAACACATATTAAACAATCACACCAACCATTCAAGTACAGTCGCTCCTCCTTCCTTCATCTCATTATTATAAAATTAGAGATATGACTTTTTCATGTTACAAAGGTAGTAACATTTGTTCCAACACTGGATGCCACACAATTTTTTGGCAAAATATTGAAGGGCCTACTAATTTTCAAATTAACTGGAAAGTAATCACAGGATATAATAAAATGTTATTTTTATTAATAAAATAAATTTTTGAATATACTTACCCGATAATCATGTAGCTGTCAACTCCGTTGCCCGACAGAATTCTATGGAGGGATACGCCAGCTATCACAATACTAGAAGGGGGTGTACTTACCAGCGCCACCTGTGGCCAGGTACTCAATCATTTGTTGTTGACACCTCCTCAATTATTCCTCGGTCCACTGGTTCTCTCTGGGGAGGAAAGGGAGGGTCGATTAAATCATGATTATCGGGTAAGTATATTCAAAAATTTATTTTATTAATAAAAATAACATTTTTCAATATTAAACTTACCCGATAATCATGTAGCTGATTCACACCCAGGGAGGTGGGTGAAAACCAGTGTACATGATTAAAGGATAGCTAAGTATCCCAAATTTCATATAACAGTTATCTCAAATAACAATGAAATAATAAGTACCTGGTAAGGAAGTCGAATAGAACCGTTACTCTGCCTTTTATTTAAAGTTCGTCTTCCTTACTGAGCGCAGCGTTCCTCTTGGAGGCTGAATCAACCCAAAGGTGCCAAAGTACAAGGGGTTGCAACCCTACTAAAGGACCTCTACCAAACCTTTAACCCAGGCGCTTCTCAAGAATGAATAGACCACCCGCCAAATCCAAGGATGCGGAAGGCTTCTTAGCCTACCGTAACAACCATAAAAACAACAATAAAAGTATTCAAGAGAAAGGTTAAAAAGGTTATGGGATTAAGGGAATGTAGTGGCTGAGCCCTCACCTACTACTGCACTCGCTGCTACGAATGGTCCCAGGGTGTAGCAGTTCTCGTAAAGAGACTGGACATCTTTCAGATAAAATGATGCAAACACTGACTTGCTCCTCCAATAGGTTGCATCCATAATGCTCTGCAGAGAACGGTTTTTATTAAAGGCCAACGAAGTAGCTACAGCTCTTACTTCGTGGGTCCTTACCTTCAGCAATGCAAGGTCTTCCTCCTTTAAGTGAGAATGTGCTTCTCTGATCAGAAGCCTTATATAGTACGAAAGCCCATTCTTGGACATGGGTCTCGAGGGTTTCTTGATGGCACACCATAAGGCTTCTGACTGTCCTCGAATAGGTTTAGACCTCTTCAGATAATATTTGAGAGCTCTGACAGGGCAAAGAACTCTCTCTAGTTCGTTACCTACCATGTTGGAGAGGCTAGGTATTTCGAACGATCTAGGCCAAGGACGTGAAGGAAGCTCGTTCTTTGCTAGGAATCCAAGCTGAAAAGAACATGTAGCTGATTCGGTTGTGAAACCAATGTTCTTGCTGAAGGCATGAACCTCACTGACTCTCTTAGCTGTTGCAAGGCAAACGAGAAAAGCAGTCTTGAGGGTAAGATCCTTGAAGGAAGCTGACTGGAGAGGTTCGAACCTAGATGTCATAAGGAACCTTAAGACTACGTCGAGATTCCAGCCTGGAGTGGAAAGACGACGTTCTTTAGACGTCTCAAAAGACTTGAGAATGTCTTGAAGGTCCTTGTTGGAAGACAGGTCCAAACCCCTGTGGCGGAGGACTGAGGCCAACATGCTCCTATACCCTTTAATCGTAGGTGTTGAAAGGGATCTCTCATTCCTAAGATGAAGAAGGAAGTCAGCTATTTGGATCACAGAGGTATTGGTAGAGGATATTGAATTGGCTCTACACCAGCTTCGGAAGACCTCCCACTTAGACTGGTAGACTCTACGAGTGGAAATTCTTCTAGCTCTGGCAATCGCACTGGCTGCCTCCTTCGAAAAGCCTCTAGCTCTAGCGAATCTTTCGACAGTCTGAAGGCAGTCAGTCGAAGAGCGTGGAGGTTTGGGTGCAACCTGTCTACGTGTGGTTGACGTAGAAGGTCCACTCTTAGAGGTAGAGTCCTGGGGAAGTCGACTAGCCATTGAAGTACCTCTGTGTACCATTCTCTTGCAGGCCAAAGGGGAGCAACCAGCGTCAGCCGTGTCCCTTCGTGCGAGACGAATTTCTGCAGAACTTTGTTTATAATCTTGAACGGAGGGAATGCGTACAGGTCGAGATGGGACCAGTTCAGAAGAAAAGCATCCACATGAACCGCTGCAGGGTCTGGAACAGGGGAACAATAAAGCGGAAGTCTCTTGGTGATGGAGGTGGCAAACAGATCTATGGTAGGTTGACCCCACAAGGTCCAAAGTCTGCTGCACACACTCTTGTGGAGGGTCCATTCCGTGGGAATGACCTGATTCCTTCTGCTGAGGCGATCCGCTGAAACATTCATATCGCCCTGGATGAACCTCGTGACCAGTGTGAGGTTTAGACCTCTTGACCAAATGAGGAGGTCCCTTGCGATCTCGTAAAGGCTCCTCGAATGGGTCCCTCCTTGCTTGGAGATGTAAGCCAAGGCTGTGGTGTTGTCTGAATTCACCTCCACCACTTTGCCTAGCAGGAGGGACTTGAAGTTCAACAGGGCAAGATGAACTGCTAACAGTTCCTTGCAGTTGATGTGGAGTAATCCTTGTTCCTTGTTCCATACTCCTGAGCATTCCCGTCCGTCCAAGGTCGCACCCCAGCCCGAGTCCGATGCATCCGAGAAGAGATGAAGATGGGGGGTCTGGATGGCCAATGATAGACCCTCCTTGAGAAGGAGATTGTGCTTCCACCACCGGAGAGTGGTCTTCATCTCTTGGTTGATAGGGATAGAGACTGCTTCTAGAGTCGAGCCCTTGTCCCAATGAGCTGCAAGATGGAATTGAAGAGGGCGGAGGTGGAGTCTCCCTAGCTCGACAAACAGGGCCAGAGATGAGAGGGTCCCTGTGAGACTCATCCACTGTCTCACTGAGCAATTGCTCCTCTTCAGCATGCTCATGATGCACTCTAGGGCTTGGTTTATCCTGGGGGCCGATGGAAAAGCCCGAAAATCCCGACTCTGAATCTCCATTCCCAGGTACACAATGGATTGAGAGGGAATGAGTTGAGATTTCTCTATATTGACTAATAGACCTAGGTCTCTGATTAGATCTAAAGTCCAAGAGAGGTTCTCCAGACAACGACGACTCGTGGAGGCTCTCAACAGCCAGTCGTCTAGGTAGAGGGAGGCTCTGATGTTCGATAAGTGCAGGAATTTCGCTACATTCCTCATCAGATGAGTAAAGACCATAGGAGCTGTGCTTAGGCCAAAACACAGGGCTTGGAACTGATAGACAACCTTTCCGAAAACGAATCTCAGGAAAGGTTGGGAGTCTGGATGAATGGGAACGTGAAAGTATGCATCTTTCAAGTCCAACGAGACCATCCAGTCCTCCTGTCTGACCGCTGCTAAGACCGACTTGGTCGTCTCCATTGTGAACGTCTGCTTGGTGACATACTCGTTGAGAGAGCTGACGTCCAGCACCGGTCTCCAACCTCCTGTCTTTTTGGCTACAAGAAAGAGACGGTTGTAGAAGCCCGGGGATTGATGGTCCCGGACTATAACCACTGCCTTCTTCTGCACAAGTAGCGACACCTCCTGTTGCAATGCTAGCCTCTTGTCCTCTTCTTTGTAGTTGGGAGAGAGGTTGATGGGCGATGTGGTCAGAGGCGGTTTGAGGCAGAATGGAATCCTGTAACCGTACCTCAGCCAACTGACAGACTGTGCGTCTGCACCTCTCTTCTCCCAGGCTTGCCAGAAGATCTTGAGTCTGGCTCCTACTGTTGTCTGGAGAATCTGAGAGTCAGTGCTTTCCCTTAGATGTCCTGGGTCCTTTCCTAGACTTGCCCCTGTGAGAGTCTGGACGGGAGCTTCCTCGGCTGGGGGCTCTACCACGAAAGGGCGGTATGAACCTAGTGGCCGGGGTATCAGCCACTGGGGAGCGATAAGTCTTGGGGACAGAGGTGGTAACCTTAGACTTACGAGCCGATGAGGCTACAAGATCGTGCGTGTCCTTCTGTATCAGGGCAGCCGACAAGTCCTTAACTAGCTCCTCGGGAAAGAGGAACTTTGAGAGTGGAGCAAAAAGGAGCTGTGACCGCTGGCACGGTGTAATGCTGGCTGAGAGGAAGGTACACAGTTGTTCCCTTTTCTTCAACACCCCTGATACAAATAACGACGCTAGCTCACCCGATCCATCCCTGATAGCCTTATCCATGCAGGACATAATTAGCATGGCAGAGTCTTTGTCCGCAGGAGATGTTTTCTTGCTGAGGGCTCCCAGGCACCAGTCGAGAAAGTTGAACATTTCGAAAGCTCTGAACAACCCTTTCAGAAGATGATCCAGGTCTGAGAAGGTCCAACAAACCTTCGAGCGTCTCATCGCAGTCCTCCTAGGCGAGTCCACCAGACTTGAGAAGTCAGCCTGGGCAGAGGCAGGTACTCCCAAGCCTGGTGCTTCCCCTGTGGCATACCAAACGCAACCTTTCGAAGCGAGCTTCGTTGGAGGGAACATGAAGGAAGTCTTGCCCAGGTGTTGTTTAGACTGAAGCCACTCCCCTAAGATCCTTAAAGCCCTCTTGGAGGATCTAGCTAGGACAAGCTTAGTATAGTTCGACTTAGCTTGTTGTACGCCTAGCGAAAACTCAGATGGAGGAGAGCGGGGAACAGCAGAGACGAAGTGGTCAGGGTAAAGCTCCCTGAGTAGAGCTAGGACCTTTCGAAAATCAAAAGACAATGGAGAAAGCTTAGACTCCTCCACGTCTGATGAGGGATCAAGGTGTGCCTCCTCATCATCCGACACTTCATCAGCAGAGGGTAGCGAAGCAATAGGACCAGAATGCTGAACCGCAGAGTCAGAACGGGTAGGAACAATAACAGAGGTTTCCTCATCTTGAGGGAAAACCTGAGGCTCAGACTGCATAGGCTGAACAACAGACGGAGCAGAAGGCAGGCGCATGGGTGAAGGAGGTTGACTCCTAGCAAGAGTTGAACCCAAGGATTGCACAAGCTGAGCGGAGGACGGAGGCGGAGTAGTCCGTTCCTGTTCCTGTGAGATGAGTGGAGCATGAGAAGGTTGAGGCTGCGCAGAACAAGGTAAAGTTCTCGCAAGCTGAGGCTCCTGAGGCGCAAGTCCATGGTGTAGAGGAGCTTGCCTAGATGAGGGTTGAGCTCGCTGCAGCGATGGTTGAGCAGACAGACTCACGGAGGGGAGAGGTTGTTGTACCCCAACCGAGAGTTGCACCACTGGTGGAGCAGCAAGGGGAGGAGGAGGAAGAGTGGAATAACTCTCCTGATCCCAAAGCAAGGGTTGCCTTAAAGAAGGCTGAGGCTGAACAACACTGTGAACAGCAAACTCCGAAAGTGGCTCAACATCGTACGCCTGGCAGATGGTGCTGCGACCAGGCGGAGCAGGTGCAGGCTGGGCGAACACAGGCGGAGCAGGTGCAGGCTGGGCGAGCACAGGCGGAGCGAGAACAGGTGGAGGGAGTGTAGGCGGAGGAGGAGGTGCAACACTCTCAGCCCGACACTCACGCATCAAGTCCGAAAGCTGAGCTTGCATGGACTGAAGCAGGGTCCACTTGGGGTCGGCAGAAACGATAACAGACTGAGGTAAAGTCACAGTCGGGGTCTGTATAGGCAGAACCTTACTCCTCTTGGGCGGAGTACAGTCGACCGATGACTGAGGCGAGTCGGAGCTGAGCCAATGACTACAACCTGGCTGAGCACTCGCTGACTGAACTCTACGTTTAAGCGGTCTCGAGACCTGAGACCAACGTTTCTTCCCTGCATGAAGATCAGCGGACGAGAAGACGGGCTCAATCGTCTGCAGGTGGGAGTGACGGTCTAAGGAAGACACGCCCGCAACCACCGAGGATAATTCTGTGCGCCTAACAAGGCCTGTCGAACCCTTAAGCCCTTCGACATTGCTTCTCCCCTGGGCATGGGAGCTTGCAAGAGGTCCCGGACTGGGAGGACGACTGGCTCGCACAGAAAAATCCTCACGCACCACACTGGCACCACTAGCACTTGGCACTGCACAGACACTAGCACTCGTCACAGCACTGGCACTATTTCCACCCACTGCACTCTTGACCTTCAGTTCTTTAACCTCGGCCATCAGAGACTTATGGTCACTTACCACTGATTCTACTTTATCTCCTAAAGCCTGAATAGCACGCAAAACAGTTGACATATCAGGCGGAGGGCACACAGTAGGTTCGGGGGTAGCCACTACAGGGGTAGGAAAAGGTAGGGGATCATGAGGTGAGGAAAACATAGAAGAGTGAGAAGAACTTCTCCTAACTCTAGTTCTCTCTAACTTAGATGAATATTTTAAAAGACGTACAAAATCCAATTCCGAAAGTCCGGCGCACTCCTCACACCGATTTTCTAATAGACAGGGCCTGTCCCTACAGTCAGAACAAGCGGTGTGAGGATCTACCGAGGCCTTCGGAATACGCCTATTGCAAGACCTACATCGTCTATGGGAGGGAGCTTGCGAAACGTCAGACATCTTGTTTCAAAGAGTAAGTCAAAGGGTGATCCAAAAAACAAGCAAAAATTCATTAACCGTTAATCAGTATTTATATAAAAGCTATCTAGCTAATATAAAGAGGATTCCAGTATGCGACAGCCGTTAATCTAAGAGAATACTTCACCAAATATCCATGAATAGACTCGAAGACCATGAGCGTATCCCAGAACGTCTAGCCGGAAGCACGACAGAGGAATAATTGAGGTGTCAACAACAAATGATTGAGTACCTGGCCACAGGTGGCGCTGGTAAGTACACCCCCTTCTAGTATTGTGATAGCTGGCGTATCCCTCCATAGAATTCTGTCGGGCAACGGAGTTGACAGCTACATGATTATCGGGTAAGTTTAATATTGAAAAACTAATTACCTTAGCTGCAGTTACTTCTTTCTCCTTATCTATCAATTTTGCTTCTAGGGAACGAACATTTGAAAGGTATTTATTCTTTTCTTGCCGGACATCCTTAAGCTGAAAAATAATATATGGTTACATGTTAGCAAAATTTACAAAAAGATCAACTGCTGTAAAGCCAAACAATTTTATGAACATTACTTGCATTTATCATCTGCATAATTCAGAAAGC
The DNA here is from genome assembly GCF_036898095.1 of Palaemon carinicauda. Classification (NCBI taxonomy): domain Eukaryota; kingdom Metazoa; phylum Arthropoda; class Malacostraca; order Decapoda; family Palaemonidae; genus Palaemon; species Palaemon carinicauda. The sequence goes on from NC_090759.1 coordinate 15,572,225, forward strand.
AATGACCCTTCATATTTAGTTATACAATTACCTAAAACATGACATCTGAGATGATTATTGTGCAATCAACTTAAGCAACTTTTCAAGAAAGGGGTTGAAAGCATCAAATGAAATGCTCAGTCATAGAAGTTATTAGAATATTAACAATTTTGCTGTGGTGTACATCACTCGCTTCATCCTTTAAAAAATATTTGTTTTGAAATTATAATACAAGCACTGAGAAATTTACCAGGACAATTATATTCAGGTCAAAATTAGCCATTCCCCATTTCAAAGGACCAAATTTCATAATTTTGTCATTTTAGGATTAGGGCATTGTGTGGCCCCAAGGATTTTCCTGTTAAAGGGACTCCAATACAATTTAAAATAACAAAGAAATATGGTCTTCCCTGTCCCAGGGCCACTTTTTCAATGTGCAAAGCTCGGACTCAGCATGTATAAAAACCCACGGGTCGAAACTCTATTAAACAAATCACAGATCCTCTGAGGCTGAAATTTGTCTGAAAATCCATAACACATCTTTACTAATAGCCAGTACTAATATTGGACACAACACTACCAGGGGGATTAGTTTCTGCCCAGGTACAATATATGTGACTGACTGGAGGGGAGTTAGTACCTAGATCCTACTTTTCACCTTAATCCAGGGCAAAACTAGCAAGATATAACCATGGAAGCTCTGGAGAAGACCTCAACATTTGAGGGGCATCGAAGTGCCCATCAACAAAACTAAGGTCCTACCTGTAGCTGGCTCCAAGGTAATGCTGGAATCACACTTAGTCATTTCTTGCCCGAGGTTTTAGCCAACCTCCAGCCAATGGTCGTGAGCGAAAGTGATGTAGTGTCACACTACGATCTAACCGTTCACGGAGCAAATAGTTAAGTTTAAACAAAACCGATTAGCTGAAATCATTATATTAATTTTTTGACAGTTGCAGTAATATATATTCTCTAAATATTACGTGAATTGAAGAACTCTACAACTACCATAGCATGAACAAAGCAAATTTTCATTATCTCTTGAGGCTTGTGCTGTCTTGCCAAGCGAGAGCACATCCTATTTGCAGCAGCCACCTTGTTTGTTTACATCTGAAATCATGCTCGCAGTTTGTGCTCACTGCTTACCGTCCAGTTGGGAAGCCAATATCTCGAGCAACAAACTCCTGATATCCCATTTTCGTCAGCAACGGCTCACTGCTGGCGAAAAAAAAAAAGCCGTGTGATTCCAGCTTAACCTGACCCAGCTCAATCGTGAGAGCAAGAACGTCCATAAAGGAACACTCCAACTAAGGGTTCTCTGCTTGCATTGGTACCAGGCCAAAGTATGGTACCTGTGAGACAAAAGAATCTTGAATACCCTCGTACCTTAGAGGGTTTGGCAGGCTGCTCCAGAGATCTACTCCCTCCCTGCAAATGTAACCAAGAACTAATAATGCACTAGGTCAGTAATCATTAGGGGGAGAGAGATCACCAACACTGATCAAGGCATAGACTAAAGTAGTACCTCATATGCTTCCCTTTGTTAATCTAGGTGGAGAGGGAGCATTGCCCCATAACATGTGTACACAGGGCTGCAGTCCCTCATCCACAAGCCAATGACCTTCAGCTGTGCGCAAGCGAGCAATAACGACCTTAAGAGGAACCATATGCTCAACACGGAATACATCAGTACCCCATTCAGAGAAGGGAAAAGCAGTCCACAGTCCAGGTAGGAAGGGTAGAGGGCCCCCAAGCTCTTCCAACACTTGGCCGACAGAAAGTGTACATGAGCTCAGATCTCTGTCGCACCTGGCTTCAGGGGTAGCATGGCACTGGGTGTCATTACGAGGAATATAATTGACTAAAAATGGCCTCCTTTGACTTCTTTTTAGTAGTGACAAAATCAGGAGGCCGAGGAGGAAGAGGAGCAAACTGGCTTCTTCCTCTTACTAATTGTCCCCTCATGCTCTGCAAGCAGAGCAGTCAAGGTTTTAGCATAGCTGACAATGAAGTTCCTACAAGGGGTGAAACCACAACATTGGGGAACACCCACAAGGGAAACAGCAAGCACATTCACTGATACTCTTAACATAAACACTGGGGCTGGGGTCACAGGCACAGAGAGGGAAGGAGCTACAGGCAACAGGTCAGAGGCACTGAAGCAAGTGGCACAAGGGTGATAGACACCGGGGATACACAGACAGGTTTTAATAGGCCATAGGCTTCTTCCCCCACCCAACTTTAGGCTTCAGCATTACAACCAGTAGTGTGGGAGCCTTATATCGACTTTTAGCCCTGGTACAACTATAACATGTGGGGGTCTTCATTACTGCCCTCTTGGGCTACGGATATACAGCAGGGCTCACCACTGAGGTCGCCGGTAGTGGCATCACACACAATCACTAGGGTCACTGGCACTGGTGACACCAGAGTTGAGGGAACATAGATACGCAATGGGACTCCTTTGTAGAAATATATTTAGAAAAATGGGCTAAATGTATACGGCACAGAAAAATTTTACCAAATGGAACTCTACAACCTAATTGGTTCAACAGAGAAATAGCCAATGCAATAAGAGGCAGAAAAAGGAAATATAAATCAACGAGTCCTCAGCCTTCTATTCATAAAATTTCCGAGTACAAGAAGTCAAGCCGAAAAGTAGATAAACTAGTTAGAAATGCCAAGATCAATGAAGAGAAAAGAGTGGCATCAGCTAGTAAAGAAAACAGAAACGAATTTTTTGCATATGTAAACAGTAGAAAGGCAGTCAAAAACAACATTAGCCAATTAAGAGACTCAGAGGGAAATCTTATAACAAATGATTTGGAAAAAGCCAAACTGATGAATGCATATTTCACAATCGTATTCACTAGGGAAGAATCAACAGCCCTCCCCGAACTAGCTATCAAATATGAAGGGCCACGACCATACATTTATGATGGATGATGTCAAAAAGAAAATAAACTAATAATAATAAAAATACTTTATTTCCAATATATACATTGGGTAAGTCTAGGGCACCAGGTCCAGATGATATTCATCCAAGAGAGATTATAGAACTAGAAGAAGAGATAACCCCACACTTTTACAAAATGTTCCGAAAGACAGTCAACAAAAGGATGGAAACTATGCAATGTTCCTCCAATCTACAAGAAGGGATAAAAAAAAAAACCTGGCAACTACAGACCTGTGTGTCTAACTTCAGTGTTTTGCAAAATTTTTGAATCGATTATTGTAGTAGATTATATAGTAGAACACATAGAGAAAACAATATTCTGATAGACAGCCAACATGGTTTTAGACAAAGGAGACCATGTATGACAAACCTTTTGGAATTTTTACATATGTTTAGCATTTATGACAAAAGCAGGGCAATAGACATCATATACCTAGACTTTCAAAAGGCTTTTGACAAAGTTCCTCATAAAAAATTAAAGGTCAAAATTACAGCACTAGGCATTATCGACGAGCCAGGTCAATGGATCGAAGATTGGCTAACAAACAGAAAACAGAGAGTTGTAATCAATGGAGAAGCTTCAGAGTGGGCAGTTGTTACAAGTGGAGTACCTCAAGGATCCATCCTTGGCCCATTGCTATTTCTGATCGATATTAATGACATAGATTTAGGGTTAACTAGTAGAATAGCCAAATGTGCCAATGATATAATTGACTAAAAATGGCCTCCTTTGCCTTCTTTTTAGAAGTGTCAAAATCAGGAGGCCGAAGAGGAAGAGGAGCAAACTCAGAAGACGTAGAAGCATTAAGAGAGGATCTAAAGAAGCTAGGAGAATGGTCCATAAAATGGCAAATGTCTTTCAACTGTGGGAAATGCAAAGGCATGCACATAGGTTATAGTAACCCACAATCAGCTTACTCACTGCTAGGTAATGAAACAGAAAATGTGGACCAGGAGGAAGATTTCGGAATTATTGTCAGCAAGGATTTGAAGTTCAGCAAAGAGAGTATAAAAGCTGAAAGGAAAGCACAAAAGCTAATAGGTTACATAAAGAGACAATTCAAATCCAGACACAAAGACACTGTACTAGAGTTCAAACATCACTAGTAAGACCCCATCTAGAATACGGAGTCCAATTCTGGGTTCCGGGTATTCAGAAGGATATAGATAGACTGGAAGCAGTACAAACTAGGGCCATCAAACTAGTTCCAACACTAAGGCAATTTGGATATAGACGAAGGATGGAACGTTTGAACTTATTTGATTTACAAACTCGATGACTAAGGGGACAGTTAATAAAGGCATTCAAAATTCTTAAAGGAATAACAAATGTGGATTACAATAATCTATTCACACTTAGCACAAATGAGTCCAGAGGTAACGGATACAAACTGGAATTGAAAAGATACACCACTCAATGTGGCAATTTCTTTCCATACAAAATAGCAAATACTTGGAATACACTTCCAGCAGATGTAGTAAACAGTAATATTGTAAAAGAGTTCAAGAATAAGTTAGACAAGATCAGAAGAACTCTCTAAATGCTTAAAGTAAATCACTCTACCAAAGAGAAAGTAGTCTCTCCACAGATAGACTAAAAAGTCTTTGAGACACCCAAAATCCTTGTAATTCCTTGTAACTCTATCTCTCAAAAAACTTCTAAGGCCTATTTGAATGACCTAAGGAATTCGATAACTCATTGTCGACGATCTACATTGAAGAACTTCCAGCACTACTGTGTGGTAATCACCTCACACTTTACCAGCCCTGAAAAACACTCCCCAATGTAGTTCTGAGTATTCCTTGCACAGGACCATACCTTTATCTATTCATATACATTGACCAAACAATTTAGAAGTAAAAAAAATTAAAAACTATATTACCTCCTCCATATTGGACAAATATATTTTTTCTTTGGCTTTTAGTTCCTCTTCCAAAGATGCAACTTGAGTATGAAGACTTCCTCGTTCTGCTTGCTTAACATGCAGTTCCTCCCTCACAGACTCTAAGGATGATATCTGCAATCCAAAGTAAATGTTTATAAGGTAATGGAATTTGGCATGCTTTAAATTTTAAATAACAGCTGATGTAAATTAACTCCCTTTGTATACCAAATGACCATGAATCGTTAAATGGTCCTCCACAAAACACAACCTTTCTCAAGTTTAAAAGTAATTGACCTCTGATTAAATGCTAACTCTTAACCTACATCATCTCAAGTTCATGTCATTTCATCTCACTACTTTTTTCATGTTTCCATTACCATCCTTATAACTGAAATGTATTATGCTTTTTCTTTTCCTCACAATAATCTGAACATCTTTGTTTTTCTGATATTTGCTCTTCATCTTAGGTGTTGCCGACTAAAGAATTAATACTACAATAATTTTGAAAAATTATATAAATGGAAGGTATATGGTAGGGTTTTAACACATGCAAAAGAAGAGCAGGGTTGGTTTAGACAAAAGAATTTTGAGGCACATCAAGTGTGTTATGAAACAGTTATAAAAAAAAATCTAATATGGGTAAAAAGATAGCCATCCTTGTGAAATATATATTATTAAGAGTCAAATTGTCTATGCAATTCCTAATTTTCTCCTATAATAGAATTGTCACAGATGGTGAGTGAAGCAAGAGTGAAGGGTGGTTGCATGTGCATGTATAGTAATTTATTAGCAGTCTTAAAAGTATATATGATTGTAGCAAACTCTATTAGAAAACATAGATAAAAAAGACTTGGGTATGGAGAAAACTTGGAATCAAGATAATGATGGTGGTTTAACATCTTATGTGTAGAGTGATGGGCTATTGGAAAAGCATACAAAGTCAAATGGTGGAATTAGAGTTGTGAATGAAATAACGAAAGGTATATGTTCATAGATAATGCAGCATTGGTTGCTAATACAAAATAGAAAGTGATAAGAATGGAAAATCCTGTAAGTGTCAGTAGGAGGAGAATGTTGAAAGGTAGCATAATGAAGGTAAATGGAAACTAGGATGGAAGTAAATATTTATATGGATAGCAAACAAAGCAAGGGTTTGCCTTTTGTATATATTTGGGAGTAAACACAATTGATAAAATTAGAGGTTAAGAAGATATAGAGAAATTAGTCTCTGCAATAGGTTTAAAGGGTATGTGTCTAGTAAAAGGGAGATGCGAGGGAATTATGGCTAAAAAGAGGGCGGAACAGCAGTTATAATTAATGTCAGCCCTTTTCAAACAAGATTCAGCAACTCTTCAAATACTACATGAAGTTAAGACACTACTTGTCACAGCATAACCAATTCTCACTCAGTTGAATATGAGGCACAGTATCTAATGGTCATAAATTAAGCATTACAAACCTGATTCTGTAATCTAGTAAGTGAGGCATCCTTTTCGTGTAGGAGTTTCTTGTACATTTCCTCTTGTTCCTTCAATTTCTGCTCTGCTTCTTCCATTTTAGTCTTCAGGGTAGACTGCATTTCCTGGAGCTTTTCCTCAAGGCTCGTTATAATTTGAGACTTCTCAGCAAGATTTCTATTTAGTTCTTCAATAGTTTCCCTACTAGCTTTCTGAAGTTTATCTTTTTCTGCTACAATGTCGCCCAAATCTTTCTCTAATGTGCTTTCTTTCTCATTTAAGGTATCTTCAAAGTACTTCAGTTTAAACTTGATATCATCAATTTCATTATTGAGAGATTGGATTTGAATTAAGCTTGATTCCTCATTTTTTTCCAAGTTTACCTTTTCCTCTTTAAGATTTTCAAGATACTGATTACTCTCCAGTAATTTTTCTTCAAGCTGTTTTATCTCCATAGTGTGTTTTTCTGCAATATCAACATTATTTTTCTTGAGTTCTTCAATTGCAATGTTCTTTTCCGATACACAATCACTTAGTTTTCTGATTTTCTCCTCATATTCTATTGTAACACTGGACATAGCTTGTGTACGTTCCAATTCATTTCTTGCCATTTCTCCTTCAAGTAATTCAATTTTGCTACTTGCTTCTATATACATATTCTTGTACTTGACAAGATCTACCCTAAGCAATTCTACCTCCTGTTGCATCGACTCAAGAGACTCGACATGCTCTTTCTCCTTAGCTTTCAATACTTCTTCTAAGGACAAGCAAAGCGTCCTTTTGTCTTCTAGCTCTTTATTAAGCAACGATGTTTCTTTCTCAACAGATTCCTTGGATATGTCATAGGTCCTCTGCAAAGCAGCAAGGTCTTTCTGCGATGTTAGAAGATTCTGAAGGAGGGAGTCTTTTTCCAGTCTTATTGATTCGTTGTTTTCTTGCATCTTCTGCTGAAGCAGTGTCAACGTTTCTTCCTTGGCCTCTTGAATGTTCTTCAGCTGTGCTCTTTCTGCTTTAATCTGTTCAAGAGCATGTGCCTTTTCTTTCTCCAGATTCAAAATGAGTTCATCTCTTGTTGCAATCTCTTTAGCCTTTTCGTCTTTCAAAACTGTTATTACCCTATCCATTTCCTGCTTGAGGTTTTTGTAAGAATCCTCTTTCGCCTGTAAAGACTGTGACAAATCTCTTTGTTCATCTTCAACTTTTTCTTTAAGTGTATTCATTTCCTTTTCTTTTTGAACAAGAAGCTCCTCGTTTTCCTTTATGAGTTTTCTAGAACATGCCTTTTCCTCTTCACATTTTTCAAGATGCTCTTCCAATTCTTTCTTAAGAGAATTAACTTCAATTTGTTTCTGTTCCATTTCTTTCTGATGAGTCTCCTTCTCCTCACTATGAGTATGAAGAACACTTCCAACCTTCTCCTTCAGGCCATTCAAAGCATCTTCTTGTGTTTTCATCATTTCACTGGCGGATTTTCTTTCTTCCAAAAGAACTTTATTCAACTCTATCTTTTCCTCTTCTAATATATCAAGTTTTTCCTTCTGATTTTCAAATTCTCTTGCAAGAGCCGCTAGTGCTACGCTGCGATCCTCACTTTCTTGTGAAATCTCCTTTTTCTCATTCTCTAATCCAGCAACCTAAAAAAAATTTGAGTAAATAAAATACAGTATAAAAAACCTAATTCTAATATTGCACTTATCATTACCCCAAAATAATAAAATCATGACGGTCTCTTAACATTACAATAACTGAAATCAATATCATCGTATTCAATAAAAAAAAATATTAAAAATTTAAATTGCCCAACTTCCTTCAATTAAAAAAATGACTAATATCCGTGTTTTCTACAACAACTGGTAGCCAATTTTAAACATTTAATTTTCTTACAAACAATTCAACCAGACAACTTAAAATCATACTTTGATTTTTTTAAAGAAAAAAAATCTAAGATGAATAAGATGGAAGGAAGTTGTGCAAAACTTAGCAATATTCTGATGGACAATGTCGTTTGGGTGTTAAGAAGAAACCTGAAAGCATATGATTCCCTCTCAGCTTAAAAAGATGCAGGTCTAAACAGTATTGCTTTTATATAATGTTAAGACAAAAGCTGCAAAAATATTGTTGAGAAAAGCATAAAAAATATAGTACCAAAAGATGTAAAATGCTTTTATTTTTTTATTTTGTATATATTCTGGATGTTAAAAATCTCTAGCATTTTATAACAGATAATTTTACAACAGAAAGGATAGAAAACAAAAGTAAAACTGCCAATGCTTACTTGGTTATTCAAAAACGCAATCTCCTGATCATAATTTTCTTGCTTTTCCCTCAGCAAACTGTTAAGTTCTTGAAATTGCTTGGTCAGAAGAGCAACTTTCTGTTCATGTTTAATTTTCATTTGCTGGAATTCTACCTCAATACCACTAGCATTACTAACCCTTTTCTCTAGCTCAAATTTCCTCTCTTCAAACTGTTCTTCCTTCAGCTTCATTTCTTGTGTTAATGATTCAATTTCTCTTGTATGCGAAGTTACCTTTTCTTCGAGATCTTTCACTTTATTGGTATAAGAGACTGCAGTTTCTCTCTTTTCTTCCTGTAAATTTTGTATTGCTTTTTCCTTTTCTACAATGCTTTCATTTAACCTATCAATTTCATTCTTCATATCATTCTGTAGATCCTTCAAGACCACACTGTGATCAGATATCTTTAGTTTTAATTCTTCTTTCAAATCCTTAATCTCTGTTAGTAATTTACAATTACTGACTTTCTGAATTTCCTTGTCTTCTGTTAATGTGGCAAGCTCCTTTTGCAACTCTTCTACCGAATGAGAGTGCTGTTTTTCAGCATCTTTGATACAACCTTTCAGCTGATTTATTTCCGTTCTTAATGCTTCAATAGTCTTTGTTAATTCTCCTTTTTCAGTAGCAAAGGCATTCAGCCTCTCATCTAGCATAAGCTTTCCAGAATTTAGCAATTCCTCCTTAGATTTAATTTCCATATTTAATGTATTATTTTTCTCTTTTAAAGAAACCAAATTTTCTTTCATTTCATTCTGAGCTGCCACTAGTTTTTCCTCTTTAGTTTTGAAGTCCTGGAGTATTTTACCATTTTCTTCATTGAGTGATAGCTTAGTCATCTCAAGATCTTTCTTTAATTCACAATATGCATCCTCTAAAGTTTTCTTTTCAGTCCAGAATACTTCTTTGGCTTGTTCCATCTCCTGCTGCAATGCACCATGTTTCTCCTCTTTTTCTTTTAGGCTTTCACTTAATACATTCTTTTCCTGTAATAAGACCTCTATAGCTGCTCCATGTTCTGTTGTCATGTTATTAAGCATTCTTTCCTTTGACTCAATTTCAGTTAACATGTTAAACCTCTCTTTCTCATAAGATTCTTGAGACTCTTTCATTTGCAATTGGAGGGCTGCCATTTCTTTTACTTTAGTTTCAAGTTCACTTTTCACAGCCAATTCTTCCTTTTCAAATCTTACTGTGGTCACTCTCATTTGTTCTTCCAATTTTATTAAGGATTCTTCTTTTAGCTTGAAGTTGTCCATTAATGCTACTTTCTCTTCATTCAACTGTTTAATTAGTGATTCCCTCTCCTCGAGTGTTGATACAAATTCAAGTTCTTTACCTCTCAGAATTTCATTTAATGAATTCTTTTCTTCATTAAAAGATCTTACTGTTTCTTCAATCTTTTTTTCCAAAGATACAACTACTTCCTTACCAGAATATAACTCTTTTTCCAAGTTTTCTTTCTCTGTAGCATACTTCTCCTTAAGCTCTACCAATTCTTTTTGCCTACAGTTTTCTGCAAATTTCCTCTCTTCTAACTCAGAAGTAAGTTTGGCTCTTTCCTTCTCGAACTCAGTCAATGCTAATTCTATCTGCTTGTTGAGGTTTCCAATAACCTCCTCCTTACTCAGTGTCTCTCCTATGAGGTTCTCTTTTTCTGTTCTAAGAGCTTCAATTTCTCCTTTACTGCTCTCCTCTAAGCATGTAAGGGTATCAATCAACTTTTCTTTTTGCTCTTTCATGAGTAAGAACTCATTTTTACATTCTGAAAGTGTCTTATCAAGTGCAACTTTTTCACTTGTAATCTTGGACACATTTACATTCATTTCTTCCTGTAGACGGAGGTTAACGTTTCTCATTTCTTCCAAGTTTTTCATCAGTGTGGTCTTTTCTTGTATAAATATCTCTACATCTTTTTCAATTTGTTGTTCCAGAAGAATATATTCCTTGGACTTGGCTTCGATATCGTTCAACAAACTGGACTTTTCTTCTTTCACAGCTGCCAATTCACACTCCAAAGTACAAAGGGTGGCACTCTGATTAGTCAGTTGTTCCTTCAAAACTGTTTTTTCAGACCTCAAAGTATCGCATTCTCCAAACATCAAATTTAGGGTGTTAGTAATTTCTTCAATCTGCAATAAAAAGTAAATAAAAAGAATTAACAAAGTTACCAGTGATGAAATTTCTTTTATCGCCTAAGTATTTATCGATATGAGGAGCAACAAACATATCTTAATAATCTAGGTATAGCAAATAATAAAAATCCTACATTATTGTATAAAAGAATGAGATCATAAAAGTTTTGTAAACAATGCACAAGTTTCAAAAAAGCAATCCATGACATATATACATCAATTTTCTCATAACTACACCACTGACTTACTCCGAGCAATAAACAAAATGGGAACTTAAAAAGACTATAAATCTAGTTATAAAAAAAAATAAAATGGGTACAGAAGATTAAAAACAATGCAAGGCATTTGGGAGCTAAAGAACACTGAAAAGAACCTTTCTATTACATACAGGGCCATGCAATAAATACATTAGTGTAACCCCTATATTGAAGCCTTCTAGAAATAAAACAGTTTAGTCTCTTTCATCACGTAAAAACCATTGCAATGGTAAATGAAAATATAAGAGAAATATGCAAAAATGCCATGAATATTTGAGTGACAAATGCAAAGTAGTAAAATAATGTACTTTATTGCTTACCTTAACTTCATAGTTCTCTTTTAAATTTGACAACATAATCTTTTGATCTTCTTTCATTGTTGCAACAGTTGCAGTAAATTCTTTCTGCAAGGAATTCTTTGCTTCCATGACCTCCTGCAGTGTTGCCTTTGTGTTAGAGACTTCCTGTTGTGTATTAAGAAGTTGGTTTTCTACCATTTTATATTGGTCATCTAGTGAGGATAACTTTTTCTGCAAGTCAGAAGTTACAGCTTCCCTTTCCAAGATGTTACGCTATAAAGAGAGAACAATAATCAAAATAAGAGTAGAGCAAAATGAACAAATTTTGGTCGTGAAAAATAGAAATATTGCAATAAATTATACTAATGGCAGAAGACCTAAAGTGGTTTATAAAAATACACATAGCTGGTTAAATGAAGGTGATGGGAATAAAAAAGACCAGAAAGTAAGAATTAACAATGCTCAATGCAAAATGGATAAGAGAAGTTAACTCCACATGGGATGAATTAAAACAGATTTTATTCTGAAGTGATGAACTTAGGGCATCAAAAAAGGATTCCACTATTCTGCCAGGCACAAAGGATTAATAAAAATTGTCAAGAAAAAATTGAAATCTATGGAAGACACAAGCAAAAAGATTAGTGTAACATTAGAGAATAAAGATAAAGAAGACATTCCACAATAAGAGATTCTATAGGATATAAAGAAGACAATCAAAGAATAAAGATATTCTCCAAGTCATACCAATGTAAAGGCAACGGGCAGGCTAGGGAGGTATAAAAGGAGAAGAGTATGGAGTTCAAAACCAGGTGACATGGAAAAAGATGATGCTGTCCCCTTTTTTTCATCTTTGCCTCCTATTTGCTGGTTTCCAACAATTCTCTCCTTTTTTTGCAAGAATATTTAGCTGATCTGATGTTGAAAGTGGCTCAAGCAGTAGTTCCCCTTTTAGAGACGCCAGATTTAACTAGTTTTAGGATCTATTTGTGTGTGTATTGGTATTTGGAAAGCTTCAAATGCCCCTGTTAGGGATATTTTGGGATGAGAAGTTAGCTAGTTTGCATAGGATTATAATGAGTGTAGACGATCAGATGTGAATCTATAAAAGAAATGAATTGATCAACTGAAAAGCATGAAAGATGGCATAATCTATTGAAAGAAGAACAAGTTTGAAGATGTGAGGATGGAGAAAAATGATACTATAATGTATGCACATAGACAGAAGACTTTAGCAAGGAATAAATTTGGCAATGAGAATATAAATGAATGCAAGGCACTGGAGATGAAGTTCCTTGCCATTGTACCTGCCAGTATGTTAGTTTATTAATCTAAAAAGGAAGGAGGAAATGAGATGTGCAAATGAAAGATTGAAATGGAATGTGTTGGAAATGGTGGAAAATTCCAAATTTGAAAGTGATGTGCATGTAGAAATTAATGTAGTGCGTAGGTGTGAAAGAAACTGAGTATGTGTTACATTTACAATGTTTGAGTGTTGTTCATTATAAGGGGGTTGTAGAGAAGAAGTGTTTATGATCACAATTAGGAGTTGAATAATGAGAAAGAGACAAAAATATTGATGTCTGTTTGAATAATCCAAAAGAGATTTGCATAAGTATTAATGGAATCAGTGGTAGAATGACTTTGCTAATAAAGATAAAAGATATAGTGTTGTGAATAAATGTGACACAGGTGTGCAGATTTCCTTAGTGAATGCTGGTGTTTTTATGTGAGATAAAGAAATTGAACTGGGATATTCCAAGATGTGCAAGTAAGAAGATACATAGAATTAGAGGTGGTCATATAATTGCCTGAGATGAAGTTTACAGTAAATATAGGTGATATGAAAAAGGTTGCATATACTTCTGCTGTTCTGAGAAATGAGTAAATGCCATATTCTTTTTTTATTGAGATAGATTTTTTTTAGAATGATGAGTATAACTGAGGATGTAGGAAATTAATCATTGATGAGAAAGAATAAAGTAATTATAAGAATGCACAACGAGTGTGTTTGTGCAGCTAATTTTGTAGGTATGGCATGTATAGGGAGGAGTGATAGTGAATCTTCAGCATTGGAAGATATGGAAGAAATGCAACAGTCATGTCCTCAGACATGTGATCTGAAAGACTACATTGAGAATGGAGTTTCTACTTCTAAATGGAAGGGTATATTAAAGAATTTAAGAGATTTACTGCAAAGTTTTATTTTGTTGAGGGTTAGTATATTCTGCAAGTGAATGGATGAAGAAGTGTATGTACCAGTATTTCCTGTGAATAGCACGACTGGAATGTGCAAAATTGTGATTGACAGATTTTCACATATTGATAAGTTTAAGTTATGGGAATGTATGTAGGAGAGAATGTTTACACAGTATTGGAGTAAGAAATGTATGAATTTTGTGACAAGGTATGAGGCTTGTAAGAAAGGGAAATATCAAAGAATAAAGTCATACCTCTCGACACAAAAGAATCTGCTTACGAAATTTTCACTCTGCGAAATGAGATGCGAAGAATTTTACAAATCGCATCACGAAAAATGTTTCGAGCAACGAAAGGAGGTACAGTACGAGAGCCTAACCATGTCCAAGACCGATTTTAAAATTCGCACGCCGCCAGCCCGTAAACTCGCTACCATCCTCCCTCGCTCCCATTGGTTATCTCCCTACTCAGATGCTTGTTACCACCATAGGATCCTGCTCTCCAATTGGTCATCGTCTACTGTACTGTATTCCATCATGCATCTACGAATTGGCGTTCCCATTTCTTTTTGTTTCAGCTGCGGTATAGTACTCATTGACTTAGTGTTTGTAATTTTGCTTTCATAACTATTGTACTGTATTATGTGTAATATTACATTAGGTTATCAGCCATGGGTCCCAAGAAAGTTGCTGATGTCCAGGGAAAGAAGAGGATGAGGCTTTCTATGGAGATGAAGATGGAAATGGTCAAGATATACGAGGCTGGCATGCGGTGTGTGTGATCACGAAGGAATATGGCCGGCAGGCAGAAAAAGCTTGTTTGGACAATTTTTTTAAAGAAAGGCCTTCGGTACAAGCAGACCAAGTGCAAAATAAAAAACGAAAGAAAAGTGGAAGTGATAAAAATACGTAATTAAATTTAGAAAATACAAAACGTAAAGAAAAAAAAATTAGAAAAAGTTTATCATAAAGTTAAGAATTGATATTTCCTGTCATTTGTTTATGTGTTTCCTAAAATTAAGTGTTGATATTTTCTGTCATTTATTAATCTGTTTTGTAAAGTTAAGTGTATGTTTTCTGCCACTTTTTCTACCGTTTGTCATCCTCCTCTACCAACCCACCACTTTGGTCTAGGCCATCGCCTCACTCCAAAGGCAAGGTTCCACATTTTTTATACTGTATTTTTACTGTTTGCTCTAATTATAAATTTCTTTTACAGGTAACCAATGATCAAGTTATTATTGAATGATCCAAATAATTTTTAGTCAATCATTAAGTACTGTATAGTGGAGAGTATCCTTTTTATAATCATTTAATGTGGTGTTTTTGTAAGGTCTGGAACGAATTAGGCTGTCTACATGTAAAAGGTGATTTACAAGACGTAAAATCATGTTACGAAAGCCACTACGGAACCAATTAATTTCGTGTTGTGAGGCATTTGAAATAGTAGTGGATGGTTATGTTTTGTTGCCTGTGACTGCAAAGGGATACATTGGTTTGGTGATAATGGTAGACTATATAAGTAAGTTTGCACATGCAATACTTGCAAGGAATAAAAGAAGTAAGAATATTACAATTAACAAATTAAAATTTGTTGCCTCTGTGTGTGTATGCCAATGAAAATATCAATCAAGTGATGATGGTCCTGAATGTGTTGCCATATGAATGCAGTGGGCCACTGATTGAATAAAGGATACACAGATGATGGACTGAATACTTGCACAGATTGATCTTAATCACTGTTTTGAACATTGTGATGTCTTATAAGAGACTATGCATTTGGGTGTGTGAGAGAAGGAAGTTGAGAGTTAATGTGGGTAAGAGTAAGGTTATGAGATGTACGAGAAGGGAAGGTGGTGCAAGGTTGAATGTCATGTTGAATGGAGAGTTACTTGAGGAGGTGGATCAGTTTAAGTACTTGGGGTCTGTTGTTGCAGCAAATGGTGGAGTGGAAGCAGATGTACGTCAGAGAGTGAATGAAGGTTGCAAAGTGTTGGGGGCAGTTAAGGGAGTAGTAAAAATTAGAGGGTTGGGCATGAATGTAAAGAGAGTTCTATATGAGAAAGTGATTGTACCAACTGTGATGTATGGATCGGAGTTGTGGGGAATGAAAGTGATGGAGAGACAGAAATTGAATGTGTTTGAGATGAAGTGTCTAAGGAGTATGGCTGGTGTATCTCGAGTAGATAGGGTTAGGAACGACGTGGTGAGGGTGAGAACGGGTGTAAGAAATGAGTTAGCAGTTAGAGTGGATATGAATGTGTTGAGGTGGTTTGGCCATGTTGAGAGAATGGAAAATGGCTGTCTGCTAAAGGTGGTGATGAATGCAAGAGTTGATGGGAGAAGTACGAGAGGAAGGCCAAGGTTTGGGTGGATGAATGGAGTGAAGGAAGCTCTGGGTGATAGGAGGATGGATGTGAGAGAGGCAAGAGAGCGTGCTAGAAATAGGAATGAATGGCGAGCGATTGTGACGCAGTTCCGGTAGGCCCTGCTGCTGCCTCTGATGCCTTAGATGACCGCGGAGGTAGCAGCAGTAGGGGATTCAGCATTATGAAGTTTCCTCTGTGGTGGATAATGTGGGAGGGTGGGCTGTGACACCCTAGCAGTACCAGCTGAACTCAGTTGAGTCCCTTGTTAGGCTGGGAGGAACGTAGAGAGTAGAGGTCCCCTTTTTGTTTTTGTTTCTTTGTTGATGTCGGCTACCCCCCAAAATAGGGGGAAGTGCCTTGGTATATGTATGTATGTATGATGCATTTGGAGTGATAACAAGTGATATAAGGATTTACATTGGGTAAAAAATAAACTATTGTTGGAGGTAAAACTGTGAGCTTATAAATGTATGCAATTGCATGTGTGTGTATGTGTGTGTGTGTGTGTGTAGATAATAAACAAAGTAGAAAATATACAGAAGTGTATCTTTTCTGGTCCATAATACCCATATCCCTACTACAATGTGGTCAGAATGAATCACAATCTTAGAATTTCAGGAAAGAAAGTAATTGTTTGTAATAACAAAATGATGGAAAGCATCTAATACAAGATATGATTGGAGGAAAGTAAGTTTAAGATCCAAATAGAGAAAATAAGAATAATAAAAAATATTAGCATAAATGAAAAGAATACACAGTTGAGGTTGAAATGACCTAAATAAATTCTTTAGTAATGCCTGTGTGACAGGAGAAGTACTCTTTTAAACATACAGAGGAATCCCTTCAAAAAGAATTGTTGACAATTAATGTAGCTAGGTCTTCACAGGACCAGCAAAACTGTTAAAATTAATGATCAATCGTAAGGAATTTGTAAAATTTCTAATCATGGAAATATTAACAACTGGAAATCAATGCCAACTTTTAATAGCTTGAAATATATGTACATAAAAAATACATAAACACTAAAGACTTCCTTTAATCATAAGCAGCATACATACCTGTAACATTTCTTTCTCAGCAACTAGTTCCTCTATCTTGGTAGAGGCTTTCTTGAGATTATTCACAGTCTGATTATTCTCTTCCAAAAGTTGACAATGTTCATTTTGAAGACTGGTGTACATAGCCTTGGAATCTTGCAGGCTTCTTGTCATACTTTCTTTTTCAGAACTGAGCAACTCAACCTGTGCAGTATATATATTCTTTATTGTACAAGGAACAGTGATTCAAAGAAACATGATAAATTTAAAAGTAATTTGTATTGTTCCTAACAATACAAACCTTGAGCTCTTTATTAGGGAATATACTTTTGGCAAAGCTGGAAGACTAGCCATGATTTTTAGCAAGGTGTAACTACCCCACCGTTAGTTAGCGGGGGCAGATGGGGTAGTACTGGCTACCCTGCTCACTCACACATCAGTAATATCTTGTCACTTTTGCTTGCAGGCAGGACTAGCAGGGGGGTAAATGATGGCGGGCCAAATTTGTATCGTTAGGAAAAATCCAAATTACTTCCAATTTCTCATTTGTTCCATCACTAAATACAAACCCTTTTGCTTTATATTAGGGTAAACTTCCTAAAACGCTATGCTCTAGCAGCCAGAGCAATCCGTGTGATTGCATGATACTAGCAATGTGGCTTGTCTAGATAAGAATTCTCAGAAAATCGCGGGATTCTTTGAACCAACCATAGACGTTACCCAATCCCACCTTGGCAGAGGGATTCAACAAGTATATATATCTATACCAGCTTACACATGGCAAATGGCTATTACCTGCAGACAAGGAGGCCACCTTGCAGAGTACCATAGGTGCTGCTCCCCAAGGGAGGGGAAGATGAAAGAAATTCTTATCATTCACCAAAGACTCAATCCTTTGTTACCTCTGCCCTCTACCATCTAATACATGTCAATCAAGGAGCTAGGTGTTTAAACCACTTGTGCAGCCACCACAGGGGTCACGTCTTGAAGGTAATGAGCAGTGAAGGTCGTTTGATGCTTCCACACACCCGCTTGAAGGACTTGCATCACAGAGTAGATGTTTTTAAATGCTAGGGACATACCAACATGCCCCTAATATCACGAGCTCTAGGTCTCACCTTCTGCGGAAAAGGATCAAGATTCAAGGCCCAGTGTATGATCTTGCGAATTCACATTGAGATTGAGTTCTTGGTGATCCTTCTCTTGATCTTTCCCATGCTGAAGAAGAGTGTCATCACTAGGGGGGAGCTCATACAGTTCTTTTGAGGTAGCACCTCAAGGCCCTCACTGGGCAAAGTAGCAGTTGATCAGGGTCATCAGTTACATTATGGAGACTCTCAATTCGGAAGGACATGAATTTAGAATCCGCTACTCTAGAATTTTGAATTTTGGCGATAAACTCAAGGACAAAGCCAAGCATTACCTCTCCCTATCTCCTGAAATGGGACACATCGTAGGAAAAACCATGAAGTTCACTCACTCTCTTGGCCGAGAATGAAGGGAGAAGGAAAACCTTCTTTGAAGTCAGAAAGATCTGATGCCTGGCGTAATGATCCCTAAGATCTTTTGAGAGATCGAAGGACATGAACCACTTTCCATGGAGGTGGTCTAACTTCCGACTGAGGGCAGGTCAGCTCGAAACTCCAAATGAGAAGAGAAAATTCCAACAATGAAGAAATATTAACTCTTTACAATCGCCGTGGTTGTTTAACTTGTATGTTGATGGAGTGGTGAGAGAGGTGAATGCTCGGGTGCTTGGACGAGGATTGAAACTGGTAGACGAGAATGACCATGAATGGGAGGTAAATCAGTTGTTTTTTGCGGATGATACTGTAATGGTTGCAGACGCGGAAGAGAAGCTTGGCCGATTAGTGACAGAATTTGGAAGGGTGTGTGAGAGAAGGAAGTTGAGAGTTAATGTGGGTAAGAGTAAGGTTATGAGATGTACGAGAAGAGAGGGTGGTGCAAGGTTGAATGTCATGTTGAATGGAGAGTTACTTGAAGAGGTGGATCAGTTTAAGTACTTGGAGTCTGTTGTTGCAGCAAATGCTGGAGTGGAAGCAAATGTATATCAGAGAGTGAATGAAGGATGCAAAGTGTTGGGGCCAGTTAAGGGAGTAGTAAACAATAGAGGGTTGGGCATGAATGTAAAGAGAGTTCTGTATGAGAAAGTGATTGTACCAACTGTGATGTATGGATCGCAGTTGTGGGGAATGAAAGTGACGGAGAGACAGGAATTGAATGTGTTTGAGATGAAATGTCTAAGGAGTATGGCTGGTGTATCTCGAGTAGATAGGGTTAGGAACGAAATAGTGAGGGTGAGATCGGGTGTAAGAAATGAGTTAGCAGCTAGAGTGAATACAATTGTGTGTAAATATAAATGTGTTGAGGTGGTTTGGCCATGTTGAGAGAATGGAAAATGGCTGTCTGCTAAAGAAGGTGATGAATGTAAGAGTTGATAGGAGAAGTACAAGAGGAAGGCCAAGGTTTGGGTGAATGGATGGAGTGAAGGAAGCTCTGGGTGATAGGAGGATAGATGTGAGAGAGGCAAGAGAGCGTGCTAGAAATAGGAATGAATGGTGAGCGATTGTGACGCAGTTCCGGTAGGCTCTGCTGCTTCCTCCGGTGCCTTGAAAGACCGCAGAGGTAGGAGCAGCAGGGGATTCAGCATTATGAAGCTTCATCTGTGGTGAATAACAGGGGGAGGGTGGGCTGTGGCACCCCTAGCAGTACCAACTGAACACAGTCGAGTCCCTTGTCAGGCTGGGAGGAACATAGAGAGGAGAGGTCCCCTTTTCTGTTTCATTTGTTTGATGTCGGCTACCCCCCAAAATTGGGGGAAATGCCTTGGTATATGTATGTATGTACAATCTAAAGGCAAGGCTCAAGGATGGGCGATAACCTTTCACCGCCAAGACCGAGAAGAACTTTTCCTCCCGAAGGTACACAAGGACATCCACTATTGCTGAATAGTGGCATCAAGAGGAGGGATACCCCTTCTACAACACCAACCACACAAGACTGTCCACTTAGCCTGGTACACAGCAGCTGAAAATTCCCAGAGGTATCCAGACATCTTCTTTGTAATGTGTTGTGAAAATCCTCTCTTTGTGAAGAGATGCTGGATAACATCCATGCGTGAAGATGTCCCTCTATGACTTTGTAGATGTTCATGTTGTTGTTGTCTGAGTAGATCTTGACTTGGAGGGAGTTTTCTCAAGACTTCTGTCCGTAGCTGAAGAAGATCCGGGAATCATTCCGCATGCCACAGCAGAGCTATGAGGGTCATTGCCCAGTTGCTGGACGATCTTGCTTTGTTGAGCACCTTTCTCATCGGGCAAAACGGGAAAGGCGTAGACGTCGATATTGTCCAACCGTACAGTAGTTGGAATGCATTTTGCCAGAGGGCCTGAGGATCCAGTAACGGGGAACAGTTGGCTACTAGATGATTCAAAGACCTCTCAGAGCCCACTATCCGAGTCACTCTGCTCAGGTTATCTGTGAGCAGATTGCTCTTCCCTGGAATGAAGCGAGCCAATAGGGACACTGAGTTGTGTTCTGCCCATCTTAGCATCTCCACTGCTAGATGGCAAAGGTGCTGAGAAAAGGTACCGCCTTGCTTATTTATATAAGCCATTCTTATTAATACTTAATAAGCCACAATCCTAGTTGGAAAAGCAGGATGCTATAAGCCAAGGGGCCCCAACAGGGAACATAGCCCAGTGAGGAAAGGAAACAAGTAAAAAAATAATTAAAGAGCAGTAACAATATTAAAATAAATAACTCCTATATAAACTATAAAAAATTTAACAAAACAAGAAGAGAAATTAAATTAGTGTGCTCGAGTGTACCCTAAAGCAAGAGAACTCTAACCCGAGACCGTGGAAGATCATGGTACAGAGGCTATGGCACTACCCATGACAAGAGAACAATGGTTTGATTTTGGAGTGTCCTTCTCCTAGAAGAGCTGCTTACCTTAGCTAGAGTCACTTCTACCCTTACCAAGAGGAAAGTAGCCACTGAATGATTAAAGTGCAGTAGTTATCCTCTTGGGTGAAGAAGAATTGTTTGGTAATCTCAGTGTTGGCAGGTGTATGAGGACAGAGGAGAATCTGTAAAGAATAGGCCAAACTATTCGGTGTATGTGTAGGCAAAGGGAAAGTGTACCATAACCAGAGAGAAGAATCCAATGTAGTAATGTTTGGCCAGTCAAAGGACCCCATATCTCTCTACTACCTACTACCTACTACACCCACCATCTCAGGTCCGTCCTCTGCTCAGGTCCCATGGGGATCAGCGAGTCTGGTGAACCCTCGTGTTGATCCAAACTGGACTTCATCCGCCAATGAAGGGATCATATTCGTAGCTGACCACTGAATACCTGACGTTCCAGGGACAATAGGTAACCTATAGACGTAACCACTACTGCACTGGAAGTGCGTCTTGTTGTAAGAAGGAACTTGCTACCTTCTTCAACCTCTGAATCCTGTCGTTGGAAGGGAAGACTTTCTGCATATTGGCATCTATGATCATTCCGTACAAAAGTCTATGTGACGGTAGCAGGAAGGACTCTTCAATACTTCCTTGATGACGGATGGACTGGGATCTGGAAGTATTTATCCTTCAGGTCCAGCATGCACATGAAGTCCTGTAATCTTATTGACTGTCTTACCATGTCTGCCATATCCATCCTGAATGGAGTCTGTTGCACAAACTTGTTCAGGGAGGAAAGGTCGATGACAGGCCTCCAGATGCCTTCTTCAAGGATAGAATCAACTGTAGAAGCCTGGGGACTCATCTAGGACCTCTTGGAGAGTGCCCTTCTTTAACGTGGTCTGGACTTCGGCCCTGAAGGCCAGCTCCTTCACGGATCCCTTCGTGTAGGAGCTCAACAGAACCGAGTGTGTCAATGGAGGGAGAGATTGCATGAATGGGACGCAATAACCTGACATAAGTATTTGATGTTGCTACTGTTTTTGGAATGTTTTATTTTGGTTATTTATTGTTTCTCATGTCGTTTGTTTGTTTCCTTTCCTCACTGGGCTATTTGTCCCTGTTGGAGCCCTTGGGCTTATAGCATCTCGCTTTTCCAACTAGGATTGTAGCTTGGCTAGCAATAATAATAGTCATCATAATCATGCTGGTAATGGCACAGTTGCAAGATATGCACTATTTCCTTAACCTACTAATGTATGCCAATAAGACTGAATGATGAAGGCATAAAAACAAACTGAAAAGAAATAATAGCAAATTTCCGAAGCCTATAAACCGTTGCTTGCCAAGTTTGACAGTACACAGTGAAAGCAAAGAGGTGTATCAGCAATAAATGATCAAAGACTTCCCAATCTTACAATGATTCCCCTTTACTTATATAAAACAGAATAAGATACCTCCAAAAAAATAACCAATAACAATGAAGTTGAATTGAATACTGGATAAATTTGTCTTTTGCTTAAGAGATGAAAAGTCACTACCAAAGTTTAGTGGACAGGATTCTGACAAACAATAACTCCAAGATACTTTTCAGTAAACTATGAGAAATGTTATTTTCATTAGTAAAATAAATTTTTGAATATACTTACCCGGTGATCATGTAGCTGCAGCTCTGCTGCCCGACAGAAAAAACCTACGGGCGGGATACGCCAGCGATCGCTATACAGGTGGGGGTGTACAACAACAGCGCCATCTGTCGAGTAGGTACTCAAGTACTTCTTGTCAACAAAGAACCAATTTTCTCCTCGGTCCACTGGGTCTCTATGGGGAGGAAGGGTGGGTCCTTTAATTCATGATCACCGGGTAAGTATATTCAAAAATTTATTTTACTAATGAAAATAACATTTTTCAATATTAATCTTACCCGGTGATCATGTAGCTGATTCACACCCAGGGGGGTGGGTGGAGACCAGCATACATGTTAACAATAGAAGCTAAGTATCCCGTATTTCATTTTAGCAGTTATTCAAAATAACAAACATAAAATTAATAAGTACCTGGTAAGGAAGTCGACTTGAACCATTACTCTGCCTTTTTAAGTACGTCTTCCTTACTGAGCCTCGCGATCCTCTTAGGATGCTGAGCGACTCCTAGGTGCTGAAGTATGAAGGGCTGCAACCCATACTAAAGGACCTCATCACAACCTCTAATCTAGGCGCTTCTCAAGAAAGAATTTGACCACCCGCCAAATCAACCAGGATGCGAAAGGCTTCTTAGCCTTCCGTACAACCCAAAAACAACAATAAAAAGCATTTCAAGAGAAAGATTAAAAAAGGTTATGGGATTATGGGAATGTAGTGGTTGAGCCCTCACCTACTACTGCACTCGCTGCTACGAATGGTCCCAGGGTGTAGCAGTTCTCGTAAAGAGACTGGACATCTTCAAGGTAAAATGATGCGAACACTGACTTGCTTCTCCAATAGGTTGCATCCATTACACTCTGCAGAGATCTGTTTTGTTTGAAGGCCACTGAAGTAGCGACAGCTCTAACTTCATGTGTCCTTACCTTCAGCAAAGCATGGTCCTCCTCATTAAGATGAGAATGGGCTTCTCTAATCAAAAGTCTGATGTAATAAGAAACTGCGTTCTTTTTCAATATTAATCTTACCCGGTGATCATGTAGCTGATTCACACCCAGGGGGGTGGGTGGAGACCAGCATACATGTTAACAATAGAAGCTAAGTATCCCGTATTTCATTTTAGCAGTTATTCAAAATAACAAACATAAAATTAATAAGTACCTGGTAAGGAAGTCGACTTGAACCATTACTCTGCCTTTTTAAGTACGTCTTCCTTACTGAGCCTCGCGATCCTCTTAGGATGCTGAGCGACTCCTAGGTGCTGAAGTATGAAGGGCTGCAACCCATACTAAAGGACCTCATCACAACCTCTAATCTAGGCGCTTCTCAAGAAAGAATTTGACCACCCGCCAAATCAACCAGGATGCGAAAGGCTTCTTAGCCTTCCGTACAACCCAAAAACAACAATAAAAAGCATTTCAAGAGAAAGATTAAAAAAGGTTATGGGATTATGGGAATGTAGTGGTTGAGCCCTCACCTACTACTGCACTCGCTGCTACGAATGGTCCCAGGGTGTAGCAGTTCTCGTAAAGAGACTGGACATCTTCAAGGTAAAATGATGCGAACACTGACTTGCTTCTCCAATAGGTTGCATCCATTACACTCTGCAGAGATCTGTTTTGTTTGAAGGCCACTGAAGTAGCGACAGCTCTAACTTCATGTGTCCTTACCTTCAGCAAAGCATGGTCCTCCTCATTAAGATGAGAATGGGCTTCTCTAATCAAAAGTCTGATGTAATAAGAAACTGCGTTCTTCGACATCGGTAAAGCAGGTTTCTTAATAGAACACCATAAAGCTTCTGATTGTCCTCGTAATGGCTTCGTACGTCTTAAATAGTACTTAAGAGCTCTTACTGGGCATAGTACTCTCTCTTGTTCGTTTCCAACCAAACTGGACAGACTTGGAATCTCGAACGATTTGGGCCAAGGACGAGAAGGGAGTTCGTTTTTAGCTAAAAAACCAAGCTGTAAGGAACATGTAGCCGTTTCAGATGTAAATCCTATGTTCCTGCTGAAGGCGTGTATCTCACTGACTCTTTTAGCTGTTGCTAAGCAAACGAGGAAAAGAGTCTTCAAAGTGAGATCTTTAAAAGAGGCTGATTGAAGCGGTTCGAACCTTGCTGACATCAGGAACCTTAAAACCACGTCTAAGTTCCAACCTGGTGTGGCTAACCGACGCTCCTTTGAGGTCTCAAAAGACTTAAGGAGGTCCTGTAGATCTTTGTTGTTGGAAAGATCTAAGCCTCTGTGGCGGAAGACTGCTGCCAACATGCTTCTGTAACCTTTGATCGTAGGAGCTGAAAGGGATCTTACCTTCCTTAGGTGTAAAAGGAAGTCAGCTATCTGCGTTACAGAGGTACTGGTTGAGGATACTGAATTCGCCTTGCACCAGCTTCGGAAGACTTCCCATTTTGACTGGTAGACCTTGAGAGTGGATGTCCTCCTTGCTCTGGCAATCGCTCTGGCTGCCTCCTTCGAAAAGCCTCTAGCTCTTGAGAGTCTTTCGATAGTCTGAAGGCAGTCAGACGAAGAGCGTGGAGGCTTGGGTGTACCTTCTTTACATGCGGCTGACGCAGAAGGTCGACTCTTAGAGGAAGAGTCCTGGGAACGTCTACTAGCCATTGCAGTACCTCGGTGAACCATTCTCTCGCGGGCCAGAGGGGAGCAACCAACGTCAACCTTGTCCCTTCGTGAGAGGCGAACTTCTGCAGTACCTTGTTGACAATCTTGAACGGGGGGAACGCATAAAGGTCTAGATGGGACCAATCCAGAAGAAAGGCATCTACGTGAACTGCTGCTGGGTCCGGAATCGGTGAGCAATAATTTGGGAGCCTCTTGGTCATCGAGGTAGCGAACAGATCTATGGTGGGCTGACCCCACAGGGTCCATAGTCTTTTGCAAACATTCTTGTGAAGGGTCCATTCTGTAGGGATGATCTGACCCTTCCGGCTGAGGCGGTCTGCCATGACATTCATGTCGCCTTGAATGAACCTCGTTACAAGCGATATGTTTCGATCTCTTGACCAGGTGAGGAGGTCCCTTGCGATCTCGAACAACGTCATCGAATGAGTCCCTCCTTGCTTGGAGATGTACGCCAAGGCTGTAGTGTTGTCGGAGTTCACCTCCACCACCTTGCCTAGAAGGAGGGACTTGAAGCTTCTCAAGGCCAGATGAACTGCCAGTAGCTCCTTGCAGTTGATGTGTAGTGCTCTTTGATCCGGATTCCACGTGCCCGAGCATTCCCGACCGTCCAGTGTCGCACCCCAGCCCGTGTCCGATGCGTCCGAGAAGAGAAGGTGGTCGGGGGTCTGAACAGCCAGTGGTAGACCTTCCCTGAGAAGAATGTTGTTCTTCCAAGTCAGTGCAGACTTCATCTTCTCGGAGATAGGAACTGAGACCGCTTCTAGCGTCATGTCCTTTCTCCAGTGAGCAGCTAAGTGATACTGAAGGGGTCGGAGGTGGAGTCTCCCTAACGCGATGAACTGGTCCAGCGATGAAAGCGTCCCTATTAGACTCATCCACTGTCTGACTGAACATCGGTTCCTCTTCAGCATGCTCTGGATGCATTCTTGGGCTTGACTGATTCTGGGGGCCGACGGAAAAGCCCGAAAAGCTTGACTCTGAATCTCCATACCTAGATAGACTATAGTTTGGGATGGGACGAGTTGGGACTTTTCTATATTGACCAGGAGACCCAATTCCTTGGTCAGATCCAGAGTCCATTTGAGATTCTCCAGACAGCGACGACTTGACGCAGCTCTTAAAAGCCAGTCGTCCAAATAGAGGGAGGCTCTGATGTCTGCTAAATGTAGGAATTTGGCAATATTCCTCATCAGTTTGGTAAACACTAGAGGTGCCATGCTTAGGCCAAAGCACAGGGCTTGGAACTGGTAAACCACCTTCCCAAAGACGAACCTTAGGAAAGGTTGGGAATCTGGGTGGATGGGGACGTGAAAGTACGCGTCCTTTAGGTCTAACGAGACCATCCAGTCTTCCTTCCTGACCGATGCTAGCACCGACTTCGTCGTCTCCATGGTGAACGTCTGCTTGGTGACAAAGACATTTAGAGCACTGACGTCTAGCACCGGTCTCCACCCTCCTGTCTTCTTCGCTACTAAGAAGAGACGGTTGTAGAAGCCCGGGGATTGATGGTCCCGGACTATGACTACCGCTCCCTTTTGTAGCAAGAGAGACACCTCTTGCTGTAAAGCTAGCCTCTTGTCCTCCTCTCTGTACCTGGGAGAGAGGTCGATGGGAGTTGTTGCTAGAGGGGGCTTGCGCAAGAATGGAATCCTGTACCCCTCTCTGAGTAACTTCACAGACTGTGCGTCTGCACCCCTGTTCTCCCAGGCCTGCCAGTAGTTCTTGAGCCTGGCTCCCACTGCTGTCCGGAGAAGATGGCAGTCAGACTCTGCTTCTTGAGGACTTGGAACCCTTCTTCTTGTTGCCACGTTGACTATCGGCACGGGTACCTCCTCTGCTGGAGGTTCTGCCACGAAAGGGCGGAATGAACCTAGACACTGGTGTGTCCATCCTAGGTCTAGGCACGGAAGGTAAAGCTGTGACTTTACGTGCGGATGACGCCACCAGGTCATGGGTGTCTTTCTGGATCAACGAGGCGGCAATCCCCTTGATCAGCTCTTCAGGAAAGAGACACTTGGATAGCGGAGCAAACATCAGCTCTGACTTCTGACATGGCGTGACTCCCGCCGACAAGAAGGAGCAAAGGTGATCTCGCTTCTTAAGAACTCCAGACACGAAAGAAGCCGCAAGCTCGCCAGACCCATCCCGAATGGCTTTGTCCATGCAGGACATGATGAGCATGGCAGAGTCCTTATCCGAAGGGGAGGTCTTTCTGCTCAACGCTCCCAAACACCAGTCCAGGAAGTTGAAGATCTCAAACGCACGGAAAACTCCCTTCAAAAGATGGTCCATGTCCGAAGAAGTCCAGCAAATCTTGGACCGTCTCATAGCCAGCCTGCGGGGAGAGTCTACCAGGCTTGAGAAGTCGCCCTGGGCAGAGGCAGGAACTCCCAAGCCGAGAACCTCTCCTGTGGCATACCATACGCTAGATCTGGAAGCAAGCTTGGCCGGGGGAAACAAGAAGGTTGTCTTCCCAAGTTGCTTCTTGGTCTGCAGCCACTCTCCCAGTACCCTTAAAGCTCTCTTGGACGAGCGAGCGAGTACGAGCTTCGTAAAGGCAGGAGTTGCTGACTGCATGCCTAAAGCGAACTCAGAGGGAGGTGAGCGTGGAGCTGCAGACACAAACTGGTCCGGATACAACTCCTTAAACAGGGCAAGGACTTTCCTAAAGTCTAAGGAGGGAGGCGTAGTCTTGGGTTCGTCTATGTCGGAGTGTTGATCGTCCAAATGCGCAGCTTCGTCGTCATCAGAGATTCCTTCATCCGAATGTTGAGGAGGAAGCGGCAAAGGAGGAGAAGAAAGCTGAACGGCTGAATCCGGCAGCACGGGTGCATGCGTAGCTGCACTGGATCCAACATCATGCCGCTGCTGGTCAGTCTGAGAGCTGGCAACAACAAAAGCGGAGTGGTGGTGCGTGGTGGGGACTGCCGTGGGTTGCGGATACTGCCGCATTGCGTCAAAACACGGCAGCTTGACTGCACCTTCCCACTGCTGATGCGGTAGCTCACACATGTCAACGGAGGGTGCCGCACGTCGGCTAACGTCAACATGCGTCTGGCAGGGTCGACTGCGCATCGGTGGTGGAGCTCTCACAGCCGGAGTGTGGGAGCAGGCAGCCGCAGTGTCAGCTGAGCGCACAACCGTGGCAGGTTGTAGGTTAACGGGTGCAGCGTCAACCTTCTCAGCACGATACTCCTGCATGAAGGAAGCTAGCTGAGTCTGCATAGACTGCAGCAAAGACCACTTAGGGTCTACAGCGGTTGGTGCGGCAACAGACGGAGTGATTGCCTGCTGCGGAACCACTCTACCTCTCTTGGGAGGTGTGCAGTCTTCGGAAGACTGCGGCGAGTCCGAACTGACCCAGTGGCTACACCTGGGCCGTTGGACTCGCTCGGAAGGGACCTTGCGCTTGAGAGGTCGTGAGACCTTGGTCCAGCGTTTCTGTCGAGAAACTTCTTCCGCAGACGAGGAATGAATGGACTCACTCGTCTGTTTGTGGGTGGGACGATCTCTGCAAGATACGTCCTCAACCACTGAGGGTACGTCTGTACGCTGATCAAGGCCTGTCGAACCCTTTAGTCGTACGACATTGCTTCTCCCCTGGGCTTGGGAGCTTGCAAGAGGTCCCGGACTGGGAGGACGACAGGCACGAACAGACGCACCCTCATGCGTAACACTGACACTTTTCACTGCACTTGCACTCACTACACTTCCCACTGCACTTTTCTCCTTCAACTCTTTGACGTCAGCCAAGAGTTGATTGCGGTCATTCGCTAATGACTCAACTCGGTCACCAAGAGCCTGAATGGCACGCATCATATCCGCCATCGAGGGTTGATGAGAGCTAGTAGAAGGGTCGGGTGTAACCACTACAGGGGAAGGAATAGGTTGTGGGGCATGGGGAGAGGAAAAATCAATAGAGCGAGACAAACTCCTCCTGATCCTATCCTTCTCTAGCCTACGTGCATTCTTAAGGAATTCTTGAAAATCGAATTCCGAAAGCCCAGCGCATTCCTCACATCGATCTTCCAATTGACAGGCTTTACCCCTACAATTGGAACAAACGGTGTGAGGATCTATAGAGGCCTTCGGAAGACGCCTAGAACAGTCCCTAGCGCTACACTGCCTGTACTTGGGGACTTGAGTAGGGTCAGACATCTTGAATTAGTCAAAGGGGGAAATCCAAAATCTATCCAAGTCGTCAACAAATAATCCAAAATCTAATCAATGAAAGTGATAAAGTATTGATGACAACTTCTGTACAGCGAAAGCTAATAACTAGAGAGAATACTTCACCAAATAGCGTGAAAATCAACTCCAGAAACAACAGCGTATCAAGTAAGTCTTGCCGGTGGCACGACAGAGAGAAAATTGATTCTTTGTTGACAAGAAGTACTTGAGTACCTACTCGACAGATGGCGCTGTTGTTGTACACCCCCACCTGTATAGCGATCGCTGGCGTATCCCGCCCGTAGGTTTTTTCTGTCGGGCAGCAGAGCTGCAGCTATATGATCACCGGGTAAGATTAATATTGAAAAAGACCATTTCAATGCCCTACAGACCAATAGGAGTCTAGTTTTAAAATTTCAGTTACAGAGGATTTTTATATCAGTTTCACTTTTCAGAACTTTACTTCTTCATCACTGAAGTGAAACTAAGCGAATGTGTACATCCAGTTAAACTAAGACTTACAAACCTATCAACAATCAACAAATGACTTCAAAGGTGTGAAATTATGGAGCAATGTCAATTCAACCAGGTTAAGTGAGCCACAACTTCCTGTATATCTGAGATAAAAGCAAAGATAAGGATGTGAATCCCAATTAAATTAAAAAATATATCTAAAAAAAAATTAAGAAAAGCCATGTTTACATCATAGATAGAGGTACTTAGGTAAAAGTTTAAATTTAATGATTTCCACATGAGATTTGTTGAATAACCCACTTGTAACACAACTTAAGTTTGTCAAGATATTAATGAAATTTCAACAACCAAGACAATTAAGCTGAAAATGTGAAAATAAAATAATCAAAACACCTTAAACTAGACAATTCATTCATTTTCTAGGTAACCAAGTTTAACCAGATAATGACATTCTTCGAATTTAAAGAAATTAAGGCCTCCTTTATTTTCATACTTTCCTGTTTATATCACCATCTGGATTATACTAATTGCTGATGCCACTGTAAGATCAATGTATAAATCAGGCATAAACAAAATAACTCTATTCTAATCAAAACTACTAAAATCATACTAACCATGACAACAATCTAATCATTAAAATAGTGAATATATTTTTGTCTATAAATTTTCTTTTCAAATCAATCAACCTAGAAAGTCCTCAGCATTGAACAGTACAATTTTTTTTTTATCAGAGTTGGAAGTAAAATGCACACAAAACATCATAAATTTCATGTTTATTTTTGTAAGCCCCTTACCGGCTAGGCAATTGAAGGTATATCATACATGCAAATAACTAGCAGTGCCTGTAATAAAAAACAATATCTGTTAACTCACCTTTGACTGTAAATCATTTCTGATATTTGTTATTTCTGTAAGTTGATTCTGAAGAGCTTGATGTTTTTCTTGAAGAACAGCTAACTGTTCTTTTGTTTCCTCAAGTATCTTGTCTACTACCTCAACTGCTCTGTTTCCTACAGGTGTTTGTCTACCAGGATTCCCTTATTAAAAATGCACACAAAATTACATAAAGTACTATAAAAAATACCTCTGCTAATCTTAGATATTAAATTCAATTTTAAAATATTCTAGCAAGGCTGATAATTCTCTCCAGTAAAATAAAAATCAGATTTTCTAGGCATTCACAACAAAATGTTGCTGCTTAATATAAAAAATATTTGTATATTGATTTCAATTGTCTTAAAAATTTTTATAGTATGTACACAATGACCTGAAACTCAATCTCTCACTACTTTTACTTTGCATACACATTCTTTCAACCTCATTTAGAGTAATATACTGTAGTATCGTGAACATTTAAATTTTAAATTGTGAGTAAAACAATTAACTATTTATTTTTCAGAAACTTCAGCATAATTATATTATACTTTTATGAAAGGCTCTAAAATTTTAAAATTCTTATCAATTCACAATACTCTCAAAATTTAAATAGAATTAAATCTCCTAAAAATTATAAGGGAAAATATAGATCATTGCTTTCAATTATTTTTCAAAATCTATTTAAAATTGCTATACTGGTCTTTTAGAGCCATTATAAAAACCCATTCACCTGGTTGTGGAGAAGATGGGGCATCCTGGAAGTTAACTGGAGAAGAGTATTCAAAAGATTCTTCGATGGTACGATTCCCTACCCTATTATTTTCAAGGCACTGACGAAGCTCCTCAAGCTCGACCTTAAGAGAGAGAGAGAAAAATAGTCAACATCTATTAATTTCCACAGTGATAAGTTAATATTATGAATATAGAATCTGCAAACATACAGAAAAGATATGATGCTTAGAAACTGGAAATAGACAGGCATTTTGAAATGTGAAGAGAAAGGG
This sequence comes from Palaemon carinicauda, assembly GCF_036898095.1. Lineage (NCBI taxonomy): Eukaryota > Metazoa > Arthropoda > Malacostraca > Decapoda > Palaemonidae > Palaemon > Palaemon carinicauda. The sequence continues at coordinate 15,603,828 of NC_090759.1, forward strand.
TGATGAGCAGTTAATCTTAAAAGTAGACATGGAAGCAGCAGCACAGATGAATAAGAATCATCAGAAAATCATTAATTGGAATTTTACAAATAAAGTGCTAAATATGAAGGCATGGAGTGGCAACCCAAATAACATACTGTATTGTATATTCTAGTGTAACAAAAATAAAAAGTTTCAGAATCATTTGATACCATGCAGTTTCCTAACTGAAAAGGGTCACCAGAGTGGAAGCATGGTAATCAATTGCCTGATTAAGGCTCATATCTTATCATTTAAACCCATAAATCATACAAATATTGCTAAAAGCATGTGGGGATATGATCTCTTATGCTATTTCCAAGGCAAACAATCAGATTGCTACACGACCTAAAACAGAGGTTCTAACAGGTACATGAAATAAACAAATTGATAGATTTATGCAAATGGAGTAAGAACAACAAGTAGTAAATTAAGTAAAAAAATCTAAACTGACATTCAGGTGTTCACAAAAATTAACTGCAAATGATACTGATGTAAGAACAAATTAAGTTAACAAGAAAATAAAATAAAAATAAAATATAACACATCAAGAACATATAAAAAATTAAAATAAAGAATTTTAAAATGAAAATAGTTATGAAACAAAAAATACACCTTACCTTGAATTCATGTATGCGAAAAGCTTGCTCATCAATGATACTTTCATTTTCCATCTTTGCTCTTATAACTGTGGAAAGCTCTTCTTCCAGTCTATCTCTTTCTGCAGAGGTTAGTGTTAGCCGCGTATGTAGAGAATTATTCTGCAAAAGAAAAGCAATAGTACTTTAGTAGGAAATAAAACTTACTTAGGAATTAATCTAAACAGTACGAGGAACGTAAAGTACTAATAGGAAAATGTTTTATAAAAGTAGTGTACTACCATCTATTCGATATGGATGAAATATAAAATTGAGAAAATTCACAAATTTTTAGGTTCTGCATTTTTCATAATTATACAAACCCGAGTCCTTAAATAGGAGTATGATTTCAGCTTAGCTGGAAATCAGCTGTTAAAATTTGAATGAGATGCGTTAGAAGTTACTGGTTAGTGGCAGGGAAGCGCTGCCCCTCACTAGTACACCGAGATGCCACCTTGACCTCCACTTATAGAGTTGAGGCAAGAAGCTAAAACTTGAAGGACTCGGGTTTCTATAACCATGAAAAATAATAATTACTTGGGATGTAAAGTCACTCAGACCTTAAGAGGTGCGGATACTGACTCCATACCACCTTCAAAGGTTAGGCTAGATTACTGTCTATGGACAGACGGTCACAGTAGAACATATCTTTGTGAGGATAGACTATACTGTCAATGTAAAGCCAACTTATGTTGCTTGGTAGTTTCATGAAGCCAAAAGGAAATGGAATTTCTTGAAATCTTTTTAGTCCTTTCAGTACTAATCAAGGGATTTTGAATCTGCGGTCTGAAAGGTAGGGTTCTATTCAAGTAATGTAGCATCTAATCCCCCTCACAGGACAAAAGAGGAAATCAGCCTGATTGTTGGTCGCATCACAAAGGGAAGATATGAGGAAATTCAATCAATTTCATCCTTGATGGCAGGGTTCTGATTTTCTTCACAAACTATGCAAATAAAGTCAATGAAACCTTTCTCCATCCCTCAGAATGAGATACAACATACCGTGAAGTTCACCTACTATCTTCACCAAGACTAACACAAAGAGGAAGTCTTCAGTGAGGTCCTTATCCAACACTTGTCATAGTGCTTTGCAAGGGGGCCTATTAAAAGACCTATGGACTCTCGGCGGATAAGATTGCTCGAAGCTCTTCATGAGCATAAACAAGTCCCATGATGAGTAAAGTTCAAAGCCCTTCAGTCTATAGACCTGACGAGGCTCAAGCCCTGAGACCTGGGGTAATCAGTACCTTGTTGATCCCCCTTTAAATCAGGTAAAACAGTGGCAAAGCATAAGTGTTAAGGACATCCCCAAGGTGTTGGAGGCATCATGTAGACCTGCTGCTGGTCCAGGATATGCAAACAGTAAACTGGAAGCTTGTGTTGAACTTTGTGGCAAACAGGTTTATTGACAGAGAACCCTACAAAGTCAGAAACCTTTTCACTACATAGGACAAAGTAATCATTCCACTACTACTACTTGACCTTGGTGATTGAGCTTGTCGGCCATTACATTCCTCTCAACTGGATGTAATCTTGCTGACAGCTCCATTACGTTGTCCAGCGCCCAGGAGTGTACCCGCTTTGCCAACTCACAGAGGTGCAGGGAAGCAGTATCTCCTCATTTATTGAAGTATACCACTACAATGGTGTTGTTGCTCATTATCACCAGTGACCTATCAGCTGTTGTTGAAATGACTCCAAGGCTAGAATAACTACTTTCATTTCAAAGATGTTGATGTACAAGCTTCTTTTCTCCTTGAACCAATACCCTGAGACAGTCTTGTTCCTCAAGTGTGCACCCCACCACTGCTTCAATGCGTCTGTGAAGATGCTTTTCTGGAGGCGGACCCCCATACTACATTCTCCCTTACTTCTTCATCGACAAGACCTATACATTGTGGGGAGTCTGCGGCTGCCAACCAGTGTGCATTCAGGTACCCTTGGAAGGAATACTGATGAAGTTGCCCATTAAGGCAAGAGTTTATACAGTACGAGAGGTGTTCAAGTAACTTTTACCAATGTCTTGCTGGAGTAAGTTGTTTGATGAGGAAGGGTTGCACTCCGTACATGAGACTGCTGATACAAATCTCCGAAGGAAAGATCTTCGCCTTCTTTGTATCTATAACCATACCCAAGTACTCCATCCTCTGCCCAGGCTCGAGAATAGACTTCTCCATATTTATCATAATACCCAGACTGAGACAAAACTCTAGAAATCTGTCTCTCTGCTGAAGAAGCTGTCCTCCCAAGGAGGACAGTATCAGCCAGTTGTTGAGGTCTCTCTTAAGAAGAATGCAGTTCACACATACCCCTGAGGATGAAGTGGAGGAACTTCCCACTAAACCAATGGAAAGGGATCTGAAAGTACCCATCTTTATGACCCAGTGACAAGACAAAATCGTTCCAGAAGTCTTACTGCTGAACGTAAGGTTTCGACATCTCAGTCCTGAACAGAATCAGCAGCATATACTTGTTCGAGGGGGAGAGGTCAATGACTGGTCTCCAGCCCACAGATGCCTTCTCCACTAGGAAGGTAGGCCTGTAAAAACCCAAAGGTCCGTCCCATTCAATCTGTAGCAATCCCTTGTCAAACAGCTTCCTTACCTTAAAATGAAGGGCGAGGTATGTGGTCGAATTTGGAATATAATACATAAATTTCTTCGGTATCCTAGCAAGAGATGGAGAGCCAATGAACAGAGTAATGTACTATACAATCCTGTAGGACCCATATCATTCACTTGTGTCGCTATACTGCTACCACTGTGCCCATTGGCTCACAAGGTATCCCCCCTTGTAGCAGTCTGAGCAGGGGACTGCTAGCCCTAGCACCACTTAGGTCCTCTTCTACCTGTCTCTTATGGTCTGACCAGAAAGAAATTGAAAAGTAGGAGCGGTGTCCGAGCTGGTGTGCAAGTCGATCTGGGTCTTAGCACCGCCAAATGTTTCTTAAGGGTGGATTTCAATGGTCTCAGAGCCGATGCTTTAGAGGTCTGCCTAGATATGGCATGGCCTTTAAAGGTCATTGTTCAGAGGAAAAGGAGTCCAGACTCGTCTTCCTCCCACTTTCCACAGCATTATCAACTTCTTACTGGGACCTAGGTCTGGGTCTGTTTTCGGGAGTGTTGTGAAGTGTCAATAGCTTCTCTATGCCCCATATTCTTTCCTAGCTTTGAGACCCCAGTTTCTGCATTTGATTAGCCAGTTGGTCCACTGGTTGGCAGACTGGTTTGCCACGAAGCTAACCAATTTGGCTCCAGATAAGACCAGGTTCGTAAACGTCCTCTTCTCCTTGGGTTCCCATAGGTTCTGGGAGAAAGCGAAGTACGATTCTGCAGTGGACCAGTAGTACAACAAAGACGATGCTTACAGGCTGACCATGGAGGTGGCTTCTATGGTAGCTAATTCAAAGTAAAGATTTTGCTTTGTGCTCAATCTTTCAAAAAAGATACCAGGGGTCAGTGTCATGATGCCTACATCAATTGGAAGGGAAGAAGGGCATGATAACTAGGGAACATAGAACAATAGAACATACACTGACGGAGAGATAGCTCCTACAGTATACTGTATAACCTACTTGCTTTTAAAGTTCATAAATCCAGACATCTGTTTGTCTACAGTGTCGATTGTTTCTCTGACAACTTCTGATCAGGGAAGCTCTAAAGATGACTGTGATCCTTGAGGAACATCAAAGTGCCTGTCAACTACAGCCTTGGCTCTCTCTACATGGTCCTTCGATGCTTTCCCTAGATTGTTTTGCTCCTTAATCAGGGCTAAAACCTTCACAAAGATAAATTCAGTTTCCAGGTTCTTCACCTCTGCAGGTGCAGGCCCTTAGTCAAGAGTTGTGGGATCTATTGTCTCCTTTCATTCCTCTTCACGTCGAGTAGACGGTTTTTCAAATTAATGTTCTCTCTCACTTCCCATTCCCCTAGTCTGAAAGGATTCCCTAGGTTCAACATCTGCCTTGAGTGACTGTGCTACTCCCTGTGCTGCTGAAGAGCTTACACTATCCCGTTAGAAGGACCTTAGGACTGATTCATTACCGCGGTCTGGAGAATGCATACGTGAGGCGGCTAGAGAGGAATTGTGGTGTGGACGACGATTACATCCTTGTAGTGACTGCATACTTTGTGAAGATCTTCACAAGATCTCCAGTTAATGCCTAAATAATTGTCATAACAGACAATATCCATCATTACCCAAGTACTGTGTGACACCTAACGTGTGTGAACAGAATGTGATTCAAAATGCTGTAATAGTGAATATATCTTAAATGTAGTCTTCTTCTTTTTTTTTTTTCTAGATGAAACGAGAGTAGGAAAAGCATCTGGTATGGATGGTGTGAGAGCTGAGATGTTGAAGGAAGGGGGTTTGACTGTACTTGAATGGTTGGTGAGATTGTTTAATATGTGTTTTGTGTTGTCGATGGTACCAGTAGATTGGGTTTGTGCGTGTATTGTACCACTATATAAGGGTAAGGGAGATGTGCATGAGTGTTGTAATTCAAGGGGTATTAGTTTGTTGAGTGTGGCGGGAAAAGTGTATGGTAGAGTACTGATTAATAGGATTAAGGATAAAACAGAGAATGCAATCTTAGAAGTACAGGGTGGTTTTAGAAGAGGTAGGGGTTGTATGAATCAGATTTTTACAGTTAGGCAGATATGCGAGAAATACTTAGCAAAAGGTAAGGAGGTGTAAGTTGAGTTTATGGATCTGGAGAAAGCGTATGATAAGAGTTGATAGGGAAGCAATGTGGAATGTGATGATGTTATATGGAGTTGGTGGAAGGTTATTGCAAGCAGTGAAAAGTTTCTACAAAGGTAGTAAAGCGTGTGTTAGGATAGGAAATGAAGTGAGCGATTGGTTTCCGGTGAGAGTGGGGCTGAGACAGGGATGTATGATGTCGCCGTGGTTGTTTAACTTGTATGTTGATTGAGTGGTGAGAGAGGTGAATGGTCGAGTGCTTGGACGAGGATTGAAACTGGTAGACGAGAATGACCATGAATGGGAGGTAAATAAGTTGTTGTTTGCGGATGATACTGTACTGGTTGTAGATGCGGAAGAAAAGCTTGGCCGATTAGTGACAGAATTTGGAAGGGTGTGTGAGAGAAGGAAGTTGAGAGTTAATGTGGGTAAGAGTAAGGTTATGAGATGTATGAGAAGGGAAGGTAGTGCGAGGTTGAATGTCATGTTGAATAGAGAGTTACTTGAGGATGTGGATCAGTTTAAGTACTTGGGGTCTGTTGTTGCAGCAAATGGTGGAGTGGAAGCAGATGTACGTCAGGGAGTGAATGAAGGATGCAAATAGTTGGGGGCAGTTAAGGGAGTAGTAAAAAATAAGACGGTTTGGCATGAATGTAAAGAGAGTTCAGTATGAGAAAGTGATTGTACCAACTGTAATGTATGGATCGCAGTTGTGGGGAATGAAAGTGACAGAGGGACAGAAATTGAATGTGTTTGAGATGACATCTCTAAGGAGTATGGCTGGTGTATCTTAAGTAGATAGGGTTAGGAATGAAGTAGTGAGGGTGAGAACGGGTGTAAGAAATGAGTTAGCAGCTAGAGTGGATATGAATGTGTTGAAGTGGTTTGGCCATGTTAAGAGAATGGAAAATGGCTGTCTGCTAAAGAAGGTGATGAATGCAAGAGTTGATGGGAGGAGTACAAGAGGAAGGCCAAGGTTTGGGTAGATGGATGGAGTGAAGGCAGCTCTGGGTGATAGGAGGATAGATATGAGAGAGGCAAGGGAGTGTGCTGGAAATAGGAATGAATGGCGAGCGATTGTGACGCAGTTCCAGTAGGCTCTGCTGCTTCCTACGGTGCCTTGGAAGATCGCGGAGATAGGAGCAGTAGGGGATTCAGTGTTATGAAGCTTCATCTGTGGTGGATAATGTGGAAGGGTGGGCTGTGGCACCCCTAGCAGTACCAGCCAAACTCGGTTGAGTCCCTTGTCAGGCTGGGAGGAACGTAGAGAGGAGAGGTCCCCTTTTCTGTTTCATTTGTTTGATGTCGGCTACCCCCCAAAATTGGGGGAAGTGCCTTGGTATATGTATGTATCAATCACAGAATTATTACACAAAAGCGCATGATACCTATACAGTAAGAGGTACAGTATTATACATCATACCCAGCCCTTATTATAGTAATTGTACGATAATTATCATTCAAATACATCCATACATACATATACCAAGGCACTTCCCTCAATTTTGGGGGGTAGCTGACATCAAACAAATGAAACAGAAAAGGGGACCTCTCCTCCCTACGTTCCTCCCAGCCTGGCAAGGGACTCAACCAAGTTCGGCTGGTACTGCTAGGGGTGCCACAGCCCACCCTCCCCCGTTATCCACCACAGATGAAGCTTCATAGTGCTGAATCCCCTACCTTAATTCCACTTTTGAAAGGCTTTCCTTATTCCTGGCACCAAATATTTCTCTTCTCTCCAAACTAAAGATTCTGTGCGGCATCCATTCAGCCATACTTTGTCTATTTATCTATTTACCAAGGCACTTCCCCAATTTTAGGGGGTAGCCAACATCAAAAAAAAAGGGGGGGGGGGGGGGGGCTTTTCTTCTCTTAGCTGCTTCCAGCCTGACGAGAGATTCAGCAGAGCATGTTTGATACTGCTAGGATACCACAGCCCACCATCCCCCATTATCCACCACATACTTTGTATCCTATAGTAATAATAATAATAATAATAATAAAAAAAATATGACTAGCTTCTTCATTAATTCTTAAAAACTTTCTCTGCAAGTTGCTTTACAATATGAGTTATTCTAAAAAACAAGACTTGTTAGTGGTTTGTAGACACGTACTGTACGATTATGATATCTTGCCTCTATCTAAATAATGATATCCTATGGTTAGCTTAAAAGAAATATTTGACTTTCTTAGCTATCTAATAATTTCTTACCTTAGTAGTAAGTTCATCATTTTCATCTGCAATGTGACGAACATTTTCTTGGAGTGAGGAGTTCTCTTTCCGTAAAACTGATAGCTCCTTACTCATGCGCTGAATCTGAAAAAGGATAAATGAAAAAAAAATTACAAATCAGTTCTAGAAACCTTCCTTTTGTTTCCATGACACTTACTTTTTTAACATGCCTGAAATAATTATGACCATTCCAGCCATAGCAAGCCAAGACTTATGGAGAGTTTAATAGTTAGGATATTTGTGAATCCCGAGACCTTTTTTCAATTACAGTACTGTACTAACAATATAAAATAAAAAACAGTCTTTGGCATGAGGCTTGATAAATTTACAAAACAAACTACAGTATGCAATGAAGGCAAGTGATAATACAAGTAGATTTACACAGCGCAAGAACTAAGGCATCACTAATAGTGACCATAGTGAATATTTAAGTGATGGTTGAATAAATAAGGGAAACATATAGAGAAAAATCGATAATTGCCTTGCTTATATATAAGTCTCATCTAAAGGAGAATACATAGAAAATTGGAACTGATAGAGCCAAATGAGCAAAATAAATGTTAATGTGAAGATAATGCAAAACACTGGAGTTGACTTACAGGTCCAAAAAGAGAACTTTGATAATGGGATTTATTTCAATTTCAATTACCTATGGTCTTCCCCTTGCTTCCTCAGCAAAACTCTTTCCCAGTGTCCATCAATACAAAAAACTTGAATAATTCCCACTCTCTCCCCATTCCAATTGCTTTACCCCTCTAGTAAGTTATGGTTGGGCACACTACCTGTGGTGCTCTATGGCAAACAATATCAACTTTGGGATGCTTCATATTTGAAATCAAACTGCCTAGCATGGTTTTGAAGCTACGTGGGTTAGGCAAGGTGCATCACGAAGCAATGTTTTGTTCCCCCGTTTAAAAATGATTTGAGTGCGCCTGATATTGGAAGTTTCATACTATATGCCGCAATACTGTACTGATCATTGCACAGAAAGGTTGCTCATAAGCGGGAGGAGAGATTAATTGATTTGAACTCCTATAAAATTCTTCTATCTCAGAATTTGTTCATAAACTAAGTTCTAAGCCAATCAATTTCATTCCGAACATTAGTCTGTTCATGCCTCATTTGAACAATTTCTATATCACCACCCAAATCCCCTAGACTGGACTATTCTGACCCTTCCCCTGATTTACCATCTTCTTTCCTTTTACATTTAGGGCCACTAATAGGAATTCTTTTAGAAATTAACTTGACATATTCTTACATGATCTTATCTGGGAACTTGGAACATTCTGCACATCGTATTAAACCACATTGTATTTCCCAAAACAAAGGGGGGATATGGATCTTTATCTTCTAAAATGAGCAAATTCACAATACTTTTAGCATACAAACGAATCTTAAAACCAGAAGAAGACATACTTGCAAGCCTCTGGGTTATCTAACAAACAAAAAAAGCAATAAATATACTAAATCAATATGAATTGTGCAGCCGGATGAAAAAATATCAGATTTTCGAGAGACTGGCAATTACTGTAATGATATGTCCACAATCCGATATTGATTACTTTAGAGCTACACAGATGGTATACCCTGTCATAATATGGTAGGGAGGAGGGGAAATAGAATTAAAGAATTGAAAGGAGTAAATGATAGAGAAAAAAAATCTAACCTAAAAAGTACCACGTTTACACTTCAGAGTAAGTATAAAGATTAATGCAATAAAGTACAGTACTACGTTCAAGTACATACAGTACTGCATGAGCTTCTTACAATTATGACCATATTTTATAATTAGAAGTTTCCAGACTACAACACTCACTTCGTAGAATTAGGTACGCCATTATTTCTAATAGTCTGTTTTTGTTTTGCGAGGCGCAATACTAGACAATATGATCAATTTGTAATAATCTATATCATTCCTAGCATACAAACATTCCACTATCTATATTGGGTATATTTTTTTCAGCAAAGCTGAACTAGCCATGATAATTTCAAGTGTACCGCACCCACTTGTTAGAGGGTGGGGGTGGGGGTAGCTCGGTTACCCTACTCACTCACACACCTGGGTTGAGTAATAACTTTGCTTACTGGTAGGACTTTTTGGGGGACAGGGCAGCAGGCCAATGTGAATAAATAATGGAATGTTTGTATGCTACAAAAAATACAAATTATTACAAATTTGTCATTTGTTCCAGCACAAATACAAACCTTCCACTATTTATATTGAATAAACTCACTCGCACGAGGGAGGAAGTCCTATACCAACTGGCTTTGGTATTTTGATCTGTGGTTCTCTCTACTTCGGGAAGCCCGAAGTAGTGGGAACCCTACCTTCGCTAAATTCTCGTGCTATGCCCTATTAGCAGCCTGCAGAAGTTTGTGTTCGTGAAACTAGCAACGCGGCTGGTCTATAACGTAAGAACTCTAATAAAAATCCGAGATTCTTTAGATTTTACCCAGTACCCTCCCTCGAAGAGGTATTGGGGATGCAACAAAGTAGTATTTCTGTACTTAGGATACACAAGTGAAATGAGTCTTACATGCAGAGGGGTGAGGTCAGCTTGTGCTGAGGTACCATGGTGCTGTTTTCCCTGGGGGGGGGGAGGAAGAAATAGTCAGTCATTTTATTCATTCACCCGAGTAACCTCATTCCTCAACCCTCTGCTACTTGTCCATCAAAGAGATTGAGCTGTTTTAGACCATTTGTGCAGCCACAACAGGACCTATGGAGAACGTGTCCTGGTTTCTGTGTGTTATGTCTTGCAGGTAGTGGGCAGTGAACGTCGACGTTTCATGCGCCCTCTTGCAGAACCTATGCCATGGATTAGTTCTTTTTGAAAGCCAGGGACATTGCAATGCCTCCAACATCATGAGTTCTGGGTCGTTTGGAAAGAGGAGGGTGTGGATTGAAAGGAAACTCAATTACCTTCTAAATCCAGGAGGAAAAGGTATTCCTTGTGACCCTCCTCTTGACCTTCCCCATGCTGACAGTCTTGACATAAGGGGGCAAGCTGCTGTCATTCTTTTACGGTATAGTAACACCACAGACTCCTAACTGGGCAAAGCCCAAGTTTGTTTGGGTCTTTAGTCACAGAACAAACTTTCTATCAGGAATGGGCCGAATCTAGGGTACAGCACACAGATTTTGAGTCTTAGCAATGAACTCAGGGACGAAGCTGAGAATCACTTCTCCCAATCTCTCAATGTCAGGATGCCTGAAAACTTTAAATCAATCAATCAATCTCCCCATCTCCTAGAGTAGGAGAAGTCAGAAGATAAACCCTGCAACTCACTAACTCTCTTGGCCGAAGGCAAAGCGAGTAGGAAAACTGTCTTCCATGTAAGAAGGCGATCTATTACCTGGCATAAAGGTTCATAGAGAGGGACCTTAAGAGACTGAAGGACCTGAACCGCGTTCCAAGGAGGAGGTCTAAGTTCCGACTGGGGACAAGTCATCTCAAAATTTTGTATGAGTAGAGGCATTGAGGGGAGTGATACTCCTTCCATGACATCAGTCACAAAAGACCAATCACTTCGCCAGAAAGACTGATGCTGAAAAGCGTCTGTGGTGTGTAGACATCCTTTGCCTCTCTCAGAGAGGGTGTGCTGGACAATTTCTAGGCATGAAGTCGAAGCGAAGCTACGGCTTTGTGGAAGATGTTGGCATGTGGCTGTTTTAATAGATACTGTCCTGGAGGAAGTTCACTCAAAAACTCCGTCAGGAGCTGCAGAAGGTCAGGGAACCATTCTGTGTGATGCCATAGCTGAGCTATTGAAGTCATTGATAAGTTCTTGCTTATTCAGACTTAGTTTAGGACCTTCTCACCAGACCGAACAGGGGAAATGCGTAGACATCTAAGCTGTCCCACCGTTGTTGGAATATATCTGGTTCAAGAGCCTAGGGGTTCGGGACTGGGGAACATTCGAGTGGAAGCCTGAAGTTCAGGGCCGTTGCGAACAGGTCCACAGTCGAGGAACCCGACAAAGTTAAGAGTTTGTTGGCCACTAGATGATTCAAAGACTCTTGGAGCCCACTATCTGATTGTCTGCAAGCACATTCCTTTTGCCAGGAATGACATGAGCGGATGGGAACACCTAGATGTCTTCTGCCCATCTGAGTATTTCTACTGCTAGATGGTTCTCCAAGAGAGCTATATGCTGGCAACGTTCTGATTCGGGCCAAAGAACGAAGATGAATTAGTGCGGCATATGGGGGCCCCCACCTTCTTTTGATGCATCCAAAGAGAGCATCAGTTCCAGAGGGGGGACGAGAAGATTAGCCTCTTTGCAGAGGTTCTCGCCTGCTACCCACCATCTGCGGTTTGTCCCGAGGGGTTGGGAGATTGCGTAGTAAGAAAAACATCTTGAGATGATGCTAAGACATACAACTGCCTGCACGCTTCTGGTATGAAGAGGGGATCCTGTCCTCCCTCCAATTGCCACTAATCTAGTGGGGGTTGGCCGAGTAAGAATCAGCACTGCTTATGCTATTACAGCGACTCTCCTTAGAGATTGCCTTCCAAACAAGAGACCGCTCAGTAAGTACCAAACGCAACCTACTACTCCCAAAGGATAAGATCGAGATGTATCTTCAATCTATTGTTGGACGGGTAATACGTGCATGTCTATCTATGAACATTGAAAACAATTGCATCCAAGATTTCTTTCTTAAAAAATACGAAAAACGTTTGTATTTCTTTGTATACGATCGTTAAAACTGGCATAAGTATTGAATGTTCCTTTCTAGGGAACAGATAAGCTTATGAGAAGTTTTCAGTCCAAGTATTTCTAAGAAAACTAAGACCTTAGATCATAGAGAAAGGAAGGAAGTGCCTATGAAGGCAGATCATATATATAGTATGTCTGGTTACGGGAACGTAGATAAGTAATGAATAACCTGGTTCCCCGTAAGGGATATAGCCATTACAATTTATTAGAACAGAGTTCTAATGGTACAATGGTCTATAGCCCTTGTTGGTAAAAAATTGCTTGTTCGCAAATGTACTTGTCCACCTGTATTAGCGCATGCGCAATCTTTGCTTCCGGGTAAACGTTTGAAAATTAATCCGGTTGCAGGAATAATGTGTGACGAATTGCAACATTATTGCCCAAGGAAAGGTTGATCGTCGACTAGCTGTGGAATTTTATCGAGAAGTGAGCACATATGCCCACAAACAAAATATACAGTTATTGTGCCCACAAACAAAATATACAGTTATTGTAGCATTCATTTCTCCTTTTGGTTTGCCTATCCTCCTTATGGGAGGAGCTTGGCAACGTTCATATACAGACAAGGTTGTCTGGCTCCCTAGTGGACGGGGTTTATAACGTTCATAAATGTAATGAAAATATGACCACGTTGTTGCTATCGTTCGAAAACGTAAGCCAACACTGCTCCTTTGGGACTAAATGTTTGAGACAATAACCCTGTAAGGGTAAAATAAATAAAATGTTTCAGAAGCCTATTGTGTAAAACTAGAAGTTGTTGTACCCAGGGGTACAATGACTGTATGCAGGCGACTCAAACAATTGGAAGAAACTGTGTTAGTGGCAATAACCTTAAAGTTTTGTTTTGGAGAGAGAGTATGCACCAGAAAGGAGTTCTTATGGCCTTTATGATGTTTTAACAAATGCCTGTTGAAGTTATGTAAAACTTCTCAGGAACAAGAGTTTCCCAAAAAGGGTATAGTCTCGTATATGAGGGTTTGCTCAACAAGACCAAACATTAGGCTGCCATCAAACGCTTTCTCGCTAGCAAACTAAAAACTACCGTCTAATGCAGGCAAGACCTGCCAGAAGGAATTGTACTGGGATGTAAAAATTCTTCTCGATGATGAGAGACGATCACGAACTACCTGCTACCCCAACCACTAGAAGTGGAAGGAGGGGGATGTGACAGTGGTTTGTTCGGAAACGAAAGGAATGGAGTTGGCAAGACCAGCCTAGCTGTCGCATAGCGACGGGAACCTGAAGGTCAAAGACAGTTATGCTAGCCCAGGGGCCCAGCGTAACTAACGAAGCAAGAGCCGCCAGTCATGAGATCCTGAAGGCTCAATGTGATGAGTTAAGAAATTCTGTGTTACGTGAGCCTTAAGGCTCAACATAACAAGGGTTACGAGACCCAAGGGGCTCAGCGTAACACCAGTCACAAGAGTCAGGAGGCTTCAGGCCGGGGATGCGAGAGCCCGAAGGCACCACACAACAGGAGACCGAAGACTCCAGGGTTACGAGAGCACAAAGGCTCAGCGTGATACATGACATGTGACACGAGAGTCAGAAGGCTCAGCATGACACAAGTCATGAGAACCCGAAGGCTCACGTGAAAGTGCTATGTCACACAAAAATGCCACGTCACGCGACACGGCAGGAGACTGAGCAGGAGCAAGAGAGCAAAACCCAGAGGGAGGAGCTACTACGCACGTGAATACATTTCATGCGACCCTAAGGGATCGTCACGCGACGAGAGGCATGAGAACCCGAAGTACGTCATCCGTACCTGGAGGCAGATGGAAACTCAGGCATCTTATCGTGTGAACCCGACGAGAACCCAAAATAACTGCGACATCGTTACCTGGGGAGGAGATGAAATCCCTCAGGCAATGTGTCGTGTGAATCCTAAACAGGGTTCATGCGACAAGAAGGATGACAAGAACCCGAAGGAACTATATCATCATTACCTCGGAGATAGAATCCCTCAGCATTACGGCAGCCACGAGACCCCATTCAACGTAACCGGAGCTGCGAGAACCGAAGAGCTCATGCAACTGGAACACGAAGGTCCCGGGTTACAATAGCCGGAGGCTTTACGTAACCTGAACTCGAAGGCTCGGTGTTACATAAGCTAAAGGGCCTAACAGGACGAGGACCCTGAGATCCCAGGGTGGCGAGAGCCCGAAGGCTCCATACAACGAGAGCCCAAACAGCCGAGGTCACACAAGCCCTATGCGTAACAGTCACAAGACCCCAAAGGTCCCCGGTGCCACGAGAGCCCAAAGGCTCATCATGACGGGACCCAAAAGGTGCCAGGTTGTGAGAACCCAAGGGTTCAGCGTAACCAGGGTTGCTAGAGCCCGAAGATTCAACGCAACGGGAACCAGGTTCCAGGCCATGAGAACCCAAAGGCTTAACATGACTACGACCCCAAAGTCCAAGGTTGCGAGAACACGAAGGAACATCGAAACCAGAACCCAAGGGTTCGGTGTCCAGCAAGCCAAAAGGGTTAGCAAAATGGGGACTCAAAGGTCCTGGGCTTTGGGAACCCAAAGGAACATCGAAACCAGAACCCAAAGGTTCGGTGTCCCGCAAGCCCGAAGATTCGGTGTCCCGCAACCCCGAAGGTTCGGTGTCCCGCAAGCTCAGAGGTTCGGTGTCCCACAAGCCCAGAGGTTCGGTGTCCCGCAAGCCCAGAGGTTCGGTGTCCCGCAAGCCCAGAGGTTCGGTGTCCCGCAAGCCCAGAGGTTCAGTGTCCCGCAAGCCCAAAGGTTTGGTGTCCCGCAAGCCCAAAGGAACTTTGCAACGAAGCCCGAAGGCTCCGGATCAAGCTAGCCTGATGTGAGATCGTCACGAGACCCCGAAGGCACAATGCCACTTGAACCCGAGGGCTCAAAAAGGCAACTCCAACCACTGGTTGAGGAACACACCCTGGATGCAGAGGGTCAAGAACCTCCGTAAGGGAACGTCTAGCTGAAACAACCTGGGGGGAGACTGCTTAAGTTCATGACCTTCCTAAGGAAGGAGAGGGGTTTTCTCCCAAAGGAGAACATCACTTAGGACAACGCACTACCCGCTAACCTTGGGGGAGAAGCCTAAGCGTAAGGAAACCGCTGACCACAAGCGTTCTCTCTCGTGTATGAGAGATGTTCCTCGGATGAAGGATTATGGTTATGAGTTGTCTGGCATCCTGACATCTAAGGTCATTGATGCAGGAACAAAACTAGGACTTTGCCCCTCCTAACGCCCCTGGAGGAGAAGCAACATATTTGGCATCGGCCACGAGACCAAGGTCAGACCGACAGGCCGCAGCACCTGCGACAACCTGAAGGTTCAAGAGAGCGTCTCCTACTGCAGGGGAAGGAGAAAGCCAATGGAGAAGAGGTATCAGAAATTACTCCTCCTGACAAACCCCCAAAGGAGAATGTCTAGCAGGAACCTCTGAAGAGGAAGTCTGCTCTGTCACAAAAAGCTGAACATGCTTTCTCTCGTCAACAAGAGGAATGTTCTCCCGAAGGAGGACATCACCTAAACTACTTTTTCCCCAGCCCAATGGGAAAAACCGTAGGCGTACATCACGTGTTGGACACTGAACAATCTCTCTTGCTGATGAGAGAGAGGTCCTCTCAAAGGAGGACCTTGCCTTGGATTTTACTTTCCCCCAAGCCCAACGGGGAAAATCATAGTCTTTGGCGGCGAGATACCAGATGCTAATCTTCGTTGAGCTGTCAGCAATTCTCCCCGAAAGAGGGAAGGTTGCCTCTGAATCAAGCCGTAAGCAAATCATAAGTGAAGCTACTCACAGGTCTGGAAACTGCTTGGACCTCGTATAAACAGACTTCCCTGTGTTATAACAAGTAAGGCTGGGTCTCCAGTTGGGACATCTGATCATGCCTTGATTTCTTAAGTAGTGAAGACTGAGCAGCCTGTCCCTGATGTATCATACTCTTGTAAGTTTTATATGAAATCTCAAGCAGACTGGAATGGGATTTTGCATGATCTTTTGGGCTTCAATCGGTCACAATTGTATAGTAGTGTTGATCCTGTTGTCCCTTTGAATGAGAATCTGGTCAACATGATTGATAGGCATATCCCTTCTGGTGTGCTAAGGTACCGAGTTAAGGACAAACCATGGTTCAATGATGATTGTACATACATACACATACCAAGGCACTCCCCCAAAAACAAATGAAACAGAAAAGGGGACCTCTCCTCCCTACATTCCTCCAAGCCTGACAAGGGACTCAACCCAGTTCGGCTGGTACTGCTAGGGGTGCCACAGCCCACCCTCCCCCGTTATCCACCACAGATGAAGCTTCATAACGCTGAATCCCCTACTGCTCCTACCTCTGCGGTCTTCCAAGGCACCGGAGGAAGCAGCAGAGCCTACCAGAACTGCGTCACAATCACTCGCCATTCATTCCTATTTCTAGCACGCTCTCTTGCCTCTCTCACATCTATCCTCCTATCACCCAGAGCTTCCTTCACTACATCCATTCACCCAAACCTTGGCCTTCCTCTTGTACTTCTCCCATCAACTCTTGCATTGATCACCTTCTTTAGCAGAGCCATTTTCCATTCTCTCAACATGGCCAAACCACCTCAACACATTCATATCCACTCTAGCTGCTAACTAATTTCTTACACCCGTTCTCACTCTCACTACTTCGTTCACTAACCCTATCTACTCAAGATACACCAGCCATACTCCTTAGACATTTCATCTCAAACACATTCAATTTCTGTCTCTCCGTCACTTTCATTCCCCACAACTGCGATCCATACATTACAGTTGGTACAATCACTTTCTCATACAGAACTCTCTTTACATTCATGCCCAACCCTCTATTTTTTATTACTCCCTTAACTGCCCCCAACACTTTGCATCCTTCATTCACTCTTTGACGTACATCTGCTGACCTTCTGCAGTCCTCCGAAGAGGAGTATGTAAGTGAACTCCCCCGAGGGGGAGAAACACTAGCAGGAGAGACTGACGATGGACTTAGTTTCTCCCTCGTAGGTTGAACAGGAACGGGAGAAACTAAGCCGTCAGCTACCGTGGAGTTTGGAGTGGAAGAGATGGGTGAGACTGCATTGGATACCTCTGACATCGCAACGTCAACAAGAGACAGAGGATCAACCTCTGCCAGTGACGACGATTGATTGACAGCAGCACCCAATCGGATGTAGTTAAGCAAAACCTCCTTGGAGGGCGAACCCGTAAGCCCCCAAGGAGGACCAAAGCTGAAAAAAGGAGGTTAGTGACATATCCTCCCCCGGGGGGGAAGAGGTGGAGCTGCTTCGCTAGGGGAAGCAACCTCATCTCTCGAGTCCCAAGGTTGGTTAACAATACATCGGTTTACACTACCCTTCGACGGTCTCTCGAAAGACTGACCGAGTGGGAGCTTCGGAGGAGGTTTGGGCAACGGAAGAAGAGGCCTTGGGTTTTTCTCCTTTCGCAGCAACCTTCAAAGGAGAAATATGCCGTTTGGACTTCTTCTTCCGTCGTCGCGAAAATCTCTCCCACTGGGAGGTAGACCACTCCCTACACTCACTACACTTGTTGTTGGTATCACACCGTTGGCCCCTACAAGAAGGACAAAGGGCGTGAGGATCAGTCTCGACCACCGACATGAATGTTCCACAGGGGCGGTCGGGAAACCCAGGGCAGGTGCGCATGATCGCAGAGGCCAACTTCCCATATACAGAACTAGAAAAAGAAAAGACAAAAGCAATTAAATGGCTGCCAAATGACGGAGAGGATGAGAGCGGACACGTCCAACCACCATCCAAACCGACAGCAAAGTGAGCTCAAGCACAGGTGTGAGAGGGGGGGTAGCAAGCTACCCTCCCCTACCCCCACTAACTAGCGGTGTGGATAGTAAACCCTCATTAAAAATTAATGGCTCGTCATTTCAGCTACGCCGAAAGTAATACCCCTATTAAATAGCGTGGTTTGTATTCCTGTTACGGAACAAATTAAAGTTTACAAAACTATTATGCAACATTTGACTAGCAGTGATTACATTTTGAAAGAATATTGTCTTGAAAATACTTCTAAGAAAAGAGTAACTACAGTTTAGCAATAACTTCTGGACATTGATATCCAAATTCCTTACCTGCTGTTGAACAAAATCTTCTCCACTTAACATTCTTGCCTCAAGTTCATCCCTTTGCTGACGCTGATCCTTTAAATCTTCTTGGCACTTGGCCAACATATCAGCTATGGCAGAAAACGGTAAATTAATCAAGAGATCAATATGTAACCAATATGTAACAAATATTTCAAAGTAAAAAACATTGCAGACATTCTAAATGTATATTAAATTGTATATCCTTTATGGATGATCTTTCTACAAATCCAAAAAGCAATTCATAAGACATATCCCTAAACAGACAGAGACTACTAAGATATTCAACGAGTCAAAAAATAGTCAAATTCAAATATTCAGGTGGCATAAAAAGTTATTTACATCAAGGGAGAAGGTAATAAACCAATACTCACTCAACTTGGAAATCTTCTTTTGTGACGATTCATATTTCATTTCCATTTCTTGCTTTTCATTCTCCCTTGCATGAATTTCTTGATGCAACACCTTCACTTCTCTAACCTTTGCATTGATCAGTTTTTGCATTCGAATACTAGGACTCTGAAATAGCAATAATAAAAGTCAATTCAAGACATGAAAATATCACAAGTAAATACTGTATCCATAATGCTAGAGTCAAACACATGCTTATAGGTTGATAAACAATTTTTGATCAATAATAAGTGGGACCATTTATGAGATTACACGTCACGAGTGCACAAGATGAAACAGATTACTTTGGTCAGGTTATGATAAAGCAGGTGATGTTACAGAACCTACAGTGACACTGCAATTGAGGCGCAACGGATTTGTCCTAATTTGAAGGATTTGGATTTACACACTCCTAAAGATTTTGGAATTATAGATTTAACAACTTGTATGATTCAGAAGTGGGCTTTAAATCAAATAAAATTATGTTCGGTACTTCTAAAATTTATTAAAAACTCAAAGGATTTGTGAGGGGCTATTTATGAATTACATTGAAATTACAAGGGAATAAAGATTTACTAGCTACAAGCCTTGTATATTTCTTTAATATTACTTAATGGGTTCGTGTAATATTTGGTCTGCTTTACACATGTTGCCTTAAAATTTGTGATGATCAGATTTCCTTAATAAGGTAACATTTATTATTATCTTATTTAATATAAAGTACTGTACTGTATCATATTTTCGCAAAAATATAATTGTTAAATATTCCTAATAAATACAAAACTTTCCCTTCCTGAAGTATTAAGGACATTTCGGGGCAACCTACGCTGAACAGACAAACCTCCTGTAATCTTTACAAGTTATGAAAAGACTGCTAGATCATGACCAAGCCCTACTGTATTATTTATGTAGAGTTGGAAAGGAATTCCTGATACACCTCGCTCTGAGGATGTGCACCAAGCCACACCCTTACTGCACAGCGAGTTCCTGTGTTTTTCCCAGCCCACTACCTCTAGCATTCCTCTATACACTAATTCTTTGGTTACTCACCATAAAGTTAGGGAGTGATAGGGTGCCCTTCTTTGGAGCACAGTGTACTTCAGGGACACCAGTGTCCAACTATACATACTGTTAAACATTTGGACGGAAGTTTTCTTTTACAGTGAAAATCAGAACATGTACTATTTTAGTTGTTTTAGTAGTAGAAAGAATAGTCCAAGATATCAGCAAAGAGGTTGAGAAGGCACTGGATAAAATGAAGGGGAAAGCAGTGGGACCTGATGGAATACCAGGTGGTGTAAAAATGTTTAGGAGAGGAAGGCAGAGATATCCTGTGAGATTTAATGAGCTCTGGAGCGACGTGAAGGAGGGGGGGCTGGATTCAATGCATGGTCTATGACCTTGCAAATCCATGCCGAGATGGTGTTCTTGGTGACCCTCCTCTTGGTCCTTCCTGTGCTGACGAAGAGTGCCGGCACACAAGGACGGGCTGCGGCTGTTCTCTTAAGGTACAGCCTCAAACTCCTCACTGGGCAGAGTAAGAGATGATCAGGGTCATGTGTTACAGAATGAAGACTCGAAATCCGGAAGGAGTCAAATCGTGAATCCGCTACTCCTGGATTTCGAGTCTTAGCAATAAACTCAGGGACGAAGCTGAACGTTACCTCTCCCCATCCCCTTGAATGAGCGATGTCGTATGAGAGACCATGAAGTTCACCGACTCGTTTGGCCGAAGCCAAAGCTAGCAGGAACACCGTCTTCCAAGTCAGGTGGCAATCTGTTGCCTGGCGTAATGGTCCATAGGGAGGTCTGAGAACTCGAACCACGTTCCATGGGGGAGGTCTCACTTCCAACTGAGGACAGGTAAGTTCATAACTCCGTACGAGCAAGGAAAGTTCAAGCGATGAAGAAATGTCCATTCCTTTAAGTCTAAAGGCGAGGCTTAAGGCTGAGCGATAGCCTTTTACTGCCGAAACTGACAGGCGAATTTCTTCACGCAAATACACGAGGAACTCCGCTATTGCTGGAGTAGTGGCATCGAGAGGAGAGATACCCCTTCCACGACACCAACCACAGAAGACTTTCCACTTTGTCTGGTAGACTGCTGCTGATGATTTCCGCAGGTATCCAGACATCCTATTCACAACTTGTTGCGAAAATCCTCTCTGAGAGAGGAAGTGGGATAGTCTCCAGGCGTGAAGTCATAGCAAAGCTACGACTTTGTGGAATATGTTGGCATGTGGTTGTTTGCATAGATCGTGTTGTGGAGGGAGTTCCCTTGGGGTCTCCGATAGGAGTTGCAGAAGGTCCGGAAACCATTCTGTGATGCCATAGCGGAGCTATGAGGGTCATTGACAGGATGATCAATGTTCTGGCCTTGTTGAGTACCATCCTCATCAACAGAACGGGGGAAAGGCATAAACGTCGATGTTCTCCCACCGTTGTTGTAATGCATCTTGCCAGAGAGCCTTGGGGTCTGGGACTGAGGAACAATACAACGGGAGCCTGAAGTTCAGGGCCGTTACGAAGAGGTCCACTGTCGGAGAACCCCACAAAGTCAGGACTTTGTTGGCTGCTAGATTATCCAAAGACCACTCGGTACTCACTATCTGAGATGCTCTGCTCAGGTTGTCAGCGAGCACATTCCTTTTGCCGGGAATGAAGTGTGCTGATACTGGTATCGAGTGGATCTCAGTATCTCTACTGCTAGATGGGATAGGTGGTGCGAAAAATTACCTCTTTGCTTGTTGATGTAAGTCACTACTGTGGTGTTGTCGCTCATCACCACCACTGAGTGGCCCGCCAGGAACTGTTGGAACTGTTGAAGGGCTAGAAAGACGGCCTTCATCTCTGGGAGATTTATGTGGAAGTACTCTTCTGACTGACCAGAGGCCTGAGGTCGTTTAGTGCAGCAGGTGGGCCCCCCCCCCACCCTTTTTTTGAAGCGTCTGAGAACAGCATCAAATCCGGGGGGAGGACGAGAAGATCCACTCCCTTTCATAGATTCTCGTCTGCCACCCACCACTTGAGGTCCGTCAGTTCCACTGATCCAATGGGGATCCGGATGTCCAGGGAATCGAGAGTCTGATTCCACCGGGACTTGAGTCGCCACTAGAGGAATCTCATCCTGAGGCGACCATTGGGAACTAGACGGGCCAGTGATGAAAGGTGATCGAGGAGACATAACCACGTCTGGGTTGTAAGTTCTTCTCGTCTGAGAAAAGGTCTTGCAACCTTCCTCAGCCTAGTTATCCTGTCGTCTGATGGGAAGGCTTTGTGGAGATTGGTGTCTATAATCATGTCTAGCTATACCACTCTCTGTGTAGGAAGCAGGGATGACTTCTCGAGATTTACCATGATCCCCAGATCTTGGCAAAGTCTCAGAAGTTTGTCTCGGTGTTGAAGAAGGGTTGACACCGAGTCTGCTAGGATTAGCCAGTCATCCTGATAGCGGAGGAGATGGATGCCAATCCTGTGCGCAAAAGATGACACTAGGGCAAACATTCTGGTGAAAACTTGAGGTGCTGTGGAAAGACCGAGGCACAGCACCTTGAACTGGTACTTCCTGTTGTCTAGGCTGAATCTTAAGTACTTCCTTGAAGATGGATGGACTGGGATCTGGAAGTATGCGTCCTTCAGGTCCAGTGTACACATGAAGTCCTGAGGTCTTACAGCTCGTCTGACCGTGTCTGCCGTCTCCATGCTGAACGGAGTTTGTTTGACAAACTTGTTCAGGATTGAGAGGTCGATGACTGGTCTCCAGCCTCCAGACGCCTTCTTTAAAAGAAAGAGTCGACTGAAGAAGCCTGGAGACCTGTCAAGGACCTCTTGGAGAGCGCCTTTCTTCAACAGGGTCTGGACTTCTGCCCGAAGAGCTAGCCCCTTTGCCGATCCCGTGGCATAGGAGCTCAACGACACTGGATTCGCTGTCAGGGGAGGTTGAGATGATATGAACGGGACGCGATATCCTTGTCCGATCACAGAGACCGTCCAGGAATCAGCCCTGAGTTCCTTCCACCTGTCCAAGCAACTTTATAGGCATCCCCCCACTGGTGGACAAGCAGGGGGACTGCCTATCCTAGCGTTTGCGGCCTCGGCTGCTCCCTCTAGGATTTTTCCCTCCCCTGGAAGACTTCTTGCCTTTCCTGTCCTCGACAGGAAAGGGCTTCTTAGACACCACTATCTTCGCTGCTGTCTTCGTTGTTATGGTCTTGGTTGGACAACTGCTGAGGAGCTGGAGGTATATAGGGCTTGGATGTCAAAGCCCTATGGAGGAGGGAGTCCTGATGGGACTTCCTCCATCTCTCAGCAGCATGTTCCACGTCCTTAGGCTCAAAAAGGTGGGCTCCCTCTACAAAGGAATGTCTGAGCCTAGTTATCTCGACGTTGGGGACCTGATGGTGGAATCTCTCAGACACCGCATCTCAACGTTTCAAGATGGTGTTTGCCCACGAGTTCGAAACTTGGTGGGCAAGAAACTTGATCGTGCGAGTGCCTGAGAGAAGGATGGTCTCCATGGCCTTCCTGGTACATTCCTTGGAGAAATCCTTGGTTCGTACCAAGATTCCCAAGGTCCCTAACCAGATATCCAGCCACGAAGTAGCCTGCATAGCATACTTTGTGACCTTTTCCTGATTAAGGACTTCGGCCGCCGAGAAAGAGAACTGCCGGCTGGAGAGAGTCTCAAGAGAGATCCCCTTAATCAGCTCTCCCAGAGAGTGGTGAAGATGAAGAGCTGGACTGGGCTCTTCCAGGATCTCAAAGTACCTCCTCTGATGTACACGAGGAGGTGGGAGGAGCTTGATAGTAGAGCCAGAACGGTTGGAGGAGGCAAACTCGGAGAGCTGTTGGGTGATCTTAGCCCTGGCACCCTTCAACCCTCGAGACAAGGGCAGGGCCGCACTGGTCTTTGAGTGTTTCTGGGTGCCGAAGACACGGTCTAAGACTGTGTCCTTGCCCTCCCGAGGGGGTATCTCTGGGTCGGAAAACCCGTTGAGAACCCTAGTAAGAGTCAACACCTGCCAGAATGCATGTTCTGACTCTTTTTGCTCCCCTTCTGACATCAGACTTGCAGCAAAGTCTCCATCTTCCATCCCCGAGAGCTCTTCCCGGGGTGGGTCGCGGAAATCCCTCGAGTGGCTGGCTGTCTCCGTTATGTAGTCCTGGATGAGGACTTTGGCAGGGTCTTGGAGTCTTTAGACTCCTTCCGAGGAAGGAGATAAAACTCCAACATCGAAGGCCTAGATATTGTGTCCTTCCTGATCTCTGGTGGAGGGGAACTCTCAGCGTGAAGGGAGGTTTCCTCTGACGGTGGAATGGAGGAGGTCCTTTCCTCACGCGACTCCCTTGGTAAAGGTGAGGTGGGAGAGTATCCCTGGGGAGATACCGGAAAGACTAGCCTTGATGGCCTGACTGGAGTCATTTTCACCCTCGAGGAAGTGACTGCATTGGAAACTCCTCTTTTCCTCTTCAATGGGGTGGAGGAAGCCATGGTTCCGTGTCAGGAGTATGGAGCTATCAGTGAATAGCATAAACTTTGGTAACAAGCCGGCAATATTTTGTCATATTTTAAACAGTATAGATTTGCTTTACAAATATTTAATTGAGAGAGAGAGAGAGAGAGAGAGAGAGAGAGAGAGAGAGAGAGAGAGAGAGAGAGAGAGAGAGAGAGAGAGAGAGAGAGAGAGAGAGAGAGAGCCTTACTTATTTGCCTTATTTTTTGTTTGGGTTCCCCCAGGTCCCTCAGTGTGAGGCACCTCGTATATCCACCAGAGAGTTGCTAATACATCTTCCGGTGTATTTTGCATCTTCCAGTCTTGGATGGTCTGGGATGCATCTTAGGTATTTATCGAGCTTATTTTTAAACGCATCTACGCTCACTCCTGATATGTTTCTTAGATGAGCTGGCAACACATTAAATAGTCGCTGCATTATCGATGCTGGTGCGTAGTGGATTAATGTCCTGTGCGCCTTTCTCAGTTTACCTGGAATGCTTTTTGGCACTATTAATCTACCTCGGCTTGCTCTTTCTGATACTTTAAGCTCCATGATGTTTTCAGCAATTCCTTCTATTTGCTTCCATGCTTGTATTATCATGTAGCGTTCTCTTCTCCTTTCTAGACTGTATAGTTTTAAAAATTGCAGTCTTTCCCAGTAATCAAGGTCCTTAACTTCTTCTATTCTAGCAGTATAGGACCTTTGTACACTCTCTATTTGCGCAATATCCTTTTGGTAGTGTGGGTACCATATCACATTGCAGTACTCGAGTGTACTACGCACATAAGTTTTGTAAAGCATAATCATGTGTTCAGCTTTTCTTGTTTTAAAGTGTCTGAATAACATTCCCATTTTTGCTTTACATTTAGCCAACAGTGTTGCTATTTGGTCGTTGCATAACATATTCCTATTTAAAATTACACCAAGGTCTTTAATTGCTTCCTTGTTTGTGATTGTCTCATTATTAGGTCCTTTGTATGCATACACCATTCCTTCTCTGTTTCCATAATTTATTGATTCGAATTTATCGGAGTTAAATACCATCCTATTTATCTCCGCCCATTCATATATTTTGTTTAGATCTCTTTGTAGTGAGTTCCTATCTTCATCACAAGTAATTTCTCTACTTATTCTTGTGTCATCGGCGAAACTTCTCACTACGGAGTTTTCAACATCACAGTCTATGTCTGAGATCATAATAACAAATAGCAGTGCAGCTAATACCGTACCTTGGGGCACACCAGATATTACCTGGGCTTCATCTGATTTCTCGTCATTTGCAACCACTATCTGTTTTCTGTTTTGCAGGAATTCTTTTACCCATTTTCCTATCTTTCCCACAATATTATGCTTTCTCATTTTTTTCTCCAATATGTTATGGTCTACCTTGTCAAAGGCTTTTGCAAAATCTAGATAGATCACATCTGTGTCTTTTTCATTTATCATATTATTGTATATGTTTTCATAGTGAGCTATCAGTTGGGTCTGTGTACTTTTTCCAGGTACGAAACCGTGTTGACCCATATTGAACAAATTATTTTTGACCAAATGGTTCATTATTTTCTTTTTTATTACCCTCTCATACACTTTCATAATATGTGATGTTAGACTAACAGGTCTATAATTGCTTGCCTCTAGTCTTGATCCACTTTTGAAGATAGGGGTTATATAAGCTAATTTATGTTTAACATATATCTCGCTCATATCTATACTCTGTCTTAGCAGTATTGCAAGTGGCTTCGCGATAGTGTTTGCAGTTTTTTTTAACAAAATCGCTGGAACTCCATCTGGTCCGGCTGCCGATCCATTTTTAATTTCGTTTATAGCCGTGACAATATCTGCTTCATTAATATCTATATCCGTTAGATATTCAACATTTTCTTCTCTCATTTCTGTTTCATTACTCTCATTCGCAATTCTTGGCGTGAACTCACTCTTATATTTTTCTGCTAATATGTTGCATATTTCCTTTTTTTCATTCGTTAACCGTCCTTCAATTCTTAGAGGGCCTATTTCTATTCTCTTTTATTCATCTTTTTTGCATAGGAGTAAAGTACTTTGGGGTTTCTTTTTATATTTTGAAGTGTCCTTTCTTCTAAGTCCCTTTTTTCATTTTCTTTCGACTGTATAATCTTTTGTTCTGCATTTTCTATCTTACATTTTATTTCCCTCATTTTCCACACATTTTTTTCTTTTGCAAGATTTTTCTTCCACTTTTTAATTTTCTGAAATAAGATTCTTCTGTCTCTTGGTATGCACGTCTTTTGTTTATTGTTTTTTTTCGGTACATATTTTTCAACAATTTTCTCCAGTATTTTGTACAGTATATCCGTATTTACCTGTATATTATCACTTATAAATACATTTTTCCATTCTTTATTCAGTTCTTCATTTATTTCTGACCATTTTATATTCTTACTGTAAAAGTTATATTTTCCATATCCTTCCCAAAGTTTTGTGCTTTTATTAATTCTGTGATCACTTGCTTTGGAATGAACTATCAATTCTATGACATTGTGGTCTGAAATTCCCGTGTTATACACTATTATTTCTTTAACATAGTTCACCTCATTCACAAATACTAGATCTAGGACATTTTCCTTTCTTGTTGGAATGTGGTTTATTTGTTGCATATTATGTTCTAATAGCATATCTTGAAGCTTTTCAAATTGCCTCTTATCTTCTGCGCTACTATTACTATCTTTTTTATATGTATACATACAACCACTTTCTTCTATCCGTTCTTTCCAATCCACGAAAGGAAAGTTAAAATCTCCGGATAGGAGTATATTCCAGTCTTTATGGTTTCTACATATATCATCTATTTTTTCTATTATTATGTCAAACTCCTTAGTGTTTGGGGGTCTGTAAACTACAATATTCATTAGTTTTTCAAATTCAAATTCTACCGCAATCAATTCACATTCTGTGTTGCTGTATTTTTCACATACTTTTCCTTGATTTATGTCTCTTCCATATATTGCGGTTCCCCCTTGATTCCTATTTTTTCTGTCTGATCTATAAGTTTGGAAACCCTTTATCTGGTCATCACTGCCAGTCTCTTGGGAATACCATGTTTCACTTATATTTAATATATCTATTTTTTCAATTTGGGTTAGTTCTTCTAAGAACTCTATTTTCCTTTTAGAGTTACTCGTGACTAAACCCTGTGCATTCATTACTATTATGGTTTGTGTTTCATCCCCATTATTTAATATTGGTAATAATATGGATTCTCCCATGCTTCCTTCCTGTTCTGATATGATGTTCTTTTCTTCATTTCCCGGAATTCTGCCATTAAAAAATCCAACTTTTCTATTATA
This sequence comes from Palaemon carinicauda, assembly GCF_036898095.1. Classification (NCBI taxonomy): domain Eukaryota; kingdom Metazoa; phylum Arthropoda; class Malacostraca; order Decapoda; family Palaemonidae; genus Palaemon; species Palaemon carinicauda. The sequence continues at coordinate 15,631,471 of NC_090759.1, forward strand.
TTTGCTCTTTCGCCTTCATATTTATTTGTGTGTGTATACCTGCAACTTTCCCCATATCTGCACCAACCCCTGGCATTATAGATGCATTCTTTGTAGTTGGGCTCTAAATGTGCAGGTTTGGGTTGAAAGCCCTCATATCTTGGGGCTCTTGGTTCAAAGCGCGGTATATACACGGCCTGCTTTTTTGTTTCTTTTTTTGTTTCTTTTTTGCTTTCATTTTTCTTTTCAGTTTGCTGAGTTTTCTTACTTTCATTCATGGTTGCAGGATGCATATATCGACATTTTTTGTTGTAAATGCATCCTTTTCCTTCTTTTAGGTTTTTGCATATTTTTGGATGGAGATCTCTGCATTCGTCTCCATATCCGTCTAAATACGCACATTTACCATATATTTCATAATTATGGCATATCTTTGGATGCTTGTAGTAGCATCTTTCGCCAAATCTGCAATTCCCTCTTTTCAGCATATTGCAGACTATATCCTTCTTTTCTATTTTTTCTTGTTCTTGCTCTTCCCTAAAATTATGTAGGTCCGGGTAGAGTCTCTTGGGTCTACAGTGAACCCTCGCTACTTCGCGGTTCGACCATCGCGGATTCACCACTTCGCGGATTTTTTCCATAACCCATATATATACAGTAATATATATATATATGTATGCATGTATTTATGTATATATGTAGGTATGTATATGTGTATACATATAAATATATATATATATACACACACACACACACATATATATATATATATACATATATATATATATATATATATATATATATATATATATATATATATATATATATATATATATATCTATATATCTAAAGTAGGAAGATGTGATGTAGTTCTAAGGGAAAAGTATGGGAAATATGTCTGGGTAATAAGCAAAGCTCTACCTCCAGTTTGTTTCTACATTATGATCAGAGATAAATGTAAACAAAACATTGGTTGCCATTTTTTATCGTGCTTTTTAGCATGTTTAGGAAATGCATGATATAAAATCACCTTTAATATTTGTGCCTGTTTTAGTTTAGGGTACTGTAGTACATGCATTAAGTGTTCTGTACATTAAAGGGTAGTTTGTTAACAGTACTACGTACAAGGGAAGGTTTTAAAAGTCTGAATATACATGTTGAATAAATAGGTAAATATGGTGTCACTACTTCGCGGATTTTCACCTATCGCGGCCGCGACTGGAACCTATCTACCGCGATAAACGAGGGTTCACTGTATTATTTGTTTCCATCTGGTAATTTATTTCTTCATAAGTATGTTGTTGGATGGCATCATAGGTTATATCAATGATTTCTTCTGCATCCTTACACATATCCTGTTCATTGTTCTCTTCTTCTTCTTTTTCTTCTTCTTCTTCTTCTGTTTCTTCTTCTTCCTCTTCTTTATCTTCAACTATTTGCAGATTTAGTCTCGACTTAATTATATTTTCTATCCAGACTAAGCATGTTGAGCAGAATACCTTTGTGTCTTTATTTTTTATTTTTTGCTGTATTTCAGCACATGTGGGATGTGTTGGGACATGACAGGCATCACATTTTCTAATCAATTGTTGAGGATTATTAATGGAATACCATATCTTACATGTATTACACCATTTTGGCATTCTTTTTCCCATTGCATCAATCAGCATATTCACCATATTGGACTTCTTATTGTTCTTTGATGGAATGTGTTGATTGATGTAGACTTTCTTTATAAGTCTCTTTAACACTTGGATTTTCTTTGGAATTTCTTCTATTATTTTGCTGATGTTTTCCACAGATTTGCTCCAGTTTATTGGATCATATTGTTTCAATATGTCTGCGAATATTTTTCCGTCACATTGGTTGACGTTACTAGTGACCTCTGTTATCAGACGGTCGAGCTCCTGTTTCGCCAACTCATGGAATTTATTTTTGCTGAGTCCAGCGATGTCTCTCCAAGCCTTGCCCGTGTTGTACATAGCCATCTTGATTAGATTTTTAGTAATTCACAAGATAACTATTCTATGCCGACGTTTTATCCCACTTCTCCGACCTCAAACTAATCACTGACTATTCACGAAAACTTGTAGCTATATTGCACTCAATAGCCTTTTGTTATCCGCGTTAAATCATGATATTTATAGGGTCGCAAAAGAGTAATCACTAACCGGCACACAGATACAAAACTGAGAGAGAGAGAGAGAGAGAGAGAGAGAGAGAGAGAGAGAGAGAGAGAGAGAGAGAGAGAGAGAATTTGATGCCAGAAAACCTCAAATCTCTCTCTCTCTCTCTCTCTCTCTCTCTCTCTCTCTCTCTCTCTCTCGAGAGAGAGAGAGAGAGAGAGAGAGAGAGAGAGAGAGAGAGAGAGAGAGAGAGATTTGATGCCAGAAAACCTCAAATCTCTCTCTCTCTCTCTCTCTGTGTGTAAGAAATGAAATCTTAGTCCATATATGGCAACCTGAGTTTAAGAATGGAATTAACATGACTATTGTTAGTTGTGGTGCTCAATTCCTTGCTTCAGGTGGTACAAAAAACAAAAACACGACAAAAACTAAGATTTTATTTCTTACAGAGAGAGAGAGAGAGAGAGAGAGAGAGAGAGAGAGAGAGAGAGAGAGAGAGAGAGAGAGAGAGAGAGAGAGAGAGAGAGAGAGATTTGATACCAGAAAACCTCAAATCTCTCTCTCTCTCTCTCTCTCTCTCTCTCTCTCCTCTCTCTCTCGTGTTATACAATACTTACATATAGATGAAGAAACCAAAATCCGTTTTCTTAAAAAGTGTCAATTAAATGAGAAACGAAAAAAATCATATCATGTATAAATCCATTTCAATCATAGCTAAAAATATGGCATCCGATTTCGTCAGCAAACCACTATTTTTTAGGAAACATCATTTTATTCTAGAAAATTGCTACTCTTTAAATAGTTAATTGTGCTTTAAAAAGAGATGTACTTTTGTTTTTAAATTTTGGGTGTGTTTTAAAAATCGAGTATTGCTGACTTCTTTTTGTTTTACTTTTGGCTGTGATCAGATCAGTTGATGACTAGCTGCCGCTTTCAATAATATGCGCAGACGAATACGGTAACAAAGTATTGTTTATACCATTTCTTAACTTATTATACCATCTATACAGTTAATATTACATAAGCACCAATGTGTTATAACCTATCATATTCTTTGTTCGGTACATTAAAAGCTCGCTCGCTCGCTCGCTCTCTCTCTCTCTCTCTCTCTCTCTCTCTCTCTCTCTCTCTCTCTCTCAAATTCAATTTTGCTTACTATCTCCAATCTCGCACCATCTCTCACATCGAACTTTAAAGCGGTAACCTAATTGTTCAATGTACTTTTTAAACCGGCCAAGTACTTTCTTCTTCTTCTTCTTTTGCTTTTTTCAGATGGTTCCATAATTGAGGTGGGTACAAGATGACTTATAACTGAAGTTATGAAAAGTTTTTAGAATTATCATAAATTGTCATTGTGTCATTAGCGACAGTTTGTTATTGTTGGTTAAATGCAAAAAAAAAAAAAAAGTAAAATATTTGTAATAATATATTTACTAAAAGCTTTTAATATCATTAGTTATCACTTTCATCATGCGTTTAATGCATTCGTTTGCTTATTATGATCGAAGATCAAGCGTACAGTAAACAAATGGAAGGTTTCCGTTTCAGGCGGCGTCTTTAAGAAAACATTGTATAAATGGCATTCATTTCATTTATTTCGAAATTCTAAGAAAAATTATGTAGAACAACATTGGTGATGACAAAATCATCATATAATCAATACTTGGTAGGATAGCTGTTGATGCAAAAACTAATCTACAAACAGATGTGTAAATGTGTTAATTTCTTCGTTATGATCATAGATAAACGTAAATAAAATAATGGCTGTTGTTTTTATTGTGCTTTTTGGCCTGTTTAGGAAACACAAGATATAAAATGCCTTAATTTTGAAACTTTTGGATTTTCAATGATACAACAAAAACTAGTTTATACAGTGATGGTTTTGCTATTCACCAGTTGTCTTATACAATAGATATGACATAATTATTAAAATTTGTCTATTTTAGGTCGTGTTATAACGGGCAATATACGGTATTTACACCCATCCTGGTTGTAATTTTAATCTTTTTCAAGTTATTAGAATTTTAAGTATATTAAATGTTTGATTTATTTACAAGAACAATTTAATATTATAAAAAACACAGTATAGTACATAGAAAGTATTGGGAATGGGTAGTAAACACGTTTGAATGGGCAAGTTACTGGTTGCCATGGCCCTGATAGGATTATTTCTGTTAGTTGTGTTTCGAAATATGCAATTTTCCATTTACGCGGGAACATTAATCGAACAAATTCTCACATAATTCGGGACCCTACTGTAGATGAAAATGGTAAAAACCTCATAAAAATTTCACCTACTTGGACTAGTTCTCGTAAAGGTGAAGTTACCGACGTTTTTGGAGAATTAGAATAAACATTGGGTGATCCCCACGGCGCACTGGAGTTAACTGGAGTTTGACAGCTCGCTGTAGCCTTAGAATCTGAAAGAAGGATGAGACATTTAATTTCATAAAACATACCATAAAATGGAATATAACAGAAATCTACAGAAAATACATTCTAAAAAATTATGTATACATTAATAACTTAAGTTAATAAAAAAAAACTTTGACTCTTAGAGGCCTCACAAGCTTCATCACTGTACATCCTATCCTTTATTTGCTATAAAAAACTTCAGCTGCAATATCATAAATTTATTCACGATATTTGATTTACCGGTAGTTATAATGGCTCCAGATTTGGCTATTTTACTAATGTCTACATTCCTTTTTAAGACAATATGAATTGCCAACCAGTATAATTCAACAATTATAACTGCTTCACAAAATTTATGGCCAGAATCGTAGCTTCTTTTAGAGATAGCGATTATTTGCAATGTGTTTCTCCAGCATTTCAAAAATACCTGAAAATCAAAACTTATTGCACTTATCTTTCAATCCAAAACAAATGGGGGAAATACATACATACATATACCAAGGTACTTCCCCCAATTTTCAAGGGTAGCCAACTTCAAACAAATGAAACAGAAAGGGGAACCTCTCCTCTCTACGTTCCTCCCAGCCTGACAAGGGACTCAACCCAGTTCGGCTGGTACTGCTAGGGCTGACACAGCCCACCCTCCCCCGTTATCCACCACAGATGAAGCTTCATAACACTGAATCCCCTACTGCTGCTACCTCCACGGTCATCCAAGGCACAGGAGGAAGAAGGTAGCTTCTTTTCTTTTACATTTCCCATTACTGTATACCATTCAGGAGACAATATAACTTATTTATGACTGTTGCTGCTTCGAGGATCTTTCTCTTATAGTATTCACTTTTTTTTTCCTTCTTAGTAGGTAGTTATATTGACACGGAGCAGTTTTGTATTCTGCCCAGTACTTTCAGTTTTTAACCTATTCCACTTTCCTTCTTTACATCTTTTTTCCCTCTTTTTTTACCAAAGTCTCTCCATCAAACCAAGGAGATTGGTCTTTTACAGTTATAGTCTTTTCCATCAGTGGGCACATGGTGTCATATTCACTTTTACTCACTTTATTATAAGTGGTCATAAGACAGTTAGCACACTTAGCTCCTAATAGACGTTGGTCATCATGATCACAGGGAATGTTGATAGCATCATTTATTTTCTTTGTAATTTCTTCAATAAATAAAGTAGGAGAAAAATTTGATTTATGTCTAAAGTATATTTTCTTTACTAATGCATGTTTCTGTAGAGGTAGACTAAACGTAATAAGTTTGTGTACTGGGGAGATAGTACAGTTTTCTTTGACTTTTATAGCAGATACAATATTATTCATGTCAACACTTAGAACTGTCTAGCGTATGCCCAGTTGTAGTAGTTGTACAGTCGACATTATTCACTAGTCGATATGATTCTAGTAACTCACTAAATGCCAAAGCGTCAGGATTTGATGCGTCATCAATCCAAAAATTGAAGTCTCCACAGATAACTAATTCGTTTTTCTCCATGATAATCATCTCAATGCGAGTACCAAATTCTTCAAAAAAGATACTAGTGTTTGGTCTAGGAGATTTGTAGATTGTTACAAAGGATATTCTTCTATTTTTTGGCATAAATTTTATTTCTATACAGTATATTCAAAGCTTGTTACACTAATTCCTTTCAACGTTTTGAGATTTGAGTAACTTTTATGAATAAAGAGTGCAACAACCCCCCTCAGACCTACCTTCTCTAGGTATGTGAAAGAAGGCATTTGTGGGGGAGCGTCATTTCAGTGATCTTTGCCTTGTCCAAGTTATTTAGCCACGTTTCACATGATGCTAGCATATATAAATATTTCTCGTTTATCAATTCTCAAATTTGAACAGACTTATTACCTACAGATTGTACATTTACATAGCCACAGTTTATGACATACCTAGTAACCATAATCAGTATTTTCTGCTAGTCTTTTCAATTTCAAGTTAAAAGCATTGCAGTCTCTAGAATTTACTGTGTGGTCACTTGGTCTGTTTAACTTTGTGCAGTTTATACACTTTGACACTTACAAATTACACTCCCTGGTGGAGTGTCTCCCTGAACATTTCCCGCAGACTTTATCTTCATTCTTAGACTTGCAATCTTTTTCAAAATGTCCATACCTCTGACAGTGGTAGCAGGTGATCACGTGGTACCTATCATGTATGTTATAGGTACCCCATCGTGACAAAACTTTGTCCCCACTATCATGAAAAGCCCTCCGAACTTCAGGATAACATTTCAACACAAGGTGGGTGGTCCCCCCCCCCCCCCCCCCCCCCCGAGGCAATTTTCTTCCAGACTACACTTATCTTATCTACTATATTTTGGATATGGCCCAGGCAGCAATTTCTTTGGATCAAAGCATTTACTACATCATCTTCATCATTGTATACATTGCATATCATTATTTTTGGTTTTAGATTTCCGATTTTTCCCATTTCAGTGTCAGCCACCAATGTCTGAATTTTGTTTGCCGCCTCTTCTCTTATCATATTGTTTGCAAAGTTTACAACAACATTTCCATTCGTAGTTGACCTCGTGTTAAGTATAGGAATGTCTTTAAGTGCTTGTTCAACTTAAAGTTTTCTTTCAATAATTTTAGTTGTTGTATTAATTGATTTAATTATCAACAGATTTTTTTCTTTAACCTTGTCAGCAAATGTCAGTTTCCCCGGTTTTGGGTCTATCAATGTTTGAAGTGTTGCTTTAATTGATTCCATACTCATGGCAAGAATGTCAATTTTCTCAGTGAGGTTGGTGATCTGGGTGTAATTTGCAGCGTCTGCGCTAAGGTCCGCAAGTTTGTTTTCCTAGTCATCTCTTTTTGCATCTTCTTCATTCAAGGCCAAATATCTGTTTACATCTTTCTTTAATTTTGATATTACTAAATTGTTTTGTCTGGCTTCACGTACGCAGTATGGGCATAACCAGTCTAGGTTATTACGTTCATTCTCACTGATGGCTGTCACTATATGCACACATCTCTTGTGGTAGAGTCTATTACATTCACATACTATCCATTTTCTCCGTTCTCTATCCGTGTCATTACATAAGAAACAGACATGGTTAGGAGCAGACATAGTGTACTGTTTCTTATCACATAAGACTATCAAATATATTTTCAATGATATTGTAAGCGAGAAACACATAGCTAACACATGACTCAGGCCAGGTCTCTTAAGTGGGATACTACTATAGCTATAGTATTGATACTCATCAGCACTACGTAATGCCCTGAAAGGAGTTGATGGAAGCACTTGAGGGTTAAGTAGGCTGCCCTCATTTCCTTAAGGTTATGTGGTACCGCCTTTCGGATTCAAACCAAAGTCCAGATGCCGTGAGGTGTAATAGATGAACCCCCACCCTGACCCCCTGTTCTTTTAATGTGTCTGTGAAGACCAACAAATGCCGGGGAGGAGAGAGATGTACTCATCTAAGGAGATAGGTGTCTAACACCCACCAACTCAGGTGTCTTTACTGTTCGGGTCCCACCAGAACTAGGGTACTCGGTGGGTCTCTGTGCTGAGGCCAAAAGGTCATCAGCTGTCACAATAGAGACCGTATGTGGAGCCAGCCATGGCGCACTAACTTCTAGATGAATGTTACATGCCCCAACAGTTTTGCAATTGGCGCTAGTAATTTACCTCTCAAGAGAAACCACTGCCAGTACTTGATCCCCTGATGGAAAGAGCTTGCCTAGTGTGGTCAGGACCAAAGGTGGAACAGTCTGTAAAGGGGAGGCTATCTGCCATTCCTCTTCGCAAGGGTGAGTGTTGGTAAGGTGCGCTGACAGGCACATCTCTTCTATTTTGTCCTGCTGGAAAAACGAGCCTGCTCAGTTCTCAAAGGTAATGGCTACCTGTGTGCACTTGTGAGGGGTGTGTACATGATTGTGGGGAGAAACTGGTACAGCACACTCCTTCCAATTCCCCCCAACCTCAAAATGAGAGCTGGAACTGCGAACTGGTTTGTGTATTTTTCCCCAGTTCTTAAAAGCAATAGATCTACCCATGAGTGCCTTTCTCAGCTTGCCCAGGTGCCGCGACATAGAACTCGCCTTTATACCGGACCATACTTCTTGTGTGCGCAGGTCTCGATGGAAAGACTCGACCAAGACAGCACTCCATGTAGCAGAAGTGAGGTACCTTTCTTAGTCAGGCAGACAAGCTCGTCTGCACACCTTGCTCAGTGAATGGGTGCGCAACTCCACGCAAGGTTTCATTGCGAAACTAATGTGTTACCACCCGAGTAGGATGGACGAGGGTATTTTTCTAAGAACTGTCTCCCACAGCAGCCTGGTGGGTAGCGTTATCCGTTCCTCCAGGAAGAGCCATTTGTTCATAACAGGCTATTAAGACTGCGGGAGACAGGTTGTACCAGCACCTGTGAGGAAAATTCCGGCCCCTCATCGGAAAATGGGAAGGGCTCTGGACTATCTGGTCAACCAATAACCAGAAGGATGTCAACAATACCCCTGGATTGTGCCTCTTATCATCCCCCCCCCTTGGGGTGACTAAGTTCCATTGTGCAAAACAAGCGACCTTGACTTTCAAGTGCAAAGTAAATTCTCCTTGGCTCCTCCCGAGGGGTCTTGAGATTATGTGGCAAGTAAAATCTCAAGTTGATATCCTGCTACAAAGGGGGGGGTGGAGAATTTGCTCTACCTGCCACCAATGCAATGGGAGTTGGCCGAGTATGTTACAAATCGGTAAACCAGGGTAGCCAGTACTCCTTAGAGGAAGATGTTATAGCGAATCTCCTTAGTGATCGCTTGAGGGCAAGAGACCGGTCGGTAATGACCGATCAGATACAACTACTTCCGAAAGGCAAGATTGAGGCATAACTTAAATCTATCGTTGGACAGGTAATGTATGCATAAATCCATCTACGGACCCGTAACAGACCAGGGAGGCAGACGCACATACAGGCGTAACCCAAATTATTAGTAGTGTCCGGAACTCGGTTGGAGAACGTTGATAAACATTAGTAACTGAGACCTCCTTCTTTCTATAAATGATGAAAACGCTTGTATTTCTTGATCTCCGATCGGCAAAACTGGAATAAGTGTCAAAATGGTATTTTCATTATAAAATAAATTTTTGAACATACTTACCCGGTAGTTATATACTGTATATAGCTTACGTCCCTGACGTCACGGCAGAAAATTCAAAACTCGCGCCAATCGCCAATTGGATGGCCAGGTGTACCACCCCTGCGCCCTAGCGAGGTACCTGGGAACCATTCCAGGAACCCTCATATATTCCATGCCTCTAGTCTCCTAGAGGGGAGGAGGGTTGGACTTAAATTATATATAACTACTGGGTAAGTATGTTCAAAAATTTATTTTATAATGAAAATACCATTTTTAAAAATAAGACTTACCCGGTAGTTATATATATAGCTGATTAACACCTTTTTAAAATAAACTTAAGGGTTCGTACCTGATAAGGAAGCTGACTTCAATGATACTCTGCCCCATTATGTCTGCTAGTCTTATGAGATCCAGCGGTCCTCCCAGGGGGCTGAAGATCTCGTAGGGACTGTCAAACCGGTGTCAAAATCTCATCATGATAGAACCTCCTCCAATAACAAGTTCCGCGCGCTCACAAGGAACAAATTTGACCACCTGACAAAATCAAAGATTGTGGAAGACTGACACAATCTCCACAAACAACCATAAAAAACAATTAAAAGTACCAAGAGAAGAAAAGGTTATTGGGATTATGGGAACATAGTGGTGGATCCTTCACCCACTACTGCACTCGCTGCTATGAATGGACCCAGAGTGTAGCAGTCCTCGTAACGAGTCTGAACACCTTTCAAATAATATGAAGCGAACAGATTTACTCCTCCAGAAGGTTGTGTCCATTTTGCTTTGCAATGATCTATTCTGTCTGAATGCTGCCGACGTTGCTACTCTGACTTCACGAGTCTTGACCTTTAAAAGACCAAGGTCTGATTCATTACAATATGTGCTTCCTTAATCAAAAACCTGATAAAAAATGACAAGGCATTTTTTGACATCTGTAATGAGGGCTTTTTGACCGAGCACCATAAAGCTTCAGAATTGCCTCGTAAATTTTTCGTTCTATCCAAGTAGCATCTCAGAGCTCTTACTGGGCATAAGACTCTTTCCAATTCTTCGCCAACCAAATCCGTAAGATTCGGAATCTCAAACGCTTTGGGCCAAGGTTGAGAAGGGCGTTCGTTTTTGGCCAGAAAGCCTAATTGCAAGGCACAGACAGCTTTACCATCACGAAATCCAAAGTTTTTGCTAAATAAAGTCTTCATAGTTAGGTCTTTCATAGAAGTTGAACCCAGTGGCTCAAACCTCTCGCTCATAAGATACTTCAAAACAATATCCAGATTCCAAGCTGGTGAATCTTGGTTTCATTGTTTTGTAGTCTCAAAAGACTCAAGAAGTTCTTGCAGATCCTTATTGTTAGAAAGGTATAGGTTTCTATGCCTGAACACAGTTGCTAACATACTCCTATATCCTTTAACAGTCGAGGAGGAGAAGTTGCACTTCCTTCGAAGGTGGAGCAGGAAGTCCGCAATTTGGGCTACAGAGGTACTGGATGAGGAAAGAGAGTTGACTCTATACCACTCTCTAAAAACCTCCCACTTGGATTGATAAACTTTGATAGTTGAAGTTCTTCTTGCTCGTGCAATGGCTTGAGCTGCCTCCTTCGAAAAGCCTCTAGATCTAGTGAGTCTTTCGATAGTCTGAAGGCAGTCAGCTGAAGAACGTGGAGATTTTGATGGAATCTTTCCAAGTGGGGTTGTTTGAGTAGATCTACTCTTAATGGAAGTATTCTTGGGGTGTCTACCATCCATTCCAGTACCTCTGTGAACCATTCTCTTGACGGCCAAAAGGGGGCCACTAGGGTCATTCTGGTCCCTTTGATTGTTACAAATTTCTGTACCACTTTGTACACGATCTTGTATGGTGGGAAGGCGTACAGATCTAGGTTGGACCAATCCAAAAGAAACGCGTTGGGTGAGCAGCAGAGGTAGAGACCAAAGGCCTCTCGCTACCTTCCTTACACAGGGAACCCGTGTAAGGAAGGCAGCTCAAAAGAAAATCTATTAAGCATTAGGCCATTTGTTTTTAACCGTAACCGGTTAAAGGGGTTTGGTGGGAGAGAAAGGCTACGTCTTTACACTACCGAGCCAAAATAAAAAGTGACTGTTAGTTGCTAGTGCTGGTGTGAGCGGGAGGGTTAACTTGCCCTGTTCTCCCCCACCCTAACTAGCAGTGGGTAGTTGCACCCTGACAGAAATCTTATCGGCTGGTTTCAGCTTCGCCAAAATAATACTCTATAATAAAGAGTGGAAGGTTTGTGTTTTGCAGAGGAACAAATAATCTTTAAACTAATAATAAACTCAAATAAATCAAATTTGGTGGGAATGATAGTGACTAAACCTACTAGAATTAGCTAAGACCTGTAATATCTATCTGAAGGACATAAAGGAATTATACAATATGTTAACAATATGTAGTGAGTTACAATGTCCACCATCCACTTAAGAAAGGGCAGGAAATTTTACGTCCTAGAGACTGGTCATAAGTAGACACTCACCAACCAAGCAAGGACTACAGGAGCCAGGCAATGATTGCCCATTACTCAATAAGTAGAACCTATAAGCCCTCCTCAACTTCCAATCCCTAGTTCACAAGACAGTGAAGTTGCAGACGCTACTGGAAAATATCAGGCTTATCTATGCCTCAAATACCCACTCAAAGTTTATATCACTTGAAAAATAAACTTCCAAATTATTCTATATTATATAATACAGTATCTGAATGTCTAACTCTTGAAATTATAAAAAAAAAAAAATTTATACCCTCATAAGCCATTATCAACCAAGAATTACCACAGAACACAATAAATTTGTTAGAATTTCTTAGAAACTATATGAACTGTTTTTGTCCAATTACCAATGTGGTGGTTCCCCCAATGTATTCTGGGCACACATGCAACAAATAAAAGAACTCTCCCACCAAAAGCCATCAAACCTTTAATAAACTGAAAAGTGATGAAAAAAGACCATCACACAAGAAATTACGGGGTGTCAATGAAAAGCAAAGGAAAAAAGTACAAAATTTAAGGTCATTAACCACATATTCATGAGACAACTAATATTCAAAGCTAATCTTTTTCTCTGGAAAGAAAGGTCACATTCACTTCTAACTACAGCTTCCTTATTTATACAGGAGAATTGAGCTCTCTGTCTACGATCATCAAAGCTAACACATTAGAAACACAAGTACATTTCAAGACCAAAAAGTAAAATATAGAAAACTGAAGTTCACAATACTAACCTATTTTTTCTTGACAAAGAATATTTAGGAACTTGCTGCTCATCCCAGATCCTCTTTTCTGTATACATTCAATCAAATATTTCAACTGAAAATAGAAAAAAATCTTGGATTACTAACAACCAGAGACAGATTAATAGAATGCACATGATTATATCATCTCATGAAATAATATGAATGTTTTCACATGAAATTCTTAACTCTGACAGGATCTTTATCTAAAGGTTTGTTAAACAATTTTGTGTAAAAAACTATAATTTATAAATGTTTTAACGAAATCTACATATTGAAAACCTGGTTATTTACTGTAGGCTGAAGAATGGCCAAACACAAAATATGCAAGTCCAGCAAGTGCGACCAATTCAATGAATTCCACAAGCTAGCTATGTTTAATCTTTCCAATTAACTAGATTTATTCCTTTGTGATGTCTAAATAAATAATCATTGATAAGGATAACTACTAGATGCTACTTAGTCTAAGTAGTTTGACTTTAACTAGCATACTTATATCCTCATATCTCCACATGAGCAGAAATCCATCCTATTTCAACATTTACAAAACTTTAATGTTTAAGAAATGCATGGAATATTAATTTTATTATTTGTTATACATTACAACTATTAGGACAATAACACTAAGTCTCAATCTACGTGACTTCTGGTGACTGGAAAATGCAAATTTCCAAGGACACACATTCTTCAAATTTAATGGCTGACTTTTACACAGTTCTCTGATGGGAACAGAAGCATTGCTAAGTAACAGAAAATTGTTTGTTATAGTATATTGACAATGAATCTTACATCTACTGCATTAAGATTTGGGTCCATAAATATAAATTGCATAATTCAAACAAAGCTTGTATTTCTTTAGGAATGGACTGCAATCACAAAAAGACATTGCTTCAAAGGTCAAAGTTTTGAACCTAACTTCTAATACATGACTCACACGGTGCAATTAGAAACTACAATAAGTCTGTGAAAAAAAATAAAAAACTCACCTTCAATTGAATCTGAGAATCCATTAGAGGAGACTGAATAAGCTTGTTGTTTAATTTTGCACAAGTTACCATTGTAATATACAATAGTAACAAAGTTAGCTTGACTATTTCCAACTCATCTCCAGACACTACAGCCTCAAAGCATACAAGCTTGGGACCAGCAAAGTATTCTGTATGGAAAATAGGATTTAATCAAGAACAGTATAATCATACAACATATACTACATAAAGCTACTACCTGGCTTTAAGTCTTATTGTCAAACATTATTACCCTACAGCCATTGTTTTTCAACTACTGTACACTGCTCTCTTTTATCCACGAGAAACTTTATATACTGTATTGCTACTCAAATACTGTACAATTACCTACACCATGAAATTAACCTATTCTTCCCCTCTCCTTATAATACAGTATCATAATTTTGCCTTGCTTTTGTATAAAAGTATTTCATATCATATTTTGAACTTCCTCTCGGAACAGAAGGGATTCTATTTAGAGAACTGTGTAGGATAATTATGGATATCATTTTAATATTCATAAAAATTTAGAAAGCTTTTGAAAGAACACCAATTGCAGTAATTGCTTACATCCATACATCATGTTATGAAATACAATTCTAGAAAGATGACAAATTTGTAATAATTTGTATTTTTCCTAGCATACAAACATCCTACAATTTATATTGGGTATATTTTTTTCAGCGAAGCTGAACTAGCCATGATAATTTTTAGTGAGAGATAACTACCGCATCCGCTAGTTAGCGGGTGGGGGTGGGGTAGCTCGGCTACTCTGCTCACTCCGCACATAGGTTGAGTAACTACTATGCTTACTAGCAGGACTAGTATAAATAGTGTATAAATAGTGAATATTTGTATGCTAGGAAAAATAAAAATTATTACGAATTTCTCGTTTTTTCAAGCATAAATACAAAAGTTCCACTATTTATATATTGGTAGACTCACTCCTAAGAGGGAGGAAATCCTTTACAAACTGACTTTGGTATCTGGCCCAGGGATCTCTACTTCGGTAAGCCTAAAGTAGTAGGAACCCTACCCTCGCTAAATTCTAGTGCTGCCTTTAAGGAGCAAGCGCTATTAGCGGCCTGCAGAAGATTGTGTGTTCGTGAAAATAGCTACGCGGGTGGTCTTAACATAGGAACTCGAATACAAACCCAAGATTCCTTAGACTTTACCAAATACCCTCCCTCGAAGAGATATTGAGGACGCAACAAAGTATTATTTCTACACTTAGGTTACATAAGTGAAATGAGTCTTACCTGCAGAGGTGAGATCAGCTTATGCTGAGGAACCATGGTGCTGTTTTCCCCAGGGAGGGAGGAGAAGGTGAAAGAAAGAAGGAGCCAGTCATTCTACTCATTCACACCAGACTAACCCGGGTAACCTCAGCCCTCAACCCTCTGCTAATTGTCCAACAAGGAGCTTGAGGTGTTTTGGACCACTTGTTGTGCAGCCACCACAGGACCTATCAGAATGTTTTTAGGTTCCTGTGGGTTACATCTCGCAGGTAGTGGGCAGTGAACGTTGTCTGACGTTTCCACACACACACGCTTGCAATACCTGCGCCACAGAGAAGTTCATTTTGAACGCCAGGGACGTTGCAATGCCCGACATCATGAGCTCTGGGTTGTTTGGAAGGAGGAGAGTCTGGAATGAGGGCGAACTTCCGTATCCAGGAGGAAAAGGAATTCCTAGTAACCCTCCTCTTGATTTTCCCCCTGCTAACAAGCAGTGCTTGTACACGGAGGCAAGATGCTGCCGTTCTTTTAAGGTAACACCTCAGACTCCTCACTGGACAAAGTAACAGTTAGTATGGATCTTCAACTACAGAACGAAGACTATATCCTGAATGGACAGAACCTATTGTCCAGTACAGCCGAATTTTGAGTGGAGTTCGCTAACTCTTTTGGCGGAAGCCTAAGTGAGTAGGAACTCTATCCTCCATGTGAGGTGGCGATCTGTTGCCTGGCGTAATGGTTAGTAAGGTGGACCCTTCAGGGACTGAAGGACCCGAACCACGTTCCAAGGAGGAAGTCTTAAGTTCCGACTGGGGACAAGTAATTTCATAACTCGGCATGAGTAAGGAAAGTTCCAACAAGGAAGAAATATCTACTCCTTTCAGTTTAAAGGCAAGACTCAAAGCTGAGCGGTAGCCTTTGACTGCAGATATCAAGAGAAGCATTTCTTCCCGAAGGTGTACAAGGAACTTGGCTATGGCTGGAACAGTGGCACTGAGGGGATACCAATTCCATGACACAAATCACCAAACACTGACCACTTGGCTTGATAGACTGATCCTGTTGAGTGTCTGTGTCCAGCCATCCAGCCTCTCTGTGAGAGGAGGTGCTGGACAGTCTCCAGGCATGAAGCCAAAACAAATCTACGGCTCTGTAGTAGATGTTGGCATCTGGTTGTTTGAGTAGATCGGGTCGTGGAGGGAGTTTTCTCGGGGTCCAGAAACCATTCTGAGTGCTACCACAGCGGAGCTATAAGCGTCATTCATAAGTTCTTGCTTACTTGTACTTGGTTGAGAACTTTTCCCATCAGACAAAATGGGGGAACGCGTACACATCCATGTTTTCCCACTGATGATGGAATGCATCTTGCCAATGAGCCTGGGGATCTGGAACTGGTGAATAGTATAACAGGAGCTTGAAGTTCACGGACGTTGCAAACAGATCCACAGGCGGGGTACCCCACAAAGTTGGGACTTTGTTGGCTACTAGATTATTTAAAGATCACTAGGAGACAACTATCAGAATCGCTCGGCCCAGACTGTCCGCAAGCACATTCCGCTTGCCCGGAATGAAGCAAGCTAGTAGGGACATCAAGTTGCCTTCTGCCCATCTGAGTATCTCTACTGATAGATGGCACAGCGACTGCAAAAAGGTACTGCCTTGCTTGTTTAGGTAAGCAACTACTGCAGTGTTGTCGCTCATCAACACCACAGAGTGCCCCGCCAAGAACTGGTAGAACTGTTTGAGGGCGAGGAAGACTGCCCTCATCTCTAACAGGTTTATATGCTGATACCTTTCAGATTTGGACCACTGGCCGGAGGTGGTGTGGTGCAGCATGTGGGATTCCCGCCCTTCTCTTGAGCATCAATTCTGGGGGGGAGAACAAGAAGATCGGCCCCCTTTCCGGAACCTTAGGTCTGTCAGTCACCATCTGAGGTCAATCTGTTTCTCTTGCCCTATGCGGACTAAAGTCTCTAGAGTCTCCCTGAAATCGGTGATCTGATTCCATTGGGATTTCAGCTGCCACTGGAGAGATCTCATCCTGAGGCAGCTGTTGGGAACTAAACATACCAAAGAGGAGAGGTGACCGAGTAGATGCACCCAGCCCTGCGCAGGGGAGCTCTTTCTGTTTGAGGAAGGGCCATGCTACCTTTCTCAACCTACAAATCCTTTTGTCAGATGGATAAGATTTGTGGCTTACGGTGTCCAATAGCGTGCCTCGGTATACCAGTTTAGGAAGGGGGATCAGATGAGACTTCTAGAGGTTTACCATGATCCCCATATCTTGGCAAAGCCTTAGAAACTTGTCTCGATGGCGGAGAAGGGCCGCCTTCGAGTCTGCCAGAATCAGCCAATCGTCCAGTTATCTTGGGAGACAGATACCGAGTCTGTCAGCCCAACCTGACACAAGGGCGAACACTTTCGTGAAAGCCTGAAGTGCTGTGGAAAGACCAAAATACAACACCTTGAACTTGTATAGTTTTTGGTGTTGGGAGAATCTTAGATACTTCCTGAAAGATGGACGGATTAGGATCTGGAAGATGGCATCCTTCAAATCTAGAGTGCACATGAGGTCTTTTGGTCTGATAGCGAGTCGGACCGTCTTGGGAGTCTCCATCCTGAACGGAGTTTGCTGGACAAACTTGTTCAAGGGGGAGAGCAATGACTGGTCTCCAGCCTCCAGACACCTTTTCTACAAGAGTCGACTGTAAAAGCCTGGAGACCAGTCACAGATCTCTTGGAGAGCACCCTTTTCCAACAGGGTCTGGACTTTGTCCTGAAGAGCTGATTCCTTTGCATAGGAGTCTGATGAGATAGGCACTCCAATTAGTGGAGGGAGAGATAGCAATACCCCGAACGGATCACCTAGACTGTCCAGGGTTCGTCCCCGTGGTGAAGCCACCTCTGCCATCGGCTGTTCAGGCATTCCCCACAGGTGGGAGGATTGCCCAACCTATCGGTGTCGGCCTCTGCCGGACCCCCGCTTGCCTCTGCCTCCAAGGAAGGACTTTCTACCGAGAGAAGGCTTGGACATCCTGCGACCCTGATGTTTAGGGTCTCTAGCCTTTTCGTCGGCAGTCTAGGAGCTGGAAACCTTTGTGGCTGAGAAAGGTAAGGCCTTGAAGTCAAGGTCCTGTGAATGAGAGTTCGTAGAGGACTTTTTCCACTTATCAGCCACACGCTCGACATCCTCAGGATTGCATAATGAACTCCCCTTGAAGGGGGAATTCCTGATCCCTGCTACCTCGGCCTGAGGTAGTTGTTTATGGAATTTTCCTATTACGACATCCCGTCTCCTCCAGATGGTGTTGGCCCAAGGTTCACCAGTTGATGAGACAGGAACTCGATGGCCCAAGTGCCTGATAATAGTCAAGTCTCCATTGACTTCCTTGTGGACTTTTTGGACCAGTTCTGAAACCGGAACAATTGTCCTAAATATCCTAACCAGAAATCAAGCCACGAGGTAGCCAGCATGGCATACCTTATGACCTTTTCCTGGTTCAGGATCTTAGAGGCCTAAAACTAGTCGGGCAGTCCTGCTAACTTCTCAGAGGGCGTGCCCTTCAAGAGTGCCTCTATAGAATGGTCAAGAGGCATAACTAGTAGCAACTCATTGAGGATTGCATGATACCTCCACTGCATGATAAAATGTGGTGGAAAGTGTCGGGAGGAGGAGCTGGTACGAAGAGAGGAAGACGACCCAGTCGCTTAGGACACAGCCTTCTGCTTGGCACACTTCAACGCCTTTGACCAGGGCAAAGCTGCACTGGTCTTCAGGGGTCTCTGGGTGCCATAAAGCTGGTCTAGGACCATATCCCTACCATCAAGAGGGGCAGCCGATGGATCTGGCAGCCCATTGATGGTTCGGATTCAGATTAAAACCTGCCAGAAGGCGTGCTCTATCTCCTTTCACTCCGCCTCCATCATTTTAGGGCTAGCGGCAGCTGGCAAAACGTCGTCCTCGTAATAATTTTGCTCATCTACTTCCAAGCTTTCATCTATAAGAGCCCGGAGTGGGTCAAGCTCGTTATCGTAATCAACGGAGGACTAGACAATTACCGAGGGCGTACTCAGTTCCCTCTAAGTCTCCGCTCAAATAAGGGAGGCCTGGCCGAAGATTACGGAAGTGAATAAATCCTTCGAATCTCTGTGCTGAGGCAGAAGTTCCTCCATTAATGTAGGCCTTGCTGCTTTCACTGACCTGCGGGGGAGATGGAACTCCGCAGAGGCAGGAAAGGCGTCACCCAAGAAGGGTGAGGTGCCTCCCTTGGCACTACCTCGGGTTGAGTCAGATGAAACGAGTTGGTATAAGAAACTGTACGGTCCTCCTTAGGAGGAGGTCTAATTCTCTTCCTCTTCCCTTTGGTCCTTGCCTGTGGGGACTTGAGCTGTAGGGGACTCTCCTGAGGTTCTGGAGCACTCTCTTCCCTGGCTCTCTTGCGAGGAAAGATGTTATCCTCCTTGCGTGAAGGCTCTGTTGGAGCAGAGTTCTTATAATTCCCCTTGGGATCAACAGGGGAAGAGGGGTACGGGATGAGAGGAGGAAACAGGGGAATCCTGGGAGTGCAGCCTAAGGACTGAGAGTGGGGACTGACCCCCGTCACAGCTTGCCGCATTACAGTACATCATTCTTTAACCCATGGGGTCACAGGCTCCCGATGTGCTGGGAGGAAGATCCTTAGGATGACATACATCACTAGGCTTAGGTAACTCCACAGGTACCTTAGCCTTCCTACCTCAGGGCAAGATTGCACAGGCCTTCCCATCAGGAGAGGAACTGGGCGTTGTCAGGTGGGTGACAGGTGCTTCGGGGCAGGTGGAGTCCGACGAGGTTGGCAAGACTAGCGAGTCTATCTCTTAGCAGGAGGTTTACCCTAGGAAGGAATATCTCCTGCAGGCAGAAAAGGAGATGGGTCCCCGGTACCATTGGAGCTGTACGAGATGGTTTTCGCAAGACTGATCTGTGTGTCTGCCACGACACGACAGACTCATCAAGATTAAGGTCACAATAACCAAAAAGTTCCTCGTAATGTTGGTTACGAGAGGCCGAAGGTTCCGTATAACCAGTGTCGTAAGAATCCAAAGTTTTAACGGCCGGTCCGAGAGCCCAGGGGCTCAACAAAACTGGGGTTGCACAATCCAGAGGGATCAATGCAACGGGAAACCAAAGTTTCCCTGCTATGAGAGCCTGAAGGTCCCACATAGCGGGAGGCACGGGAGTCCGAAGGCTCAGCGTAACCTAGGTTGCAAGATCCCAAGGGAGCTGCGCAACGGGAGACCAAAATCTCTGTCACAAGAAACCTGCGCTTCAGCGTGAAGGTTGGCACAAGAGCCAGCTGGCTCAATGTAACCAACGTTGCGAGAGCCTGAAAGCCTAAAGCAACTGGAGCCCCAGGATTCCGTGTCACGGGAACCCAAAGGTTCAACGTAGCGAGAATCCGAATGTCCTCTGGTGTCACAAGAGCTCAAAGGCTCAGCAGGACGGGAACACGAAGGTCCCGGGTTGAGAGAGCTCACATACTCTCAGCAACAGGAATCCGAAGGCTCCTGATCACACAGAACTAAAGGGTTAATGTGATTGGAACCCTGAAGTTCAAAAAGGCGTTTCCTAACAGCTCTAGGAGAACGCCGTGGATGGAGAGGTGACTAAAGTTTCCAAACAGCGGACCAGCAGAGAAGAATGTCCAGCAGGCTCCTCCCGAGGGGGAGTCTGTGTCAGCTCGAAAGCTGTCTCCCCCGGGAGGAAACTTGTTTGCCAGAGGGTGAACCAGGCTCACGAACGGATTCTGCCTCCGTCCTTGGAGGAGAAGCGTGAGTCTCTCTGAGCCGCAATTGCCCTTTGGCGATTCTCTCTCGCAAACAAGAGAGGTGTTCCCCACAGGGAAAACTCTAGGAGAGTGAGCTGCCATTGCCCTGGTGGATCAGCAACACCCTCAAAGTCAGACACCGGAGACTAGATGTCAGACTGTCGGGCTGCAGCACCTGCACCCACAGAAGGAGGAACATCCACGGAGGAAGGAGCCGAAAGTCTAATCTCCATTACCCTCTGAAGTAGGTCAAAGAGAACCTCCTCCAAGGGGAGGTCACCAACACCCAGTGATGGCCAAAACGAAAGAAAATCTGACATACCTCAGGGGGCACCACCTGCGGGAAGGGGCGGGGCAGACTCACTAGGGAAGTCAACACCGTCCCCCACATTGCAAGGCTGACCTGGAGTAACAGGGGCTGCGCTGCTACTCGGAGGTTCTTCGGAAAGAACTGGTGGAGGAGCAGCTTCGGGAAGACATTGGGGGGTAGAAGTAGAAGACCGGTGTTTCTTCAACTTCGAGGAAGACTCCGAAGGCAAAGAATCACGCTTGGACTTCTTCTTCCGTCGTCTGAGCCTCTCCCACTGGGAGACAGACCACGCCCTACACTCTACACAGGTGTCGTCCCTAGAACACCGGTGGCCCAGACAAGTCGGATACAGCAGATGGAGGTCTGTCTCAAGGGGGGACATGAAGGTACCGCAAGCACAGCCTTCAGGACCTGGACAAGTACGCATGGGACACATCACTCACATGCACATAATCTAAAAAGAAATAAAAAGCAATTATTGAAGCAAGTAAACTGGGAGAGCGCGGAAAGTATGGCCATCTCTACCAAGCCAAGAAAGCAAAGTGATTACTCAAACTAGGTGTGTGAGTGAGTAGAGTAGCTGAGCTACCCTACTCCCACCTGCTAACTAGCAGGTGCAGTAGTTATCCATAACTAAAATTTATCATGGCTAGTTCAGCTTCCCCAAAAAACAATATACAGTGAACCCTCGTTTATCGCGGTAGATAGGTTCCAGTCGCGGCCGCGATAGGTGAAAATCCGCGAAGTAGTGACACCATATTTACCTATTTATTCAACATGTATATTCAGACTTTTAAAACCTTCCCTTGTACGTAGTACTGTTAACAAACTACCCTTTAATGTACAGAACACTTAATGCATGTACTACAGTACCCTAAACTAAAACAGGCACAAATATTAAAGGTGATTTTATATCATGCATTTCCTAAACATGCTAAAAAGCACGATGAAAAATGGCAACCAATGTTTTGTTTACATTTATCTCTGATCATAATGTAGAAACAAACTGGAGGTAGAGCTTTGCTTATTACCCAGACATATTTCCCATACTTTTCCCTTAGAACTACATCACATCTTCCTACTTTAGATATATAGATATATATATATATATATATATATATATATATATATATATATATATATATATATATATACATATATATATATATGTGTGTGTGTGTGTGTGTGTGTATATATATATATATATATTTATATGTATACACATATACATACCTACATATATACATAAATACATGCATACATATATATATATATATATATATATATTACTGTATATATATGGGTTATGGAAAAAATCCGCGAAGTGGTGAATCCGCGATGGTCGAACCGCGAAGTAGCGAGGGTTCACTGTACCCAATATAAATAGTGGAAGGTTTGTATTTGCGCTGGAACAACTTAACTTTTCATGAAGCAGTACATGAATTAAAAGACTTAACATATAGTATACTACTATACTGAAGGTCATAATAGACAAAAAGTAGGGGATAAATTTCACCAACCTTTCAAGAGGCTATCAAGTACTGCCACAATCTTTTCTGTGTCCTCACTCTTAATGTCTTCATTTTTCCTGGAAAAAAAATAAATAAAAACTGTAAAAAACAAACTTTAAAAGTTGTATAGTAAACATGTGATTGCATTGAAAATATGACAAATTCGAAGATAATTTGTATTTTTCCTAACCATACAAACCTTAGCTATTTACAAAGGGTATTACTTTTAGCGTAGCTGAAATGGCGAGCCATTAGAATTTAACGAGGGTATATTACCCCCGCGCTAGTTAGCGGGGGGGTAGGGGAGTGGTAGCTAGCTACCCCTCCCCCCCCTCACACACAGGTGAATACTCACTTTCACTTAGAGGTAGGACTTGTCTTAGGGGACAGGGCTGGCGGGCAAATATGTGTAAATAGCTAAGGTTTGTATGGTTAGGAAAAATACAAATTATCTTCAAATTTGTCATTTGTTCCGTAACCGAAATACAAACCACGCTATTTACAAAGGGTGACTTATCCCTTAGGAAGGGTGGAAAGTCCCCAGCCATACTGACTTTGGCTTTACCCGGGGACTCAGAATCCGAGTGAGTCGCACTCGAGAAAAGGAGTCCCTGCACCTCACAAGTTCCTTGCTCCGCAAGGAACCATGTGGCCTACGTAAGCTTGTGTGTGAAGGAAGAAGTGTGACCCGTCCTAGGCAGTTGACCTGGAGTTCCAGAAGGAACTCTGGGTTAGGACGTTCCCAATACCACCTCGTCAGGGTATGGGGGACGCGACAGTATTGACTCAATACTCGGAACACAAGGAAGCATGGTTTACCTGCAGAGGTTCGAGGTCAGCTATGCAGAGACCAGGATGCTGCTTCCCCATAGAGGGGATGATGAAGAAAGAAGTAAGGGCCAGACATACTTCTTTCGTTCATGCAGACTAAAACCTGATAACAATGCCCTCAACCTTCTGCTACCTGTCCAAAAAGGAGCCTGAGGTTAGACCAGCTGTTGTGTAGCCACCACAGAGCGATAGAAAACGTATCGAGACTCCTGTGGGTCACGCCCTGCAGGAAGCGGGCTGCGAAGGTCATCAGACGCTTCCAGACTCCAGCTTGTAGCACCTGCGTCACAGAGTAGTATTACTCGAAGGCGAGGGACGTTGCGATGTATCCAACATCGTGCTGTGACGTGACGGGGGAGGGTCTGAAGACAGGTCGAGATGAATGTCCTTGAGTCCGGGCTGAAGAGGTATACTGGTGACTCTCCCCCCATGTCCTCCTTGTGTTCCCAAATCGGCTGTAACTGAGGACAAACTGCAGCTGTTCCCAGCGCTAACCTCTCGATTCCTTACTGGCAAGAAAGAGAAGGTCTTGGGACATCAGACACAGAATGGAGACTCGAAATCTTGAATGAATCGGACCGAAGGGCCGGGACCCTCAGATTCTGAGTCTAGCCAGCAACTCAGGAGCGAGCCTGAATGTTGCCTTCCCCTCTTCCTTAGAAAGGGGGGAGTAGTAAGAGACCAAGAAGATTGCTTACACACTGGCCGTGGCCAGAGTGAGCAGAAGACCCAAGGCGGAATACAATCCGAGGCCTGTCATAAAAGGGTCTTGAGAAGATCTCTTAAAGGACTAAAGTCCGAGCCATGCTCCAAGTTGGAGGTCTTCCTCCGACTAGGGCAGGGACGAGCGTAGCTTCGCATGAGCGAGGATAGATCCAGCGGGCAGGAAAAGTTATTCCTTTAAGCCTGAAGGTCAGGGAAAGGCTGAGCGACAGGCTTCATTGCCGAGAGCGGAAAGGAGTTTCCTCCCGCCGAAAGGCAATAAGACCGTTATTGCTGGAGAAGAGGCCTCAAGGGAAGAGGTATATCTCCCACGGCACCAACCACCTTAGACTCTTCACTTTGCCTGGGAGACCCCTGTGGATGACTATCGCAGATGACGCGACCTCCGTACCGCGACTGTAGCGGGTTGTCTCTTCTAGAGGAGGAAGCGTAGTGTCTCCAGGCATGAAGCCGAAGCGACGCCCCGGTTCGGGAGAGATGTCGCAGTGTGGTTGCTTGAGTAGTCTGCTCTCCCGGGAGTTCCGTCAGGGGAAGCAGAGGGTCCAGAAACCGTTCTGCGCATAGTCCCAGTGGAGCTCTCCCATTGAAAGGTTGACAGAAAACCTGGTCTTGTTGAGACCCATTGTCCGCAGACAAAAAGGAGGGAAGACGCAGGCGTCGAAGTTGTCCCACCATCACCGGAATGCATCTTGCCAGAGTCTCGGGGTCTGAGACTGGGGGGAAGACTAGCGGAAGCTTGAGGTTCCAAGCTGTCGCGATCAGGTCCCCCAGACCAGCACTTGCTGGTTACCCAAGGTCAAAGACCCCTAGGTACACTCTCTCTATGAGGCTCTGCTCGGATAGTCTGAGAGAAACATTCCCCTGCCTGGAATGAGAGAGCCGATGGTGGTATTGAGAGAATCTCAATCATCCCGGTATCTCTACTGCAAGATGTGAAGGTGTGAAAATGCGTCCCCTGCTGGTTAGAATGAAGTCGACGCGCAACGGGGTGACTCGGCAGGAGCTGTAGGATCTGAAGAGGGGCCAGACTAAGGCCCCTAAGCCTGCCTGAATGATGGAGAGGTATCCTTCAGGTCTTGACCATAGGCCTGGACCAGAACATGCCCCCCCCCCCCCCCCCCTTTCCTTTGACGAGTCCGAGAACAGCATCAAGAATGTGGGGAAAGGACGAGAATATCCACTACCATCAAGAGGCTCCATAGGTCAACACCCATTGCAGGTCTCATAGTTCCGCTGGTCCCATAGGGCCAGGGAGTCCGGTTAAACATTGCCTGAAGCCACCGGAACTTGGATCGCCCCACATGGAACTTATCCTGAGGCGACCGTTCGGACTATAGACGGGTCAATGAGGAAAGGAGAATTAGGAAATGTTCCAAGGTAGGGCTGAAAGCTCTGCTTGACTGAGAACAGGTACTGCGACTCTCCTCAGTCTTGCCACAGTCAACCGAAAGGAAGGCTCGGAGGATGTGGTAACAGAATCTGGCGTCCCCAGGAGGTCACCCATCCAAGTACCGACGTTGCTTAACCTCGCTGGACGGACGAGAAGCGGGGTTTCCAATGTGGTAAGGCGGTTGACTCAATATCATGGCCAGATACTCCAGATGTTGAGGCAGAGGAAGAGAAGGCTCCAAGCAAAATACCATGAGCCCACACTCATGGTAAGCATCCGGAAGCTTGTCCCGGCGCTGAAGAAGGTTGAAACCCGAGCCTACCGGAGTTGACCAGCCCTCCAAACAGCAGAGGAGGCAGAAGCCTGCACCTGAGCGGCCAAGAGGAAGGAAGGGAGAGTTCTCTGGGGAAACAAACCTGCTATGCCACGGCGGGATAGCCACACTGCATCATAAGCAGGAATACTTGCAGTCTAGGCTGAATTCGACGAGCACCCTGGAAGATGGATGGAATGGAAACTGAAAGTACCCGTCCTTCCGATCCAGGGTTTAAGGAGTCCTGTCGCCTCGTTACCAGTCTGATCGATTCTGCTGGTCTACGCTGGCCGAAGTTTGTTCGACAAACTTGATCAGGGCTGAGAGGTCGACTATGGACATCCCCTCTCAGATCCTTCCTTACAAGAAAGGATCGACTGAGGGGGCCGGGGGTGAAGCCGTCGATGATCCTAAGGAAGACTTTCGCCTAAGGTATGGATCATTCTGCCCAACCGGGCAACTCTGCTGACGCTATGGCCTAGAGGTTCAGAGACACTGAATTCGCTGACAGAGACGGCAGGCGCGATATCCTTGGCTACTCACAGAGATTGTGCGGGAATGGGCATCGGGAAGCTGTCATTCGGATGAGTAACCTTAAGCATCCTCCCAGCGAAAAACCTGCAATCCTAGAGTTCGTGAACTCCTTTTAGGACTATGCCCCCCCGGGGGTCTCTCCCGTGCCATCTGTTCCTGACAGGAGGAAACTGCAATTGGACACCTTGTCCCAGTTGTCGTAGCCGATAACTTTGGCCGACGTGGTTGAAAGAAAAGGGCGCTGGAGCCCTGCAGAGTCTGGAAGAAAGCGCCTTGGAGGAGTGAAACCGGAAGTCGATTTACTCCGCACAGCAGCTGTCTAAGTCTCTGTCCTTGGGCACAAACAAACTCTTCTCAAGGATGGAAGGGTGTCTGAGGTCGTCGACCTCCACAGATGAGACACCCGAAGGAAGCCCTCAGTCAGCGCGTCCAGATGGTACAACATCGAGCTTGTCCGCAAGTTAGATACTTAACGACGAAAGGCCAAGGTGCCTGAGCTCGAGAGGAGGAAAGTACCCTTGATCTTCCTGTAGCTTCCTTGAACCAAACCTCGGGCCGTAACCGAGGAGGGAAAGAACCTGGTAAGCTCCCAGAGGAAGAGGTAAGCAGTCACCCCTTGTCCGATGGAGAAATCTCGAACGGAAAGCCCCCCCCCCGCCAAAAATCCTTCCAGGGAATGACGGGGAAGGGCTAACCCAGCTTCAGGAATAGAGGAGTGTTGCCCAGATCTCCCTTAAGTTTCTCCTATTCTTGCAAGTGCCATGCTCTGTTTACGGGGTGAGGCAGTGTTCTGGAAATACGCTCCAGAAGAACTCGCCAGGCTGGTCATGCTGCGAAAACCCCATTGGGAATCGTGGTCGCAATTGCCCTGGAGCTCGCGCGACGGGAATTCCTGGTGGTCGGCGAGCGATAACCCATAGACGAGCAATGGATACTGCAAGAAAAGCCGACATTTGTGCATAGAAACACTGTAGGTTCGCGCGACGGAACACCATCCGTCTGCGCGATGGAAAAAACCGTTGGTTCGCGCGTGGGCGAACATTGGAGAGCATGAGCGTAGACGTGCAGGCACGTGGGCGTGTGGGCGCGCGGGCGAGTGGTCGCGCGGTCGCGCGGGCGAGCGGGCGAGCGGTCGCGCGGGCGAGCGGTCGCGCGGGCGAGCGGTCGCACGGGCGAGCGGTCGCACGGGCGAGCGGTCGCACGGGCGAGCGGTCGCACGGGCGAGCGGTCGCGCGGTCGCACGGGCGAGCGGTCGCGCGGTCGAACGGGCGAGCGGTCGCGCGGTTGAACGGGCGAGCGGGCGCGCAGGCGAGCGGTCGTGAGGGTGGGCAGGTGGATGAGAGCGAGTCCGAGGCGGCGAACGCAAGCGTTAGCGCGATGGCGAGGAAACGCGCTGCCGCGTGGGCGAGGAGGACCGCTGGCGATATGGATCAACAAGCGATCGGTGGTGAGCGCTAACGCACAGGTTGGCAATGGCGCGTTATGTTATGCCGACGCGATGGTCGAGCAGTATGCGCAGGTGAGCGATCGTGCGTTGGCGAGCAGTATGCGAAGGTGAGCGATCGCGAGCAGTGATCAGCATGCGCCGGGTCGCGCGATGGTGATCAGTATGCGCAGGGTCGCGTGATGTCGATCAGCATGCCAGGGTCGTGCGATGGCGATCAGCATGCGCAGGTGGGCGGTCGCGCGATGGCGAACAGCATCTGCAGGTGGGCGATCGCGCGATGGCGAACAGCATACGCAGTTGAGGGTCGCGCGATGGTGATCAGCATGCGCAGGGTTGAGCGATGGTGATCAGCATCCGCAGGTGTGCGGTCGCGCGATGGCGATCAGCATCCGCAGTTGAGGGTCGTGCGATGGCGATCAGCATCCGCAGGTGAGGGTCGCGCGATGGCGATCAGCATCCGCAGGTGAGGGTCGCGCGATGGCGATCTGCATCCGCAGGTGAGGGTCGCGCGATGGCGATCAAACATCCGCAGTTGAGGGTCGCGCGATGGCGATCAGCATCCCAGTAGACGTGCGGGCGCGCGGTCGCGCGGGCGAGCGGTCCCGCGGGCGAGCGGTCCCGCGGGCGAGCGGTCCCGCGGGCGAGCGGTCCCGCGGGCGAGCGGTCCAGCGGGCGAGCGGTCCAGCGGGCGAGCGGGCGAGCGGGCGAGCGGTCGCGCGGTCGCGCGGGCGAGCGGTCGCGCGGGCGAGCGGTCGCGCGGGCGAGCGGTCGCGCGGTTGAACGGGCGAGCGGTCGCGCGGTTGAACGGGCGAGCGGGCGCGCAGGCGAGCGGTCGTGAGGGTGGGCAGGTGGATGAGAGCGAGTCCGAGGCGGCGAACGCAAGCGTTAGCGCGATGGCGAGGAAACGCGCTGCCGCGTGGGCGAGGAGGACCGCTGGCGATATGGATCAACAAGCGATCGGTGGTGAGCGCTAACGCGCAGGTTGGCAATGGCGCGTTATGTTATGCCGACGCGATGGTCGAGCAGTATGCGCAGGTGAGCGATCGTGCGTTGGCGAGCAGTATGCGAAGGTGAGCGATCGCGAGCAGTGATCAGCATGCGCCGGGTCGCGCGATGGTGATCAGTATGCGCAGGGTCACGTGATGTGATCAGCATGCCAGGGTCGTGCGATGGCGATCAGCATGCGCAGGTTGGCGGTCGCGCGATGGTGAACAGCATCTGCAGGTGGGCGATCGCGTGATGGCGAACAGCATACGCAGTTGAGGGTCGCGCGATGGTGATCAGCATGCGCAGGGTTGAGCGATGGTGATCAGCATCCGCAGGTGTGCGGTCGCGCGATGGCGATCAGCATCCGCAGTTGAGGGTCGTGCGATGGCGATCAGCATCCGCAGTTGAGGGTCGCGCGATGGCGATCTGCATCCGCAGGTCAGGGTCGCGCGATGGCGATCAGCATCCGCAGTTGAGGGTCGCGCGATGGCGATCAGCATCCGCAGTTGAGGGTCGCGCGATGGCGATCAGCATCCGCAGTTGAGGGTCGCGCGATGGCGATCAGCATCCGCAGTTGAGGGTCGCGCGATGGCGATCAGCATCCGCAGTTGAGGGTCGCGCGATGGCGATCAGCATCCGCAGTTGAGGGTCGCGCGATGGCGATCAGCATCCGCAGTTGAGGGTCGCGCGATGGCGATCAGCATCCGCAGTTGAGGGTCGCGCAATGGCGATCAGCATGCGCAGGTGAGCTAGTAGCTGGCGAACCATGTTCCTTCAGAAGTGTTGGAGAACGTTGGCGTGCCGGCTGTAACACACGTGGGCGATCCGGAGATCGCTGGCGAGCTGATGATCGCTGGCGGGCTGATGATCGCTGGCGGGCTGATGATCGCTGGCGAGCTGATGATCGCTGGCGAGCTGATGATCGCTGGCGAGCTGATGATCGCTGGCGAGCTGATGATCGCTGGCGAGCTGATGATCGCTGGCGAGCTGATGATCGCTGACGAGCAGAAGGCTACGCGTGGAAGCCTGCGCAAAGAAGAAGAGTCCTTGACCCTGACCTGAACCGAAGTTCTAGATCGCGAGGGCGAACGTGGGCGCACAGGGCGCCTAACAGGAACCAACAGGAACCGCAGGGAAGATCATCTTGAAAGCGCTGACGAACAGGAGAGCACTGATGAGCAGAAGGGCGCGCAGGGAAACCCTGACACGCAAGGGAAGAACCCCCGTGGGGGCAACCCTTTGCCCCGAAGGGATCGTTGTCCGCCGGGAGACTGATGTCCGTCGGAAGACCGCTGTCCGTCGGGAAGACCGTTGTCCGTCGGGAAGACCGTTGCCCGTCGGAAGACGAGATCAGACTGCTGTCCATCTGCACCAAGGCGGAAGATCGAGAAAAAGGAGTGTAGGCTGCAAACGGAGATCCAAAAAGGCGCCTCAAGCACCCTTATAGGGAGATGAGAGGCCCTTACGACGAGGCGGACGGTGGGCCTTACGGCGAGGGAGGCCAACAGCAACAGCAACAGAAGAAACTTCCGAAGAGGAGTCTCTATGAGTGTACTCTCTCGTGAACGAAAGAGAAACACTTCGTGGAAGAGACTGGTCAGCCAGTGACCTAAAAGGAGCAATCCTCCGAAGAGGAGCTCCTGCAGTTGCCCAGCCCTTTGAGCGAAACTGCAGGTGCGACCGCTCAGCACCAAGAGCATAGTCTCACGAAATAAAGGCAAGAGAAGAACCCCCCAAAAGGGGAAAAACTCAAGCCTGGACAGGAAAAACTTCCCTCGGAAGGAAAGTTATCCGCCCAAGGAGGCAAGCCTCCTGAGTGTTCTAAAATGAACTGGAGAGCTGTCCGTCGTCACAGGAGTACTACCAGTAGAAGGAGACACGCCCCTGACGAAAATACAAGGGGGAGGCAGCAACAGCCGAATCCCCAGGACTCAACCAGACAGCTCACACCGTTGCTATATTACAGAAACGAACTAGATCGGTAACTGTAAAAAAAAAAAAACAAATAGTATTAGTACACATTCATTCCCCCGGGAAGGCTCCGAAGAGGAATCCCGAGGGAAAGGAACAAGAATTACACAACAGGCACGTGCCCTCACAACCACTTACACTCGCGGAAGGAGAGCTGTAACCAAAACAGAATTATAACAATTATAATTATGTAACTATGTAATTATGTAATTTAAAAAAGAATGAACACTAAAGAAAGAACGAAAACCCCGAAAGGAATCGTTCTACAAGCTGAAAAACAAAAAACAACTACAATTAGATTCATAACTAATTGAGACAAACGTACGGCGTAGCAACCCCCCACACGGAAAGGAAGCTAGGCTACAAGGGCGTAGTAACACGTAGTAAAAGGGTGAACGACCTCAAGAGAGAGAGAGAGAGAAAGACATAAGTCAAACTCGATAGCCACCCATAAAAATACGCCGTGGTGGCCTAACTGCCGAGGCCTCCACGTAGATATCGTACACTACACACACACATCTGAAAAGGAAACTTACTTATTTCTATACTCAAATATATATACAAACATGAAAACATGTTTACATATATATTGAGTAAATGAAAAGTAAGCGATTAATTAAAGACAAAACAGACAATGGCTGCCAAGCGAGGACCAAGACAGAGACGTCTGTCACAGTCCGAGCCAAAAGTGAAAGTGGGTATTCACCTGTGTGTGAGGGGGAGGAGGGGTAGCTAGCTACCACTCCCCTACCCCCCCGCTAACTGGGCGACACAGGTTCCTCGCCCAGAAATAGATTTTTCCTTCGTCAAAATCCCTGGAAATTCCCTTGAACATCTCTTGTCTAGGGAAGAGGGACAAAATGGATGTGCATATGTCTACCCAGCTCCTAAGGATGCCACAATAGTTGCTATCCCATTCTGGACAAGAACGTAATTACAGAGATTTACTAGACATAAAATATTCAACCGTACCACAAATAATGTATAGTAACTAGAGTTATCGTGAATAAAGAAAAACCACAATAAACAAGCACTAAACATTAAAAGGGTAGGCAAGATGAATGCAAAAAGCTCGAATGTAGAGAGGAAGTGAGAGCAGAACCTCTTCACTTTATGACCAGCAGTGTTGTGAGGAAGTGAGGTGAGTAAGAACCCTCTTGCTCCCAGCGCATAAGCAATGGTTGCCCAGCAACGAATAATGGTACAATCAAACCAAGTTTTTGATTGGCCGGTCGTAGAAAACATGGCTAGTAGTTACCCCCATACAAATGACCCAGAAGTTTGTATCCGAGTAGGAATAAATGGGTTTATCAATATACTGTACCGTATACAGTAAGTAGAGATAAAACTTCATCAATTAATGTAGTAAAATAATTAACAGTGGAATATTACATGAAAATATTGTATTAAAAATGTAAACAATATCTATAAGCATTCTCAACCCTTGAGTACCAATCCCTCCAAGAGATTTTTTTATAGACTCATCGTATCGCAAAACTATACAGACATGACTTATAACATTTTTAATTCTATACCTCAACAAATCTCCTTTTCATTAATACATATGGTAATGTTACATATTTTGTAAAATCTTTATACATGTAAATAATAAAACAGTAGTACTCGTAATAACTGAAAAGAGCATACGTCCTATACCACCAAATATTGAACGTATTATACGTTCAATGGCACTCAAAGGGTTAAAATCCATAAGTACAATAAATACTGTTTTCTCATGCATATGAATTGAGCGAGTGAGTTACAAGTATCTCGATTGTCTCAAAAACTTTTTAGTCCACAAGAGAGAGAGAGAGAGAGAGAGAGAGAGAGAGAGAGAGAGAGAGAGAGAGAGAGAGAGAGAGATAAATATTTAGTTCAAACTTACAAGTATATGATCATTCGAGAGTAAAACTTCCCATCACATAACTGCTTGACATTAGGAGTTTCTTCTGGTAATAATCCCAGTGCATTTACCTGAAAGTAAAATATATTCTAAATTAATCAAATTTATCTAGGGTTACTCATCTATCAAAACATCAATGGTCATTCATGCAATGATCATTTGGTTACACAAGGAAAATTCAATATGCTTTGGCACCCAATAAAATCAATACTGTAGTTATGAATGACAAGACTTTTAGCGGCTACTAAGTACCAATAAAAAAAGCTTTCTACAATTCTTTATAAAATTAGTTCATGAATATGCATGTTAAAATCATCAGCTATAATGCTTGCAATAATCATTGAACGAGAACACTCAATATTCCTGTTGAAACCTTTGCATAGAGAAACATCAAACTGAATGTCATATTTACAGTACAGTATCACCCATATCTGAGATTCAAGCTCAAAAACTGGCCATCACAAATTTTAATGATTTTGGTATCAAATCCTATATTGTGGATCACTGATAAAATATGTTTACATTCATTAAGTTGTCACTACTTAATACTCAAAAATGTTATTTTCATTAGTAAAATAAATTTTTGAATATACTTACCCGATGATCATGTAGCTGTCAACTCTGTTGCCCGACAGAAATCTACGGTCGGGATACGCCAGCGATCGCTTTACAGGTGGGGGTGTACACAACAGCGCCATCTGTGAGCAGGTACTCAAGTACTTCTTGTCAACAAGAACTCAATTTTCTCCTCGGTCCACTGGTTCTCTATGGGGAGGAAGGGCGGGTCCTTAAATTCATGATCATCGGGTAAGTATATTCAAAAATTTATTTTACTAATGAAAATAACATTTTTCAATATTAATCTTACTCGATGATCATGTAGCTGATTCACACCCAGGGTGGTGGGTGGAGACCAGCATACATGTTAACAAAGAAGCTAAGTATCCCGTATTTCATTTTATTAGTTATTCAAAAATAACATAAAATAAATAAGTACCTGGTAAGGAAGACGACTTGAACCATTACTCTGCCTTTATTAAGTACGTCTTCCTTACTGAGCGTAGCGGTCCTCTTAGGATGCTGAACGACTCTTAGGTGCTGAAGTATAAAGGGCTGCAACCCATACTAAAGGACCTCATCACAACCTCTAACCTCGGCGCTTCTCAAGAAAGAATTGACCACCCGCCAAATCAACAAGGATGCGGAAGGCTTCTTAGCCGACCGTACAACCCATAAAAAGTATTCAAGAGAAAGGTTAAAAAGGTTATGGGATTATGGGAATGTAGTGGCTGAGCCCTCACCTACTACTGCACTCGCTGCTACGAATGGTCCCAGGGTGTAGCAGTTCTCGTAAAGAGACTGGACATCTTTGAGATAGAATGATGCGAACACTGACTTGCTTCTCCAATAGGTTGCATCCATAACACTCTGCAGAGAACGGTTCTGTTTGAAGGCCACTGAAGTAGCCACAGCTCTCACTTCATGTGTCCTTACCTTCAGCAAAGCGAGGTCTTCTTCCTTCAGATGAGAATGTGCTTCCCTAATCAGAAGCCTGATGTAGTAAGAAACTGAGTTCTTAGACATTGGAAGAGAAGGCTTCTTGATAGCACACCATAAGGCTTCTGATTGTCCTCGTAAAGGTTTTGACCTTTTTAGATAGTACCTAAGAGCTCTAACTGGGCAAAGTACTCTCTCCAGTTCGTTCCCCACCAAGTTGGACAGGCTTGGGATCTCGAACGACTTAGGCCAAGGACGTGAAGGAAGCTCGTTTTTAGCAAAAAACCGAGCTGCAAGGAACATGTAGCCGTTTCAGATGTGAAAACTATGTTCCTGCTGAAGGTGTGGATCTCACTTACTCTTTTAGCTGTTGCCAAGCACACGAGGAAAAGAGTTTTTAATGTGAGGTCCTTAAAAGAGGCTGATTGGAGAGGTTCAAATCTTGATGACATAAGGAACCTTAGGACCACGTCTAGATTCCAGCCTGGAGTGGACAACCGACGTTCCTTTGAGGTCTCAAAAGACCTAAGGAGGTCCTGTAGATCTTTGTTGGTGGAAAGATCCAAGCCTCTGTGGCGGAAAACCGCTGCCAACATACTTCTGTAACCCTTGATCGTAGGAGCTGAAAGGGATCTTATGTTCCTTAGATGTAACAGGAAGTCAGCAATCTGGGTTACAGTGGTACTGGTTGAGGAAACTGCATTGGCCTTGCACCAGCTTCGGAAGACTTCCCATTTAGACTGATAGACTCTGAGAGTGGATGTCCTCCTTGCTCTGGCAATCGCTCTGGCTGCCTCCTTCGAAAAGCCTCTAGCTCTTGAGAGTCTTTCGATAGTCTGAAGGCAGTCAGACGAAGAGCGTGGAGGTTTGGGTGTACCTTCTTTACGTGAGGTTGACGTAGAAGGTCCACTCTTAGAGGAAGAGTCCTGGGAATGTCGACCAGCCATTGCAGTACTTCTGTGAACCATTCTCTCGCGGGCCAGAGGGGAGCAACCAACGTCAGCCGTGTCCCTTTGTGAGAGGCGAACTTCTGAAGTACCCTGTTGACAATCTTGAACGGCGGGAATGCATACAGGTCGAGATGGGACCAATCCAGCAGAAAAGCATCCACGTGAACTGCTGCTGGGTCTGGAATCGGAGAACAATACAACGGGAGCCTCTAGGTCATCGAGGTAGCGAACAGATCTATGGTTGGCTGACCCCACAGGGCCCAAAGTCTGCTGCAAACATTCTTGTGAAGGGTCCACTCTGTGGGGATGACCTGACCCTTCCGGCTGAGGCGATCTGCCATGACATTCATATCGCCCTGAATGAACCTCGTTACCAGCGTGAGCTTTCGATCTTTTGACCAGATGAGGAGGTCCCTTGCGATCTAGAACAACTTCCTCGAATGAGTCCCTCCCTGCTTGGAGATGTAAGCCAAGGCTGTGGTGTTGTCGGAGTCCACCTCCACCACCTTGTTAGCTGGAGGGACTTGAAGTTCTCAAGGCCAGATGAACCGCCAACAACTCCTTGCAATTGATGTGAAGTGTCCTTTGCTCCTGATTCCATGTTCCCGAGCATTCCTGTCTGTCCAATGTCGCACCCCAGCCCGTGTCTGATGCGTCCGAGAAGAGACGGTAGACCTTCCTTGAGAAGAAAGCTGTTCTTCCACCACGTTAGAGTAGACCTCATCTCTTCGGAAACAGGAACTGAGACCGTCTCTAGCGTCATGTCCTTTATCCAGTGAGCAGCTAGATGATACTGAAGGGGGCGGAGGTGGAGTCTCCCTAACTCGATGAACAGGGCCAGCGATGAAAGTGTCCCTGTTAGACTCATCCACTGCCTGACTGAGCATCGGTTCCTTCTCAGCATGCTCTGGATGCATTCTAGGGCTTGGTTGATCCTTGGGGCCGACGGAAAAGCCCGAAAAAACTCGACTCTGAATCTCCATACCCAGGTAGACAATGGTCTGGGATGGGACGAGCTGGGACTTCTCTAAATTGACCAGGAGGCCCAGTTCCTTGGTCAGATCCATAGTCCATCTGAGATTCTCCAGACAGCGACGACTTGTGGGAGCTCTTAAAAGCCAGTCGTCTGACGGAGCCGGACACAAGATCATGGTACTGCTGCACAGTCTGTGAACTGTCAACCATGGGGAAGCGAGGAAGTACAGCGACAACCCGAAACTGTCTAGACTGTCTGGGTAGTACAGACAACTCCTTATCGGGTTGCTGAGGTTGCCGCACTGCGTCACAACAAGTCACCTCTGCTGGTTGTTGAACGTCTTCCCAGTGACACACTGACTCCGTAAAAAAAATTCTCTATCAAGGACTAAGCTTGGACTGCATGTCTTGCAACAAAGCTCAAGGTCTATGGGAGCAGGTGTGGCAACAGACGGGGTTAGCGACTGAAGCGGAACCATTTACCCTCCCTGGAAGCATGTTATGCTTAAATAAAAGTCCATAGGAGGCTAAGCAGCTTAAGGCTCCTCTCCAAATGACAGAGTCCTCAAGGGAATATCAGAAGGAGGGAGAACAGCACTTTCTCATCTACAGGAACCATATCCGAGAAAAGCTAAGTTCTCTCAGTGAGGGTTTCACTAGGCAAAAGCAGCAGACCAGAAGGCAACGTTATGAAACTGCTTGACAGTCTGTGAACTGTCAAAAACTGAACTGTCAACCACAACAGGAGCGTGAGGACATACAGCACTGGTGTATAAGTAGCAGACCAGAAGGCAACGTCATGTAACTGCATGACAGTTTGTGAGTTGGCAACAACCAAAGATGTGTGGGGAAGCCTCAACTCCTGCCTGACTAGTTTGCTGCTGGCGAGTGGCGGTAACCACAGTGTGTTGCGGAGGCTGACACACCATGTCAAAACACGGCAGCTTGTGGTAGCTCCCGCACGGCAACGGAGTGCTCTGTGTGTGGGAGTCATCATACATCTGGCAGGGTTGACTGTGCATGGGTGGAGGAGCTCTCACAACAAGAGTGTGAGAGCATGAAGCCATGCCGGGCGCACAACCGTGGGAGGTGTAGGCCCACGGGTGCATCGTCAACCTTCTACGCAGTCGGTATGTGGGAGCTGGCAACAACAAAAGCAGAGTGCTGGTGCGTGGGAGGGGCTGCGGTGGGTTGAGGAGCATGCGGTATGGTATGCAGAGCATGCTGTAAGGTATGCAGAGCATGCTGTAAGGTATGCAGAGCATGCTGTAAGGAATGCAGAGCATGCTGTAAGGAATGCAGAGCATGCTGTAAGGTATGCAGAGCATGCGGTATGGTATGCAGAGCATGAGGTAAGGCATGCGGCTCATGCTGCATGGTATGCGGCTCATGCTGCATGGTATGCGGCTCATGCTGCATGGTATGCGGCTCATGCTGCATGGTATGCGGAGCATGCTGTAAGGTCTGCGGAGCATGCTGTAAGGTCTGCAGAGCATGCTGCATGGGCTGAGGAGAATGCCGCATAGTGCTGGAACCCGGCAACTCCTGATGCGGCAGCTCACGCATGTTAGCAGATGGTGCAGCAAGAACATGCGTCTGGCAGTGAGGACTGCGCATCGGAGGAGGAGCTCTCACAGGTGTGGTGTGGGAGCAGGCAGCCGCAGTATCTGCTGAGCGCACAACCTCGGCGGGTTGTAGGTAAACAGGCTGCATTGTCAACCTTCCAGCATGAAACTCCTGCATGAAGGAGCAAGCTGAGACTGTAAAGTCTGCAGCATGGACCACTAGGGTCTATGAAAGACAACAACAAACGGAGCTACTGTCCGTTGTGACTGAGTGTCTAAAACAGCTGGTGCGGCAACAGACGGAGTTACTGCCTGTTGCGGTACCACCTAGCCTCTCTTAGGTGGTGTGCAGTTGTCGTACTGCAGCGAGTCCGAACTGACCCAGTGGCTACACCTAGGCCGTTGGACTTGCGCGGAAGGGACCGACTTGCACTTAAAAGCTGCAAGATTTGGTCCATGGTTTCTGCGAGAAACCTCTTCCGCAGACGAGGAATAAATGGGCTCTCTCGTCTTTGTGTGGGTGGGGTGATCACGTCGGCAACGTGTGTAGATACACCCGAAACCACAGAGGGAAACTTCTGTTCGTCGATCAAGGCCTGAGGAACCCATAAGTCCTTCGACATTACTTCTCCCCTGGGCTTGGGAGCTTGTAAGAGGTATCGGACTAGGTGAACCACTGGCACGAACAGACGAACCCTCGAACGCAACACTGTAACACTTTGCGCATATCACTTTATCACTTTTGATTTTCTGTTTGCACTAATTTCACTGAACTCGAAACTTTAAGTGGTTTGTACCTGAAACACGCAATCCTATCCTTCATTAAAAGGTAGTAATTGCGAAAACAGTATTACAATGTAACAGAAAAACATAATGAAAGATAAAGAATTCAGTGGTTGGAAAAGAGACTAAACACTAGATCAAATAAACTACGTTTAAAATCTCTCACCGCATAAAGCCTAGGAACAAGAATAAAACTCTAGAAACGTTTTACCTTCTTCCCCTCTATCGACTAGGGAGGAGAAAAAAAAAAAAAAAAAAAAAAAAACGAGAACAACGTTACCCGCTTGAACGAAACGTTTATCCTCCTCTCTCTCCCTCCGTCTCTATCTCTCTCTCTCTCTCTCTCTTGACTTAGAACCTGAGAGATGAGCCCAATTATATATATCGTTAAAACATATTATTTGTTAAAGGAAAAAAACTGAAAGGTTTCCCAAATAAAAAGTTCCTTATTAGAATTAAAACCATTTAAGCTAAGAAAGAATGAACGAAACGCTAGAATCGGTTTACTCTTACTGCAACGTGAAACCGTGAATACTCTCTCTCTATCGTAACGATAGAGCGCAAGTTGAACGTTCTGAACGTCAACAACTGCGGAGACAAAACAAAACGTTAGTTCAACTTTGAAAACAGTACGAGACTTATCAAAGAAATTCTTTCAAAAACATAAAATTAAAATAGCATAAATTCTTAACAGGAAAAACGATATGACGTAGCTCAATGTTAATTAACTTCGGTTCCAAGTAAGGACCGCCTACTATTAGGAAAGGTCGCATTTTTTTTTTTTTTTTTTTTTTCTTTTTTTTTTTAAGGAAAGTTAATCGAAGAGGCCTATAAATGGCGGAGAGATATAAAATAAAAAGTGAAAGAGAGTCTATACTCTCTTCGACACCAACACTTCCGTCTAAGGGAAGAGTCGGCCATTTAAAAGTGAAAGAGAGTCCATACTCTCTTCGTCACCATAATTAATTCAAATTAATTCCAAAAGCTTGCTAAGCTAATGATAAAGCTTCCTGAATAGCGAAGGCTAAACTCTAGAGCAAATACATCACCAAATCGTGAACAATAACTCAAGAATCAACAGCGTATCCAAGTAGGTCTAGCCGGAGGCACGACAGAGGAAAAATTGAGTTCTTGTTGACAAGAAGTACTTGAGTACCTGCTCACAGATGGCGCTGTTGTGTACACCCCCACCTGTATAGCGATCGCTGGCGTATCCCGACCGTAGATTTCTGTCGGGCAACAGAGTTGACAGCTAATGATCATCGGGTAAGATTAATATTGAAAAAGTCAATTTTCATTTTTCTACAGACCTGTTAAAATGTTTATGAAATTTCAAGCAAAGCACCATATAATTGGGTCATTAAAAAATTCACTACTTCATACAATTAGTTAAAAAAAATGTTATTTTCATTAGTAAAATAAATTTTTGAATATACTTACCCGATAATCATGTAGCTGTCAACTCCGTTGCCCGACAGAATTCTACGGGAGGGATACGCCAGCTATCACTATACTAGAAGGGGGTGTACTCACCAGCGCCACCTGTGGCCAGGTACTGCAGTACTTCTTGTTGACACCACCTCACTTTTTCCTCGGTCCACTGGTTCTCTATGGGGAGGAAGGGCGGGTCAATTAAATCATGATTATCGGGTAAGTATATTCAAAAATTTATTTTACTAATGAAAATAACATTTTTCAATATTAAACTTACCCGATAATCATGTAGCTGATTCACACCCAGGGGGGTGGGTGAAAACCAGTGTACATGACTAAAGGATAGCTAAGTATCCCGTATTTCATATAATCAGTTATTTCAGAATAACAATGAAATAATAAGTACCTGGTAAGGAAGTCGACTTGAACCGTTACTCTGCCTTTATTAAGTTCGTCTTCCTTACTGAGCGCAGCGTTCCTCTTAGGAGGCTGAATCAACTCAAAGGTGCTAAAGTATATAGGGCTGCAACCCCTACTAAAGGACCTCTACACAACCTCTAACCCAGGCGCTTCTCAAGAATGAATTGACCACCCGCCAAATCAAAAGGATGCGGAAGGCTTCTTAGCCTACCGTAACAACCATAAAAAACAACAATAAAAGCATTCAAGAGAAAGGTTAAAAAGGTTATGGGATTAAGGGAATGTAGTGGCTGAGCCCTCACCTACTACTGCACTCGCTGCTACGAATGGTCCCAGGGTGTAGCAGTTCTCGTAAAGAGACTGGACATCTTTAAGATAAAATGATGCAAACACTGACTTGCTCCTCCAGTAAGTTGAATCCATTATGCTCTGCAGAGAACGGTTCTTATTAAAGGCCATCGAAGTGGCTACGGCTCTCACTTCGTGGGTCCTTACCTTCAGCAAAGCAAGGTCTTCCTCCTTCATGTGAGAATGGGCTTCTCTAATCAGAAGCCTTATATAATACGAAACCCCGTTTTTGGACATGGGCATCGAAGGTTTCTTGATTGCACACCATAAGGCTTCTGACTGTCCTCGTATAGGTTTTGACCTATTAAGATAATATTTCAGAGCTCTGACAGGGCAAAGAACTCTTTCTAGCTCGTTACCTACCATGTTGGAAAGGCTAGGAATTTCAAACGATCTAGGCCAAGGACGTGAAGGAAGTTCATTCTTAGCTAAAAATCCGAGCTGTAAAGAACATGTTGCAGATTCGGATGTGAACCCAATGTTCTTGCTGAAGGCATGAACCTCACTGACTCTTTTAGCTGTTGCAAGGCAGACGAGGAAAAGAGTCTTGAGGGTAAGGTCCTTGAAGGAAGCTGACTGGAGAGGTTCGAACCTAGGCGACATAAGGAACCTTAAGACTACGTCTAGATTCCAGCCTGGAGTGGGTAAACGACGTTCTTTAGAAGTCTCAAAAGACTTAAGGATGTCTTG
The DNA here is from genome assembly GCF_036898095.1 of Palaemon carinicauda. Taxonomy (NCBI): domain Eukaryota; kingdom Metazoa; phylum Arthropoda; class Malacostraca; order Decapoda; family Palaemonidae; genus Palaemon; species Palaemon carinicauda. Next base: position 15,672,966 of record NC_090759.1, read on the forward strand.
AAGGGCCTTGTTGGAAGAAAGGTCCAAACCTCTGTGGCGGAGAACTGAAGCCAACATACTCCTGTACCCTTTAATCGTAGGAGCCGAAAGGGATCTCTTATTCCTTAGATGTAATAGGAAGTCAGCTATTTGGGTTACAGAGGTATTGGTAGATGAAACTGCATTGGCTCTACACCAGTTCCGGAAGACTTCCCACTTGGATTGGTAGACTCTACGAGTGGATACCCTCCTTGCTCTGGCAATCGCACTGGCTGCCTCCTTCGAAAAGCCTCTAGCTCTAGCGAATCTTTCGACAGTCTGAAGGCAGTCAGCCGAAGAGCGTGGAGGTTTGGGTGCAACTTGTCTACGTGAGGTTGACGTAGAAGGTCCACTCTTAGAGGAAGAGTCCTGGGGACGTCGACCAGCCATTGTAGTACCTCCGTGAACCATTCTCTTGCAGGCCAAAGGGGAGCAACCAGCGTCAGCCGTGTCCCTTCGTGCGAGATGAACTTTTGAATGACTCTGTTGATGATCTTGAACGGTGGGAATGCGTAAAGGTCGAGATGGGACCAATTCAGCAGAAAAGCATCCACATGAACTGCTGCTGGGTCTGAAACTGGGGAACAGTACAAAGGAAGCCTCTTGGTCATGGAGGTGGCAAACAGATCTATTGTAGGCTGACCCCACAAGGTCCAAATTCTGTTGCACACGCTCTTGTGAAGGGTCCATTCCGTGGGGATGACCTGATCTTTTCTGCTTAGGCGATCTGCTGAGACGTTCATGTTGCCCTGAATGAACCTCGTTACTAGGGTGAGGTTTAGACTTCTTGACCAAATGAGGAGGTCCCTTGCGATCTCGTACAGGTTCCTCGAATGGGTCCCTCCCTGCTTGGAGATGTAAGCCAAGGCTGTGGTGTTGTCGGAGTTCACCTCCACCACCTTGCCTAGCAGGAGGGACTTGAAGTTCAATAGGGCCAAATGAACTGCCAGGAGCTCCTTGCAGTTGATGTGGAGCGTTACCTGTTCCTTGTTCCACGTTCCCGAGCATTCCTGTCCGTTCAAGGTCGCGCCCCAGCCCGAGTCTGATGCATCCGAGAAGAGATGAAGATTGGGGGTCTGAATCGCTAACGATAGGCCCTCCTTGAGAAGGAGGTTGGTCTTCCACCACAAGAGAGTGGTCTTCATCTCTTTGGTGACCGGGATAGAGACTGCTTCGAGCGTCAAATCCTTGTCCCAATGAGCTGCTAGATGGAATTGAAGAGGGCGGAGGTGGAGTCTCCCTAACTCGACGAACAGGGCTAACGATGACAGGGTCCCTGTGAGACTCATCCACTGTCTCACCGAGCAACTGCTCCTCTTCAGCATGCTCAGGATGCAATCTAGGGCTTGGCTTATCCTTGGGGCCGATGGAAAAGCCCGAAAATCCTGACTCCGAATCTCCATTCCCAGGTAAACAATGGATTGGGAGGGAATGAGCTGGGACTTTTCGAAGTTGACTAACAGACCCAGTTCCTTGATCAAGTCCAAAGTCCAGTTGAGACTCTCCAGACAGCGACGACTCGTGGAGGCTCTCAACAGCCAGTCGTCTAAGTAAAGGGAGGCTCTGATGTCGGATAAGTGGAGGAATTTTGCAATATTCCTCATCAGAAGCGTAAACACCATAGGAGCTGTGCTTAGGCCAAAACACAGGGCTTGGAATTGGTACACAACCTTTCCAAAAACGAATCTCAGGAAAGGTTGGGAGTCTGGATGAATAGGAACGTGAAAGTATGCGTCTTTCAGATCCAACGAAACCATCCAGTCCTCCTGCCTGACCGCTGCTAGGACCGACTTCGTCGTCTCCATAGTGAACGTCTGCTTGGTGACATAAGCATTGAGCGCGCTGACGTCCAGCACCGGTCTCCAACCTCCTGTCTTCTTGGCCACCAGAAAGAGACGGTTGTAGAAGACCGGGGATTGATGGTCCCGGACTATAACCACTGCCTTCTTCTGTAACAGGAGCGACACCTCCTGGTGCAACGCTAGCCTCTTGTCCTTTTCCTTGTAGTTGGGAGAGAGGTTGATGGGAGAAGTGGTCAGAGGGGGTTTGCGGCAGAATGGTATCCTGTAACCCTCCCTCAGCCACCTGACAGACTGGGCGTCTGCACCTCTCTTTTCCCAAGCTTGCCAGAAGATCTTGAGTCTGGCTCCTACTGCTGTCTGGAGAGGAGGAGAGTCAGTGTTTGCCTTTAGAAGTCTTGGAACCTTTCCTAGACTTGCTCCTGGAAGAGTCTGGACGGGAGCTTCCTCGGCTGGGGGCTCTACCACGAAAGGGCGGAATAAACCTCGTAGCAGGCGTATCAGCCACTGGGGTGCGGTAAGTCCTGGGGACTGAGGGAGCAACCTTAGTCTTACGAGCTGAAGAGGCCACAAGATCATGAGTGTCTTTCTGAATCATGGCCGCAGACAAGTCCTTGATAAGTTCTTCGGGAAACAAGAACTTAGAAAGCGGAGCGAAAAGGAGTTGAGACCTTTGACAAGGTGTGATGCTGGAAGAAAGGAAGGTACAAAGTTGCTCCCTTTTCTTAAGAACTCCTGACACAAACATTGAAGCAAGCTCGCCAGATCCATCCCTAATAGCTTTATCCATGCAGGACATTAAAAGCATGGCCGAGTCTTTGTCCGCAGGGGAGGTCTTCTTGCTAAGGGCCCCCAGGCACCAGTCTAGAAAATTGAACATCTCAAAGGCACGAAATACACCCTTTAGTAAGTGGTCTAGATCGGAGAAGGTCCAGCAAACCTTAGAGCGCCTCATTGCTGTTCTACGAGGAGAGTCGACCAAACTTGAGAAGTCAGCCTGGGCAGAGGCAGGTACTCCCAAGCCTGGTTCCTCTCCTGTGGCATACCATACGCCCGCTTTAGAAGTGAGCTTAGTCGGTGGGAACATAAAGGCAGTCTTCCCTAGTTGCTGCTTAGACTGCAACCACTCCCCTAAAATTCTTAAAGCTCTCTTAGAGGACCTTGCAAAGACGAGCTTAGTATATGTTGACTTGACAGGCTGCATGCCCAGCGAAAACTCAGATGGCGGAGAGCGGGGGATAGCAGAGACAAAATGGTCCGGGTATACCTCTCTGAAAAGAGCCAGGACCTTACGAAAGTCAATAGGAGGAGGAGAAGACTTGGATTCTTCCACGTCTGATGAGGGATCCAGGTGCGCAGCTTCCTCATCAGAAACCTCATCACCAGAGTGTAGCGAAGTGAGAGGTAATGGAACAGTGGTATGCTGAACAGCAGAATCTGAACAAGCGGGTGCAAAAACGCTTGTGGTTTCATCCTCAAGTCTCTGTTGATGAGTTAAAACCTGAGGTTCAGGCTGCAAAGGCTGGTCAAAAAGAGTAGCGGAAGGTAGGCGCATGGGTTGAGGAGGCTGACTCCTGGCATGAGTGTCTTGACTCAAGAGTTGCGCTTGTTGTAATGGTTGCGGATGCGCAGTAGCAGGTTCCTGAGGAACGAGTTGAGGTTCCTGAGGTGTGAGCTGCGAGAGTTGAGGTAGCGGCTGCGCAGAACGCAGTTCTTGTCTCGCGAGTTGAGGTTCCTGAGGCGCAAGGCTAAGGTGTTGAGGCTCTCGCCTTGAGGAGGGTTGAGGTCGCTGCAGCGAGAGCTGAGGTGTCTGCCTCATGGATGGAAGAGGTTGTCGTACCTCAAGAGAGTGTTGCCTCACTGGTGGAACCGCAAGCGGAAGCGGAGGAAGTAAGGCATAAGCTTCCTGTTCCCATTGCTGAGGTTGCCTTAAGGAAGGCGGAGGTTGCTGCACACCGCTGGAAACTGGCAACTCAGTACGCGGTAAGGTATCCTGAGGAGCCTCAACATCGTACGCCTGGCAGACTGGACTGCGGTTAGGCGGAGCGATCGCAGGAGGAGGTGTAACCTTCTCAGCCTGACACTCACGCATTAAGACCGCAAGCTGTGACTGCATGGACTGCAGTAAAGTCAACTTGGGGTCGGCAGACACTAAGGTCTGCTGAGGCAAAGCCTTAACAGATGATGAGGTCTGTTGCGGCAGCACCTTACCCCTCTTAGGAGGTGTGCAGTCACCTGATGACTGCGGAGAGTCAAGAGCTAATCCAATGACTGCAGCCAGGTTGTAGAGCTCTTGAGGTCTGGACTTTGCGTTTGAGAGGTCTTGAGACCTGAGTCCAGCGTTTTCTCCCTGACAATTCTTCAGCAGACGAGTAAAAGACGGGCTCAATCGTCTGCGGGTGGGAGTGACGGTCTCTGTAAGACCCGCCCGCAACCACCGAGGATACTTCTGTGCGCCGATCAAGGCCTGCCGAACCCTTTTGCCCTTCGACATTGCTTCTCCCCTGGGCTTGGGAGCTTGCAAGAGGTCCCGGACTGGGAGGACGACTGGCACGCACAGAAGTACCCTCACGCACCACACTGACACTGACACTAGCACTTGGCACTGCACTGACACTAGCACTTGTCACAGCACTGGCACTATTACCTCCCACTGCACTTTTGACCTTAAGTTCCTTGACTTCGGCCATAAGAGACTTATGATCACTAACCACCGATTCCACTTTGTCACCTAAAGCCTGAATGGCACGCAAAACAACAGACATATCAGGTTGAGGGCAAATAGTAGGTTCGGGGGTAGCCACTACAGGGGGAGGAAAAGGTAGGGGATCATGAGGTGAGGAAAAAAGTGAAGAGCGAGAAGAACTCCTCCTAACTCTCTCTCTCTCTAACTTGGTTGAATATTTCAAGAATCGGACAAATTCAAGTTCCGAAAGTCCGGCGCATTCCTCACATCGATCTTCTAACTGACAGGGTCTTTCCCTACAGTCAGAACAAGCGGTGTGAGGATCTACCGAGGCCTTCGGAATACGCCTATTACAAGACCTACATCGTCTATGGGGTGGGGCTTGTGAAATGTCAGACATCTTGAATCAAAGAGTTAGCCAAGGGGGATTCCAAATCAAGCAAAAAGATCGTTAACCATTAATCAGAACTAAATAAAAGCTATCTAAGCTAATATAGAAGTTTTCCAGTAAAGCGACAGCCGAAATCTGAGAGAAATACTTCACCAAAAGCCGTGAATAATACTCCAAGATCATAAGCGTATCCCAGAATGTCTTGCCGGAAGCACGACAGAGGAAAAAGTGAGGTGGTGTCAACAAGAAGTACTGCAGTACCTGGCCACAGGTGGCGCTGGTGAGTACACCCCCTTCTAGTATAGTGATAGCTGGCGTATCCCTCCCGTAGAATTCTGTCGGGCAACGGAGTTGACAGCTACATGATTATCGGGTAAGTTTAATATTGAAAATGACAAATTTGGAAATAATTTGCATATTTCCTAACTATACAAACCTGGCACTTTTTAAAAGTGGAGATATATTTCAGCGACAGCTGAAACTAGCAGTAAGACTTTTACATGAGTTATAACTACCCTTTTCTAGTTAGCAGAAGAGAAGTGGGGGAATGGGTAGACCAACCAACCAGCTCACACCACCACTACTAACTGAACGTCACTTTGCAATTGCGGCAGGAATTCCTGGGGAAAGGTGATGGCGGACCAGTATGTGTAGAGCTCCAGGTTTGAAAATTTAGGCAAATTCCAATCATTTCCAAATTCCTCATTTGTTCCAGCACTAAATACAAACCTTCACGCTTTTTACAATGGAGACATGTCCTTAGGTGGGTGGAAGTCCAAAAAATCCCAACTGGATAGCGACTGACCCGTGGTGCTACTCTGTGCTTTGCACAGGCTGTTTAGAGGCACCCTGTCATCTCAGTAACTCGAGTTAAAGGGACGGGCAAGCTGCGCGAAGGTGTAAGAACTAAGCTAAACCCCACATATAACCTAGACATTGCCCGACTCCACCTCACATGGAGGTTGGGGGACATATATATATACTGTACGTATACTATATCAGGTTACACAAGGGACAATGGCACCCACCTGCAGTCCAGGGAGGTTAGTTTGCAGAGTTTCTTGGTTGCTGAAAGGGGAGAATGAACTATGAAAAGGCTAATAACTTGTACATTCATTCTAGGCTTACTATCGGGTAACATCTGCCTTCAACCGACTGCTACTTATCCTACAAGGGAGCCAAGGAGTTTGTGACCATGTTTTGTCCAGCTACCACAGGACCTAACAAAAAGAGATCTAGGTTCCTGTACGCCCGCTTCTGGTTATTTCCCTATCCTCACGAAGAGCATATTGACCTGAGGGTGAGCTCAGGCAGTTCGTCTAAGATACTTCCTCTGTGCCCTCACAGGGCATAGTAACAGTCAATCTGGATCATCTGTTACAGAACAGATGCTCTCAATCCGAAAAGGCGCTAATCTCAAACCTGCTACAGCTGGATTTTGAGGCCAGGGCTAACAGAAAAATTGTTTTCAAGGTCAAGTCACAGTCTGATGACTGACTTACCAGTTTGTAAGGCGGTCCTTTCAGAGAACGTAGCACTCAATGTGAACTACATTCCAAGGAGGAGGTCTGACTACGGCCAAGTGCACTTGAAACAGCGTATGAGAGACGATTACGTCGAAGAGGAAATGTTAACTCCATTCAATCTAAAAGCCATCGTTGGGATAGTGGTACAGAGCGGAGCGATACCAGGTCCACGACAACAACCACAAAAGATGGACCAGTTCGCCTGGTATACAGCTTAAGACTCACCAAGGAACATTTCGTTGACCCCCAAGACCCAACCATCCATACCCAAAATATAAAATGGCTCTGGAGAGAAGTGAAGGAGTGGGTCCAGAGACCTGGAATGAAGACTGATTATTTCAGGCAATAATAATGGATTATCATTATTACTAGCCAAGCTAAAACCCTACTTGGAAAAGCAAGATGCTATAAAACCAAGGGCTCCAACAGGGAAAAATAGCCCAGTGAGGAAAGGAAATAAGGAAATAAATAAATGATGAGAATAAATTAACAATACAGTATCTCATTCTAAAAACAGTAACAGCGTCAAAACAGAAATGTCCTATATAAACTATTAACAACGTCAAAAACAGATATATCATATATAAACAATAAAAAGACTCAAGTCAGCCTGGACAACATAAAAACATTTGCTCCAACTTTGAACTTTTGAAATTCTACTGATTCAACTACCCGATTAGGATGATCATTTCACAACTTGGTAACAGCTGGAATAAAACTTCTAGAATACTGTATAGTATTGAGACTTATGATGGAGAAGGCCTGGCTATTTGAATTAACTGCCTGCCTAATATTACGAACAGGATAGAATTGTCCAGGGAGATCTGAATGTAAAGGATGGTCAGAGTTATGAAAAATCTTATGCAACATGCATAATGAACTAATTGAACGACGGTGCCAAAGATTAATATCTAAATCAGGAATAAGAAATTTAATAGACCGTAAGTTTCTGTCCAACAAATTAAGATGAAAATCAGCAGCTGAACACCAGACAGGAGAACAATACTCAAAACAAGGTAGAATGAAAGAATTAAAACACTTCTTCAGAATAGATTGATCACCGAAAATCTTGTAAGACTTTCTCAATAAGCCAATTTTTTGTGCAATTGAAGAAGACACAGACCTAATGTGTTTCTCAAAAGTAAATTTGCTGTCGAGAATCACACCTAAAATTTTAAAAGTCATACAAATTTAAAGAAACATTATCAATACTAAGATCCGGATGTTGAGGAGCCACCGTCCTTGACCTACTTACAATCATACTTTGAGTTTTGTTAGGATTCAACTTCATACCCCATAATTTGCACCATGCGCTAATTTTAGCTAAATCTCTATTAAGGGATTCACCAACCCCAGATCTACATTCTGGGGATGAAACTGATGCAAAGAGAGTAGTATCAGCTGCATATGCAACAAGCTTGTTTTCTAGGCCAAACCACATGTCATGTGTATATGGTATGAAAAGTAATGGGCCAAGAACACTACCCTGTGGAACACCGGATATCACATTCCTATACTCACTATGGTGACCATCAACAACTCTTTGAGATCTATTACTTAAAAAATCAATAATAATGCTAAGAAACGACCCACCCACTCCCAACTGTTTCAGTTTGAAAACAAGGGCTTCATGATTAACACGGTCAAAGGCAGCACTAAAATCAAGGCCAATCATACGAACTTCCTGACCACAATCAAGGGATTTCTGTACAGCATTGGAGATTGTAAGAAGGGCATCACATGCTCAAAGGCCTTTACGAAAACCAAATTGCAAACTAGGGAGTAGGTGATTACCTTCAGCAAACCTATTAAGACGTTTTGCCAGAAGACGTTCAAAAACTTTAGATAATATGGGAGTTATGGAAATTGGGGGGTAATCAGTGGGACTTGAGCTACCACAAACACATTTACATAGAGGAGTAACATTACCAATTCTCCAACAAGTGCTAAAAGCTCCTCTTCTTGCTAACTTGCACAAAATAACATAACTTTGAAGCTAAGAAATCTGCTGTCTTTATAAAAACAAAGGAAAAATATCATTTGGGTCTACACCTCCATACGCATCAAGGTCCATCAACAGAGCTTTAATCTCACGAGATCAAAAACAGGAATGAGGAAGTTCAAGTTTTTCATTACTCTGTTTACTGTCAAAAACATCAGCCAAAAGGGTTGCCTTTTCCTTTGGACAGTGAGTGACTGAGCTATCTGGTTTAAGTAAAGGAGGAACTGTTGCATCTACACCAAAGAGTGCAGATTTAAGGGTAGACCACCATTTATGTTCCTGAGTTGTACCAGAAAGGGTTTCTTTTATTGTTAAATTGTATTCCTTTTCAGTTGAGGCATAAAGTCTCTAAGCAAAAGCTCGAAGCTGAGTATAGTTGTTCCAGGTCAAATCTGATCTGTTACCCTTCCAAAGGTGATAGGCCTCCTGCTCCTTCACTCGGTACCTTAGCACACGAGAAGGGATACGCCTATCAATTATGTTGACTAGATTCTCATTCAAAGGGACAACAGGATCTACACTACTATATAATTGTGACCAATTCAAGCACAAAAGATCATACAAAATCCCATTCCAGTCTCCTTGGGATTTCATATAAATTTTACAAGAGTATGATATATCAAGGACAGGCTGCTCAGTCTTCACTACAAGTGTCTTACACAAAGGTAAGGCAATCTGACACACATTCACTACTAATGAAATCAAGGCATGATCAGATGTCCCGACTGGAGAACCAACCTTACTAGTTATAACGCCAGGGGAGTCCGTGTATACGAGGTCCAAGCAATTACCAGACCTGTGAGTAGCTTCATTTATGATTTGCTCACAGCCTGATTCAGAGGCAAAGTCTAAAGCTCTTAAGCCATGGCGATCGGTCGGAGAGATAGAATTTAACCACTCCCTATGGTGAGCATTAAAATCACCAACAAAGACAAAAGAAGCCTTTCTATCATCTTTTTGTATCTTAGCCATAATGGTAAGAAGACAATCGAAGATAGAATCATCCATGTCTGGATTCCGGTAGATCGAACACAAATAAAAGTTGTTATGCCTGCCACAAACTTTTATTACCTGAATCTCATGACATCCACATTGATAGCAGGACTTATGAGAAGCAGGGTACTCGGTCCTAATTATTGGCTTCTTAAAACCAGTTATAAGGAACTCAGATGAGTGCCTCATATTAGAAACCAAAGTTTCTGAGCACAAAAGAATATCATACTGTCTGAATGCAACTGTAAGGTCTTGGATATTTGCATGAAGACCACGAATATTGCAATACAGAAGACGACATTGACGAAATCTAGGACGTACTGGTCCTGGACTTCGCTCAATGTCTCCAGACAGCATAAGAATTAATAGAAATAAAAAAAAGAGACATCATACTTAAAAACTAGATTAACAAGAATTATAACAAAAACAATATGTACAGAATTGTGAAAAAAAAGTGATTGATAATACCCATAGACTATAGTAAAAAGTCGGAAAAACTGGTCAACATGGAGGAGCAGATACACCATCCAAGGCTAAATACCCTCCAGGATAGCCACTTCAACTGAAGGGAGGAGAGTAAGGATGGTTTTGAGAAGAAAAAGAATCTGAAAAAGGAAAAGACAACCTCTTGATAAACCACCAGGCATCCATGGCCCTTCTATAAAGCCTGCCCAACACACCATTTCAAAATAACAAGAGGAAGGAAGGAAAAAAAAAAAGAAATAAAGAAATAAAAAATAATAATAACAATAAGATAGAATAGTGTGCCCGAGTGTACCCTCAAGCAAGAGAACTCTAACCCAAGACAGTGGAAGACCATGGTACAGAGGCTATGGCACTATCCAAGACTAGAGAACAATGGTTTAATTTTGGAGTGTCCTCCTAGAAGACCTGCTTACCATAGCTAAAGAGTCTCTTCTACCCTTACCAAGATGAAAGTACTCTGAACAAATTGCAGTACAGTAATTAACCCCTTGGGTGAAGAAGTGTTAAGTATCTCATTGTTGTCAGGTGTATGAGGAAAGACGAGAATATGTAAAGAATAGGCCAGACTATTCTGTGTAAGTGTAGGCAAAGAAAAAATAAGCCGTGACCAGAGAGAGGGATCCAGTGCATTACTGTCTGGCCAGTCAAAGGATCCAATACCTCTCTAGTGGTAGTATCTCAACGGGCGGCTGGTGCCCTGGCCAACCTACTACCTAATGGAAAGTCACAAATGGCGAGGGAAAGAGCAGTTACAACCGAAATCTACCCGAGCCAAAAGCAAAGTAAGGCTCACAGCCCAGGTGTGAGTGAGAGGGGTAGTTACTACCCCCACCCTCCCTGCTAACTAGCGGGCAGGTGGTTAACCCTCGCTAAAAATCTATGGCTCGTCTTTCAGCTTCACCAAAAGTAATACCCCAATAAATAACGTTGGTTTATATGTAGTGACAGAACAAACTGGTGCTTATAATATTGCATTACACATCTCTTTTCTAAAATCTTCCTTTTCCATGGCAACTTATAAAACATTTCTGGTGATTCAGTTTGAGTTAACTAACATTGGGTCATTAAAAATGACAAATTCGGAGATAATTTGTATTTTTCCTAACCATACAAACCTTAGCTATTTACATAGGGTTTACTTTCGGCGTAGCTGAAATGACGAGCCATTAGATTTTAACGAGGGTTAAACTACCCCAGCGCTAGTTAGCACGGGGGTAGGGGAGGGGTAGCTAGCTATCCCCCCCCCTCCCCACACACACACACACACACCGGTGAGCTGCCTCACTTCACTCAGAGGTAGGACTTGTCTTGGGGGACAGGGCTGGCGGGCAAATATGTGTAAATAGCTAAGGTTTGTATGGTTAGGAAAAATGCAAATTATCTCCGAATTTGTCATTTGTTCCGTAACCGAAATACAAACCACGCTATTTACATAGGGTGACTTACCCTTAGGCAGGGTGGAAAGTCCCCAGCCTTACTGGCTTTGGCTTACCCGGGGACTCAGAATCCGAGTGCGCAGCACTTCGAGAAAAAAAGAGTCCCTGCGCCTCGCAAGTTTCTTGCTACGCAAGAAACGAGCAGCCTACATAAGTTGTGTGTGGAGAGATGAATTGTGACTCGTCCTAGGAAGTTGACCTGAAGTCCTTTATATGGAATTCTAGGATAGGACGTCCCCATACCACCTCGTCAGGGTATGGGGGACGCGACAGTATTATACTTAATACTAGGAACACAAGGAAACATGGTTTACCTGCAGAGGTTTGAGGTCAGCTATGGAGACCCAGGATGCTGCATTCCCCAAGAGAGGGGAGGATGAAGAAAGAAGTAAGGGCCAGACACTCTTTCATTCACGCAGACTAAAACCGGGTAACAGTGCCCTCAACCTTCTGCTACTTGTCCATTAAGGAGCCTGAGATTAGACCAGCTGTTGTGCAGCCACCACAGGGCCGATAAAAAAAGTATCGAGGCTCCTGTGGGTCACGTCCTGCAGGTAGTGGGCTGTGAAGGTCGTCTGACGCTTCCAGACTCCAGCTTGTAGCACCTGCGTCACAGAGAAGTTTCTCTTGAAGGCCAGGGATGTGGCGATGCCCCTGACATCATGTGCCCTAGGGCGACGTGACGGAGGAGGGTCTGGATTCAAGGCATGATGTATGGTTCGTCGAATCCAGGATGAGATGGTATTCTTGGTGACCCTCCTCTTCGTCCTTCCCGTGCTCACAAACAGGGCTTGCACGCGGGGACGGACTGCAGTTGTTCTCTTCAGATAACGTCTCAGACTTCTTACTGGGCAGAGTAGCAGATGATCCGGGTCATCTGTTACGGAACGGAGACTCACAACCCTGAAGGAGTCGAACCGTGGGTCCGGCACTCCAGGGTTCTGAGTCTTGGCAACAAACTCAGGGACGAACCTGAACGTTACCTCCCCCATCCCCTAGAATGGGCGATGTCGTATGAGAGACCATGAAGTTCACTGACTTGCTTGGCCGAAGCCAGAGCGAGCAGGAATACCGTCTTCCAAGTCAGGTGTTGGTCAGAGGCCTGGCGTAATGGTTCGAAAGGGGGTCTCTTCAGAGCCCTGAGGACCCGAACCACGTTCCAAGGAGGCGGTCTCACTTCCGACTGAGGGCAGGTAAGCTCGTAGCTTCGTATGAGTAAGGAAAGTTCCAGCGAGTAGGAAATGTCTATTCCTTTCCGCCTGAAGGCAAGGCTTAAGGCTGAGCGATAGCCTTTCACCGCCGAGACCGAAAGGCGCATTTCCTCCCGCAAATAAACGAGAAACTCCGCTATTGCTGGAATAGAGGCATCGAGGGGAGAGATACCCCTCCCACGACACCAACCACAGAAGACTCTCCACTTCGCCTGGTAGACACCTGCGGATGACTTTCGCAGGTGTCGAGACCTCCTTTCCGCAACTTATTGCGAAAAGCCTCTGTCAGTGAGGAGACGCTGGATAGTCTCCAGGCGTGAAGCCGAAGCGATGCTACGGCTTTGTGGAAGATGTTGCAATGTGGTTGTCTGAGTAGCTCGTGTCGTGGGGGAAGCTCTCTCGAGGGTTGCGTCAGGAGCTGCAGAAGGTCCGGGAACCACTCTGCATGATGCCATAGCGGAGCTATTAAGGTCATCGACAGGTTGACCGATAGTCTGGTCTTGTTGAGCACCCTTCTCATCAGACAGAACGGTGGGAAGGCGTAGACGTCGATGTTGTCCCACCGTTGTTGGAAGGCATCTTGCCAGAGTGCTTTGGGGTCCGGGACTGGGGAGCAGTACAGCGGCAGCTTGAAATTCAAGGCTGTCGCGAACAGGTCCACTGTCGGGGAACCCCACAAAGTCAGAACTTTGTTGGCTACCTGAGGATCCAAAGACCACTCGGTAATCACTATCTGCGAAGCTCTGGTCAGATTGTCGGCGAGCACATTCCTTTTGCCAGGAATGAAGCGAGCTAATAGACGTATCGAGTGGACTTCGGTCCATCTCAGTATCTCTACTGCAAGATGGGATAGCTGTTGTGAAAAGGTACCTCCCTGCTTGTTGATATAAGCCACTACTGTGGTGTTGTCGCTCATCACCACCACAGAGTGGCCCGCCAGGGTCTGTTGGAACTGTTGAAGGGCCAGGAAAACGGCCTTCAGCTCTAGCAGGTTGATGTGGAGGCACTTTTCTGATTCTGACCATAGGCCTGAAGCCCTCTGGTTCAGAACGTGGGCCCTCCAACCTTCTTTTGATGCGTCCGAAAACAGCATCAAATTCGGGGGAAGGACGAGAAGATCCACTCCCTTTCGAAGGTTGTCGTCGGTCAGCCACCATTGCAGGTCCGTCCGTTCCGCAGGTCCTATCAAAACCAGGAAGTCCGGGAAATCGATGTCTTGATCCCACCGGGACTTGAGCCGCCACTGCAGGGATCTCATCCTGAGGCGGCCGTTGGGAACCAGACGGGCCAAGGAGGCTAGGTGACCTAAGAGACGTAACCAAGATTGGGCTGGAAGATCTTCTCGACTGAGGAAAGGAAAGGCTTTGCAACCCTCCTCAGCCTTGCTATCCTGTCATCTGATGGAAAGGCTCTGTGGAGTTCGGTGTCTAATATCATACCTAGATATACCAGTCGTTGTGTTGAGAGCAGAGAGGACTTCTCGTGATTTACCATGATCCCTAGATCTTGGCAAATTCTCAGAAGCCTGTCTCGGTGTCGAAGAAGGGTCGACTCCGAGTCTGCCAGGATCAGCCATTCGTCCAGAAAACGGAGGAGACGGATGCCGTTCCTGTGCGCCCACGAAGATATCAGTACGAACACTCTGGTGAACACCTGAGGTGCTGTGGAGAGACCGAAATACAGCACCTTGAACTGGTAGATCTTGTTGTCTAGGCTGAATCGTAGGTACTTCCTGGAAGACGGATGGATTGGGATCTGGAAGTACGCGTCCTTCAGATCCAGTGTGCACATGAAGTCTTGCAGTCTCACTATAAGTCTGATCGTGTCTGCTGTCTCCATGCTGAACGAAGTTTGCTTGACAAACTTGTTTAGGGCTGAGAGGTCGATGACAGGTCTCCAGCCTCCAGACGCCTTCTTTACAAGAAAGAGTCGACTGAAGAAGCATGGGGAACCGTCCACGACCTCCTGGAGAGCATCCTTCTTGAGCATGGTCTCGACTTCTGCCCGAAGGGCTAGCCCCTTTGCCGATCCCGTGGCATAGGAGCTCAACGACACTGGATTCGCTGTCAGGGGAGGTTGAGATGATATGAACGGGACGCGATATCCTTGTCCGATCACAGAGACCGTCCAGGAATCGGCCCCGAGTTGCTGCCACCTGAGCACGCAACTTTGTAGGCATCCCCCCACAGGTGGACACGCAGGGGGATTGTCAATCCTAGCGTTTGCGGCCTCGGCCGCTCCTTCTAGGATTTTTGCCTCCCCTGGAGGACTTTCCGCCCTTCTTGTCTTTGACAGGAAAGGGCTGCGGTTTAGACACCTTGGTCTTAGCTGCCGGAGCCTGCTCCGGTGTCCTGCGAGGCTGCTGTTGTTGTTGAGGAGCTGGAGGTTTGTAAGGCCGAGATGCAAGGGCCTTCTGGAGGAATGAATCGTGACACGTCTTCCTCCACCTCTCAGCTGTCCGTTCTACGTCCTTGGGCTCAAACAAGTTTCCTCCAAGGATGGAGGAATGTCTGAGCTTGCTGACATCCATAGCGGGGACCTTCGGGTGGAACCTCTTGGTCACCGCATCACGACGCCTGAGAATCGAGTTAGCCCACAGGTTAGTGACCTGGTGAACTAAAAACTCGATGGAGCGCGTGCCCGAGAGGAGGAAGGTCTCCAGGGCCTTCCTATTGGTCTCCTTGGACAAGTCCTCAGAGCGCAATAGGATGCCCAGAGACCCTAGCCAGACATCCAGCCATGAAGTGGCCTGCATGGGACAATTCGCGACCTTCTCTTGGCTCAGGATCTCCGACGCCGAGAATGTCACCTGCCGGGCGTTGAGTTTCTCTAAAGAGAGACCCCTGGTGAGCTCTTCCACGGAGTGGTGGAGGGGAAGAGCTAAACAAGGCTCGTCCATGAACTCGAAGTACCTCCTCTGCTGCACGCGAGGAGGTGGGAGGAGCTTGTTCCCGGCAGAAGAACGGCTGGAGGAGGCGAGCTCGGAAAGCTGGCCCTCGACCTTGTCCCTGGCGCTCTTCACCCCCTGGGACCAGGGCAGGGCTGCACTGGTCTTGGGAGGCTTCTGAATGCCATAAACCTGGTCCAGGACCGTATCCTTGCCTTTGCGAGGAACAGTCTCGGGATCCTTGAAACTATTGAGTTGCCTCATTAGACCAAGGACCTGCCAGAAGGCGTGCTCCGACTCGCGCTGCTCTCCTCCTTGTGGACTGGCAGCTAAGTCTCCTGTCACCATTGGCTCTTCATGGGGGGACACGCGGACGTTCTCCCGGGGAAAAGTTGGCTCTGGACGAAACCTCGACGATGATTTGGGCAACGTCTTTGAGTCCTTGGGCTCCCTCCTGGGAGGGATACAGGACTCCATCAAAGAGGTCTGGAAGGTCCCTCCTACGCGAGACGTTTCTCTTCCTTGAGGTGGGGTTCCTCCCATTGGTGCCGTGGGAGAGTGTCTCACCTCACTGGATTCTCCCGAGGAAGGGAAAGGTTCGTCCACAGGAGAAGGAGAAAACGCCTGCGAGGGGGAAGGGGCCTTCCCGACGGACGTCTTGGGAGCCAGCTTAACCCTGGGAGAAGTCACCGCGAAATCCACTCCTCTCCTTCTCTTCAGTGGGGGCGAGGGAGCCTTTGGTTTCAGTCCCAGATCAGCGAGGGCTGGCTTCATAGCCTGCACCACCGCTTTCATCAGGGAACCAAACCAAGGCTGGCGGCTGACTGACGCAGTGTCAGCGATCCCCACTGGAGGGAAGGGGATTGGTTGATCCTTAGGAGTGGATACTACAAGGCCTGCCTGAAAAGAAGAAAGGGAAGAAGAATGTTGTCTGGACCTCTCCGATGACTCTTCCTGCTCTTGGGCGCGTGCTCGGCACTTCCGCGATGGTGATCGCGAGGACGATCTGGAAGTACGCAGCCCCGGTACCTCGCAAGGCTGGGCGCACTGCGAAACCCAGCGGGAATCGCGCTGGGGGTCGCGCGATGGTAGAATTGCTGGTTCGCGCGATGGTAGAATTGCTGGTTCGCGCGATGGTAGAATTGCTGGTTCGCGCGATGGTAGAATTGCTGGTTCGCGCGATGGCAGAATTGCTGGTTCGCGCGATGGCAGAATTGCTGGTTCGCGCGATGGCAGAATTGCTGGTTCGCGCGATGGCAGAATTGCTGGTTCGCGCGATGGCAGAATCGCTGGGTCGCGCTGGCGCTCGGGCGATAGCAGAATCGCTGGGTCGCGCGTGGGCGACCGTTGGCGCACGGATGCAGGCGCGCAGGTGAGGGTGTGCTTGAATGCACAGGTGAGCGCGAGTGCCTGGGTAATTGCTGGCGATCACGAGAATGATGGCGTGTAGGCGAACGATGGAGCCTAGGCGAGAGATGGCGCGTTGGCGAGCGATGGCGCGTTGGACACGCGGGCAACCGACTGCGCACAGGTGAGTTGGCGCGTGGGCGAGTCGGAGCCCTGTGGCGAGCGTTCGTGCGCAGGCGAAGGATCGCGCGGGCGCGTAGGAGATCGCCGACGCATAGGATGGCGCGCCGTGGCGCGGAGAGAAGCAGCCAACTGAGGCACAGGGCCAGGGGGCGCTGATGTGCTCAAAGGTTAAGTCTCGTGGGCGGGTTCAGGAGTTGACTCGTGGGCGCGCATGCACTTTGGATGTGCGCGCAGGAGACTGGAGCGCAGGCGGCGGTCGACGCGCAGGGGAATGCTGGCGAGGCAATGGAACAATGTCCTAGCCTGCGCCCAGATCCAAAGATCGTGGGCGCGCGGGCGAACGCTGGCGTGCTGGGCGCGCAGTAGTGTGCTGACGAGCAGGAGGTTGACGGCGCTCAGGAGACTGTTGACGCGCAGGGCGCGCAGCAGGGGCTGAAGTGCGCGCGCTGGTGAGCAGGAGAGCGCTGGAGATCAGGAGAGGGCTGACGAGCAGGAGAGCGCTGGCGAACAGCGGCGCGTTGGCGAGGAGTCTGACAACTCATCTGCCGCAGAGCGATTGCTCGCAGGAGGGCGCTGGCGAGCAGGAGAGCACTGGCGAGCAGGTGAACGCTGGGGAGCAGGAGAGCGGTGGCAAGCAGGAGAGCGCCGGCGAGGAGAGTCAGGAGACTCTACAGCAGGAGAGCACTGGCGCGCAGGAGAACGCTGGCAATCAGGAGAGCGGTGGCGCTTGCGCGCTACTGAAGGGCGCACAGGTGAAACCTGGCGCGGAAGGGACTTACCCACATTGTGGGATAAGCCCTTCTGCCCCGAAGGGACCGGTGCTTGCGTAGGCAAGGAAGATCTGGCAGGCACAGGAGATCGCGAACGATCTGCGGAGAGGTCCAATGGAGTTACTGCTACGGTCTGCTCCTGACGAGAAGAGTCCTTCACAGGGGACAACGAGGATGACGACCCGAAGAGGAGGCGCCTCTTAACTCCCTTGTAAGGAGAAGGAAGGCCTCGGCGACGAAGAGGAGGGCGAGCCTTACGGCGAAGACGACCTCGAGGCAGGGTATCACCGTCGTCGGTCCTCCGAGGAGGAGTCTCTGTTAGTGCACTCCCCCAAGGGGGAGCAACACTCGCAGGAGAGACCGTTGGACCCAGCTTCCCCCTCGAAGGATGTTCAGAGGGGGAACCTGGGCCTTCAGCAACATCCGCAACAGTAGCAGCAGGGGTTTGACCCGACCCGTCGGACGCCTCTGCCACAACAATGTCGACAATAGCCAGAGGGTCTACCTCTGGTATTACCGGCAACTGTTGGACAGCTGCCCCCAACTGGATCAGATCAAACAGGGCTTCCTTGGAGGGTGAGCCCTTAAGCCCCAAGGAAGCCCAGCTGGAAAAGATCATTGTTAGACACAGTCTGGTCGTAATCAACAAAATCAATAATATCCTCCCCCGGAGTAGGAGGGGGAGCTGCCTCGCTATGGGAGGCAACGCCCTCTCCCACACCCCGAGTTTGGGAAACAAACGAGTGGGAGCTTCGGAGGAGTTTCGGGCAACGGAAGAAGAGTCCTTGGAGCCTTCCTTCCCCAGGGCAGTCCCTGAGGGAGAACGGTCTCGCTTAGAACTCTTCTTACGCCGCCAGGCAAACCTCTCCCACTGGGAGGTAGGCCACTCCTGACATTCCATACAAACATTATCGCTTTCACACCGTTGACCTCGACACTGCGGGCAAAGGGTGTGAGGGTCTGTCTCGACCGCCGACATGAATGTTCCACAGGGGCGGTCGGGAAGTCCAGGGCATTTCCGCATGATGGGAAGAAAAAAGGTAGAGGCCAACTTCAAACACAAACACACACTGAAAGAAAAAGAAAAACAGATTAAGGCTGTCAAATATGCGAGGACGGGACAGAAACGTCTGTACATCATCCCAGCCAAAAGTGAAGTGAGGCAGCTCACCGGTGTGTGGGGGGGGAGGGATAGCTAGCTACCCCTCCCCTACCCCCGTGCTAACCAGCGAGGGGGTAATTTAACCCTCGTTAAAATCTAATGGCTCGTCATTTCATCTACGCCGAAAGTAAACCCTATGTAAATAGCGTGGTTTTTATTTCGGTTACGGAACAAATGACTTATAAGGAATTCAATTTGAGACCTTGTCATAATGAGGTTTCCATTTATATCCTCGAGAAATTTTTGCATTTCCTACTACAATCTGCATAAGCGCAGTATGTATTCAAATTTGTACATGAATTATTTAAAAATTGATTTTTCTTTGTACCCAGAGATAAAATACAATATCATATACTGTATAACTAAGCAATTGGTTGCAGGTTTCTCATGAGATATAGCAGACCTTAAAATCATTGTCAAATAAAGATATAAATACACTTTGCAGGTTGCTATCCATATTTTTCTTCATCTGGATAAAAAAAGGAGATGGCTAGTTAGGTTATTACTATGTATTCCATCAACTGATTATTGAAACTTCCCATTTGAAAGGAAATTATGAAGTCAAGTTTCTACTGGTCAACCAGTCCAATTTTCCTGAGATTATGCATGTGAATTGAAAACATTTTTCAAGAGCTTAAATGATGTCAACAGACAGAATTTAATTTCACAGCCTGATGTTAGGATTCTGATGACTCATTTGGTTTTTTGCTTAGATGCCAAAGATCTCCCTGAATAAAGATGTGTTACGTTAATTATAATGAAAACTTATTGACCAAGCATAACATAAAAGACAATAAAATCCAAACCTCAACACTAATGATAATGAATATCATGCAAACATGTACACACTTAATGATATTTGGCTACACTTTCCAGTAAATTTAGTTCTAAAAATAAAAGCTTCATTCCTTTAATACTGTATATACAAGAAAAAGACATTCTCTTTACAATGTCATTATACATCATAAAGATGAAAATATGAATAATTGATTGGAAAAACTATAGGAAATTCATTGCTTACAAAATATGAAAAAATAATTGGGGTGTATGAACTTGGTTAGGGCAGGCATAAACTTTCTTATTACTTATCAATTTGATTTTCTTTATGGGGAAAATGTTTATGTCTTTGTCTGAAATACAATATTATGAAGCTAGTTTTACGAATTACAATATATTTTGATTTAGTGTTACCTTAACGGGAGCTAAGCCAGTTGGGATGCAAACAGAGTTGTGACTTGGTCTTAAGGTAAGCAGTCAAAGGAGGGCCATAGCCCCAGTAGACAAGTAGGTAAGGCTACAGCTTAAGTGAGGAACCTTATGCCAAGTAGTGTTCTTGAGTAGAAGTGTTATGTTTTTACGTTTTACCCAAGAAAAATATAATTTATAATAAAAGCGGTGGGTAGAAGCCTAACAAAATCTAATCCACTTTTCATCTTCTTCAATAGGAATACAGTATTGTTCTATAGTTAATATTTATTGACATTTTAATTACTGACACGGTCCGTCTCAACCAACTACAAAGAATACGAGATTTTCAATCCTGCTTTTTATGACAACAGACTACATTCAAAATAGTGCCCAAGTAGTTCTGAAATCGGTATTATTGTACTGTATTACAGGGCAATGTAACCTAAGAAAAAAAACTACTTCTTTCTATAGAAAAAAATCCGCTCTCTTCGAAAATGACACTCGTTCCCGTCGCAAATGAATAGTTTCAGAAATATATATATATCTATATCCTACAATAATGGGGGATCCCCAGTGGGAACTCGGGATTTTGAGTGGGGAAAACATACTGGGGAAACGGTATATAATGGTGAAACAAGCCTTTTCTTCTCTATACATTCCCTTCTTGGATGTATAATAAACGGAGGAAAAGACAAAACCATATACAGTAAGAGGATAAACTTTGGAGGCGCTGTTGCAAAGGCTATGTCTCATGAAAAAATACGGTAATATTGAGCTGCGCAATTTAACATTGGCAATGTTAGCGTAACATGCTAACATTAGCAGCGTTTTTCATTTATTTTTTGTCATTCTACTTGTCAGTTGTAGTCGCTCTCGTTCGTTCGTTTGTGCACAGCAGGTTTCGACCTTCTGCGCAAAAACCTCTCCTCCCTGCGCATAGACTCCTCCTCCACCAATAGGATTTCTTCTTCGCTAGCCGTCAAATTTATCTATTCGACTTCACCCGCTTTATTCAAGTATATGACTTCAACCAGCGATGAAAGAAGAAAAATAGTGGAATTGCAACAACCGTATGAAGAAGAAAAGAAGAAGATAATAGGAAACGTGATGTTCAAGAAAGAAGGAATAGAGAAAAGAAAAGAATGTATTTATCAAATGTGGAAAAAAAGAGAGAAGAAAATAAAAGAATTAGAATAAAGAAGAAAACCAAGGAGGTGCCGATGGAAAGGCGAATCCCTCCGCCCAACAACGGAACGGAACCAGCACAACTATACTATCCCTTTTATGTAATACCCTCGTATACATATTACGTTTGACCCCAGTATTACTCGTTTTATTATCCGATACCTTATAAAATCACCTCATTTTATATTCCCATTAAATATTATTTATCATACACTCAATATTATCTTGCTTTATTACTTTTATACATTTTGTTATTACCTTGTCACGCCCAGATTTCACATAAATACTTGCTCTCGACAAGTTTCCCATTCTGGTTCATTCATGTTTACTCTAGACTCCGTTGCTTTTCCGTTAACCAATCACGAACCCATGCGTATGGAAAGTTTGCACAGGGGAGCTAATATTTCTCTACCCCCCCCCCCTTCCAACAAACCCTTTTCCGTGGAAACCTTTGTCCAAGTCAGGTCTTTGTTAGTTCAAGTGACGTCTTTTTGCGTATTTTACAATGGAAGCTTTAGAAAATTGTAACGACTGTAGTAATCCATACTTTAAAGTATTTTGGTGAATTCCAATGTTGATAATTTTCTTAAATCTCGTAATGTAATAGCCCAATGTTTACAGTGTTCAAGTCCAGTACTAAACTAAGACGAAGTTAAGACGTCACAGACTCACAGTCAAAACACCCGGGTGACCCACAAGTTTCGTCGTCACGGTCATAAAAGTAAGTCATTAATTTCTTTAATTTCAATGTGTTAGTTTTACTATTTTGTTAGCGTGCGCAGCTCAATATCACCGCTTGCCAGTGCATACGAGCTTGATGTTTCATTTTCCTGCGAGCGTAAGCGAGCCAGTGGCGGAACAAGAACCATTATATTTAGCGTTGCTAATGTTAGCGTAACATTACATGTTAGAGTAACATTGCTAATGTTAGCGTGCGCAGCTCAACATTACCGCTTGCCGGTACATACGAGTTTGATGTTTTATTTTCCTGCGAGCGTAAGCGAGCCAGTGGCAAAACAAGAACCTTTATATATAGTGTTGCTAATGTTATTGTAACAGTGCTAACGTTAGCGTAACATTGCTAATGCTAGCGTGCGTAGCTCAACATTATCTTTTGATGTTTTTGTGTTCTGGTGAGGGAAGCGATCCCGAATTGGAACAATACCCATAATTAAACATTTTAACAGAAAATATATTTTTTCCTGTAGTAAGTTATGTGATTTAACCGGTTTTCACCTTCATTTCAACAGCAACAACCAGTACGGCTACTTAAAGTTAGTCGAACTGGTTATTCTGTTTGTTAGTGGTTGAAATGAAGGTCAAATTCAGTCAAATTACGTCATTTACAACAGGAAAACATATATTTTCTGTTCAAAATGAGAATCTGTAATACAGTAAAACTTTACCCTGAAATCAATGAGATATGTCGTAGCTTAAACTACCTCCACCTAATCAGACTTTGGGGGCTGTGTCCTTCAATTCTAGAAAGGCTGAACCCTCCTGCCACCCACCTTACATTTATATAACAAGATTTCAAAATGCTATACATCCTGGGACATGTCTGTTGTATGAAGCAAATGTTGTAATTAGAGGTTAAAAAAAAATTTAATGTAAAATCTAATTTAAGAATAATGGAGCCTTTGTAGGGTGACGGCCAGATCCGTTTTCATTCATAGAAAATGGGAATATTATAAAGTGGGGTGGACTGTGGCCGTCATTCTAAAATCGAGTTCGGAGAAAACTGGAATATTCTGAACTGTGGCCGTCGTTCTAAAAACGATTTTGGCGGGAGAAGCTAACTTATAAAACCCACCTAACCTATGCTAAAAGCCGTACCCTTACCCAAGGAGGCTTCGCCCTTACCTACTACGGGAGCGAGAAGATTCGTGGCCGGAGTAAGAACTCGAGCCACAAATTTTCAGGTAATTTAGGGTTTTCGGCAAAAAACATAAAAGTGTGCGTTTAAGCACATATTTAAGATCCGTAGACCATTTCCAAACGTTTTTATTCTATACAAGATAACAGTCGGAGCGATAATAAGCAAATTAGGACGCTTGGCCGTAGCGCTACAAACTACCCAGAATAATCAGTCGGGCAGGATCCTTGTCCGAGGTTTCAACCAGAAGCAATGAGCCCCTTATTTTACATTAGTTATTACAGGGTGGAAGTGGGATATTGGTAAACTGTCCTCAAATCTAAACACTACCCTCCGGGGATGGTGTCCTAACCTGCTCATTACCTCAATTATAAAAATCATGTTATATAACCATATGTTAGCTGTTTGGCTTGACACTACCTCACCCAAGTTAAACAAGGTATGCGATGAACTTGCCTAAACTATTGCTTTATCCTATCATAGATGCCCGATAATCTGCTACACCTTGGGATTAACAAGCTTTGGTTCGCCTAGGATTACCATTGGCGCAGCTCGGTTCGCTTAGGATTATCATTGGAGTTAATCTATCGTAGCTCTTGGTACCGGTAAATTATACCAACAAGCAACCTGATTAACGGAAATACAACGATCATACTTACACACTTAAGGATGACTTCTTTGGCTGTTTCTTCCGGCATTATGTATACTATTACGTCACACTAATAATAATTTGCAAGTCTCATTAAGAATGGAAAAGGTTCTTCGAATTGCTTACAGTCGACCACTAGACCACTGGTAATCAATAATCTTTGGTTGCAAAGAGCTCTGGAACTATATAAACTATGGTCTAAACTTAAAGTTCACATCTTGAATAATCATGTTATATTCTTATATAATATAAGAAAGCGGTATATAGTCACTAAGCACAGTATATATTTAACAACACAAAGTCTAACGATGTGTTGAGCAGTCTAGCAGTCGATTTCAATTTCAAACTTTAGTAAACACTGACGCGCGGAATTATGGGTAATCATAGAGATTGAAAAGTGGAAATAACTTTTTTTTTGTAAACACTTAAACTTAATTAAGCTATGTATGACAATTTCAGATGCCCAATTTGACTCCATTTATGAGCAAATTTAATTAAACCCTTATATATTACTACGTAGGTAATGAAAAATTTAAACTAATACTGGTGGGCAAAGAGTAGCATGATGTCACTGCAGTGTTGCCAGAATAAAATATTTAAAAACTCGTTACCTTTGAAAACAAAGGTGTAACAAAAAGGAGAAAAATATATAATATTGTAATATACAAATTCCACAACAGCTTTATATTCTTACACGACATGTCATTTATTGTTAACCGTTAACATTAAGATGATTAGGAGTGCGTAGAACTAACGGTTATTTTATCTTCTTATAGTTTGGTTGATGGCTTTCCTTAAAATAAAATACGGATGAAAAGACAAAAAAAAATGCTAAGAGTTTTTGCCTAGATCGTCTTTAATCCTAGGCTATTCATAGATTTTTTTCTTTATTTCTTGTACTGAGTTTATGAAAAGAATATTCGAGTCTATTCAGAGTAAAAATCCAAATATTGGAAATGTTGCTCCAGTAAAACCATTATTAATGGGATATATTGTTTAATAAGTTCGAATATATTCTATTATAAAGCTAAATTTGATAAGGTTATAACTCTTGGAATTCTTTTATAATTAAAGCATGATTCTTTTTAAACTGTTGAGAATGAATGTAATTTCAAAAATTATTACAGTCTGCAAAATGCAAGTAGGCTATTCGTGAAACAAAAATATTTCTACATAGGATAGAGAGCAAGAAGATACAAAACCTAATTGAATTGAAATAGCCCATTACAAAGATTTTAGCATGACTATGGAGAATAGCCTTGAATATTGACCATGGATACGAAAGTTATTCTTTTTAATAATTAGTTATGAAAAAAATATGAATTAAATTCTATAAAAAAAAGAAGTCATGATATTATTTATAGTGGTTGTGGGAATTTATAATCAATTGTCGATATGGCTGATTACTTACTTTACTTTAAGACCTGTTTTCATGGCCATATCACACAGGGGAACCATATACACTACAGGTTCTTTAAGATCTGTTTGTCGTATACAGTCTTAGGTATTTAGAGTATCACACAGTGTATTCCATGCCAATAGTCAAATCCACATTATCAAAGGTCTTAGAAAAAAATGTCTTGTTTCTTCTTAAAAGCCTTAATATCTTTTCTTTCGTGTGTTTGAAAGCTCTAGAACCCAGATGTAGACATACATCTTGGCTGCAATGATTTGAAACCCTCTGTATAACTATTCTTGTGTCTACACGATTCATTGGCTGCATAATATGTAGCAATTCACTTCGATATTTTGGACGTTCGGTTCTGACAACCTGGTGGGTCATTGGACATATCACTATATATTCTGGCTTTTCTTTTTAGGGGGGGGGGGTTATTAAGAATACTTAATTATACCCGTAATATATTTCGAAAATACAGGAGCATTCACACTCTTCAGCTAATAAGGCACATTGAAAAAAAGGTGGAAATATACAAGGTAACAACTGTGGATTTCTTATAACCAAGATTGTTAGACATGGCATGATGTTTTATTCGAGTTCTTCTGGCTTTAAGAAACAGCTAGTGTAACCCAGTTAGTAGGATATAGGAGTAATCCTTTCTCGGAGTGGAAACCCTTTAATCAATCTTGCTCCTTTGTTCACTGTGTATCGCAACATCTTAAATTGTAATTTAGGTAGATTGTAATAGATGGAGTTACAGAAGTCAATCCTGGTAATAGCATAGTTAATCACAAGTTTCTTTACAGAATATCCGTCCATATACTTATTTTCAAAAGCAATGTTTCTGATGTCATATCCAGTTATTCTTACTGCAACATTCATGTGACCTGCCATATCCATACAAAATCTGTCATATATAAATAGTATTGAAGTCTATAAATATTGGGATGTTTTGTTTTCGGGAGCGTAATTAAAATGCTTAGTGTTACCTTTACACGTGTATTTGTGAACATATGAAAGTTAAACTGTCCTACAGTGCTCCAAACCCTTTTCCTGTGGAATTTGATTAAGGGGAAAAACCACCAACAAAGTAAAGTAAATCTATAAATGACAAAAAAAAAAAAAATAGTACGGTTGGGGAACAAGTGATATTCAAAGACATCCCATAATAAATCAATTGAAAATTATATTTAGCATGAGAAAATGTCTAGACTAGTAGGGTACTAAGGGACAAACATTTTACAATATATCTAGATTACCCATTGCAAGACCGAGAATTAACGTTTCCTAATATTTAAACTGAGCGTAGCATGTAGTACCCTAAAATCACATAATTGGTAATGGGTTTAAATCAATCATGTTACGTGTCAAACTAATTCCCGAGTTACCACCATTAACTAAGCTCTCTAATAGTCAATATTAATATTTTTTGCTTATTATGCATACATAGATTTACTTAGTTCTATTGATGTAAATATACAAATCTGTAGGAGGATGAAAAAAATATGTAAATTTCTTAAATAATCTACGGGAAACATTCACTAGATACAATAAAATGCCACTTTATTTTACGACAATTCATGAGTAGCCAGATGTGGCAACAATGCTTTGGGCGGAAGACTGCGAACTTTAAATATTTTACTCCCCATTCAAAGGGCTACAGGTGTTATTTCAAGATTCTTTATCTAAATTACTTGTAAGAATAAAGTTTTACCATATTTCATAAAAGGGAAGGCCACCGTTGTGTTAACAGTCATATGAATTTGTGTTTGTTTATGCTACTCTAATCTAATCTTTACTTCCGCTGGAGTTTACCCGTCTTTCCATCTGTCAGCATTCGTTTTTCAAAGGAAGAGGTAGAGCTGATCTTGAGATACCGTTAACGTTGAGTCAACGTTAACGGTATCTCAATAAAACTTCTGGGTTAGTATGAATTCCAATGCTGATGTCAAACACGAATTAAAGGGAAATGTCCCGAGTTTAGACCGTTGATCGTTATAATACGATGGTCATCGCCAGAGAATTTATCGTCTTTTCTTATATAATTAGGGAAGCTGGGAGACAAATTTATATAGGAAAAATTAAAGATCTGCGATACAGGTAAAATGTATGTGGTACCCTTTACTATCGGTGTTGTGTTTAAAATCACATGAAATTGAACAGTAGGTCTAACACTGTATTTTGCGATCTGTTTGCAAAAGAAAATTAGTTGAAAACGTCATTATTTATCATGTTTAAGATGTCTGAGTATCGAGTGACTTAAACAGATCTTATAAGATCAACCTAAGTCACTGAGAGAGAGCTTTTGGTTAGAATATCTAAATAACGGAAGATAAGAAATTCTCTCTCTCTCTCTCTCTCTCTCTCTCTCTCTCTCTCTCTCTCTCTCTCTCTCTCTCTCTCTCTCTCTCTCTCAGGCTGAGAATGACAAATGATAGATGGACATTATAAGAATAACAGAGAATGGGTTCCCAGAGATGGCAAAAGAAGCAGGGGAAGGAAGAGAAGACGATGGATTGACGAAATAAGAAAGTTTGTGGGTGCGGACTGATATAATATGCAAGAGGTTGCAGTGATTAAAAGGCAGGACTTGATGGCTTGGGTGCTAGGTAGAGACTGCCTTTATTCATACGCTACATGGGACTACATGATACCACATCCCCCTTATCACATACAAAGAATAGATTACACATAATAACTAATCTGGCATATAAGTACAAAGAGATAAACGATGAAAGTTCCATATTCAAACGTATTCCATTGTTTTCATCCCTTCACAATAAACATGCATAGTACATTTTGTGATTGTGGATAGTAATATAAACATAATAGCTATCATCTTTGCAGACCTTGGTCAGAATAGTGTTAGTTACAGCAGGGCAGTCATAAATATGAAAATAAATGGCAAATTATATTTTTTTTTTATGCAAAGAACAACACCCAAAATATATTAAAACAAAATGGAAACCTGATACACATGTAACGACAGTGTTCAAAATGGAGCCTGTTCTCCAGTCCAAGACTCGTAAATTTTCAAATAAAATTCATTATTCTGAATCACTTATCAGTCCTGAGACTGATAACTTTTCTTGAGTTTCAAACTCTGGTAACGACCTCTCAGAATTTTCGGTCATGAAACGAGGGGGGGGGGGGACAGTTGTATATTACTATTTAACTTAACACTTTATGGGAATTTACGGTATGTGACCGCGTTACTTTCAATATATCTGGATGGGGTTTTCACCAGCCGGCCTGACTTGGTATACACCGCTGTCGGGTCTGTAGTGTTATCACTAGTTGCGGGTCTTTGGTGGGTTACTTCGGTCTCACTAGGTGGCGGCAGCGATGTATCGGCGGGTCGTGGTGGAGGCTGTGCTGCTGATGTTGGAGCCTGCTGCCGGGTGTTGGACGGTTCTGTGTTTGTCGCGAGCGGTGTGGGACGGATGTGGGACCGGTTCCTCCTGAGGCACGCTCCGTTTTGGGCTTCCACAATGTATGATTGGGGTTCTTCTGACTTACGTACCACTCTGCCTGGCACCCATGTGTGGCAGGCCTTGTCGAATATTCGGACTGGTTGTTCGGGTTGGAGGTCTGTGAAGTGCCGTTGTGTCCGATTTGGTCCTAGGCGGTCCTGGAGGTGGTTGCGGGTCGTGATGTGTGAGAGATGTGGTTCGTATCGGCCTGGTAGGTCAGTGGTCACATTGCGACCAATCATGAGCTCTGCGGGGCTGGTTGTCTTATTGTCGATCGGGGTGGCCCGTAAGTGGAGTAATGCAGTATGCATAACACCGCCTGTCTCAAGGCATTTTTTGATAATCGCCTTGCATGTTCCAACTGCGCGCTCTGCGAAGCCATTGGACTGAGGGTAATGTGGGCTTGATGTGATGTGCTCAATACCCCAGGCTTTTGTGAAGTCCCTCATGGCTGCTCCCGTTTATTGAGGTCCGTTGTCTGAAACCAGGGTTTTGGGGCATCCGAACAGCGAACACAGGAATTTGAGGTGGTTGGCCACACTTTCAGATGACAGGTTTTTTAGTTCGGTGACTATTGGGAATTTTGTGAAATAATCAGTTGTGATCAGATATGTCTTGTGGCCAATTTGGAAGATGTCCGAAGCGACTTTGAACCAGGGTATTGGAGGAATGTCATGATGCGTGGTTTCACTAGGACTTTGCTGGGGCTGGTACTTCTGGCATATGTCACATGCCCTGACCTTGTCTTCTATATCCTTTGCGATGTTGGGCCAGAATACACACTCCCGTGCCAGGGCTTGTGTTTTTGTGATCCCTTGGTGGGACTGGTGGAGCTGGTCCAGTATCCAGCCTCTGACCTCTTTGGGGATGATAACTTGTCGCCCTTTGAATGTGACTCCGTCTTCCCTGGCAAGGCATTCTCTGTATGAGAAAAACTGGCGGATATCGGGGTGACAGCCTTTTACTGAGTTAGGCCAACCCTCGATGTTAGTATGCTTGAGAGTGCGCAGCACTGGGTCGGTGTCAGACCTATGGCGGACATCTTCCAAAATCTGGGGACCAAATTTTATGAGTGCAACTGATATCACATCGATGTCATCTAGTTCCAGTCCGTCCACTCGTGTATCCAAAGGGATTTCCTTGTCATTTTGTGGGTTAGGAAGGCGTGATAGGGCGTCAGAGAGTACAAGGGTTCGTCCTTCCTTGTACTTGACCCTCATGTCATACCCCTGCAGTTTCAAGAAGAGACGTTGTAGTCTAGGTGGGGCACTGATCAGTGGCTTCTCCCAGATATTAACGAGGGGTTTGTGGTCAGTGACAGCTTCGAAGTCTCTTCCGTATAGGTAGGTATGGAATCGTTGCACGCCGTGTACTAGTCCAAGGGCCTCTCGCTCGATATTGCTGTAATTTGCCTGCGTTGGTGTCAGGGCTTTGCTGGCGAATGCTATTACCTTTCCGTCTTGGATGAGGGCAGCCCCGAGGCCTTTTTGCGATGCATCGACTTCAAGAGCCACAGGTCGAGTTGGGTCATAGTACGACAGCGTGCTTGATGGCGCTATTTGGCGTTTCAGGTGTTGATAGGTGGATTCATGGTCTTCTTCCCATTGGAAGGGCACATCTTCCTTGACCAGATCTCGAAGTCTTTGTGACTGAGCTGAGTAATGTGGTACATAGGGGCTGAGGTAAGTCATTACTCCCAGGAATCTCTGTAGTTCCTCTTTATTGGAGGGTGACGGCATGTTATGCAGGTCGTGTACCTTTGACGGGTCTGGCATCATGCCCTTGCTGGTATAGCGTGTTCCAAAAAACTCGATTTCTGGTTTTGAAATGGAGCATTTCTTCGAGTTTAGGCTGAGTCCGTGTTGGGCTGCACGCTGCATGAACCCCATCAGGTTTTTGTCGTGTTCTGACTGGTCTTTCCCACAAATTGCCACGTCATCAGCGATGCCAACAACACCTGGGAGATTCTCGATGATGGAGTTCATCCTGGCTTGAAATATGTCCTGGCTTACATTCAGCCCGAATGGTAGCCTTGTCCAACAATACCGGCCGTGTGGTGTTCGGAATGTTGTCAGTAGTTGTGAGTCCTCGTGTAGTGGTATACTCCAGTAGCCTGCTTTGGCGTCTAGCTTGGAGAACACTTTTGCTTTGGAGAATACCGGGTTGATCTCTTCTAGAGTGGGAATCTTGTGGGAACATCTTTTGAGGTTTTGGTTGAGCCGCTTGGGGTCCAGGCAGATCCGTAGGCTTCCATCGGGTTTTGTGACATACACAAGGCTGCTACACCAGTCTGTGTGTTCCGTTACGCGTCTGATAACCCCCTCTTTCTCCATAGTGTCAAGTTCGGACTTGATGCGGGGCTTCAGGTGGATACTCACCTTACGGGGCGGATCACAGAAAGGTATCGCATCATCCTTGAGGTGGAGCATCGCGGGCTCTTTTAGTTTGCCGATACAGTCAAACTGTGATGGTAATTGTGCTTTTAGTTGTTCGACTGACCTAATAGGGCCTTGTTGGCTTGGTTGCTCAGGTATTCCAGTAACGTTGTTGACATTGATATCCACAATACCGAGTTTTTGGCATGAGGGAAGGCCAAGTATGGCTGGACCAGACACATCGACCACGAAGAACTTTTCTTGCGAGAATGCTGGGTTGCTGAGTTTGCGGACGCTGAGCATTAGTGACCCTAGGCAGGGAATATTGTCGCCACTGTATGATGTTAGTCTTACTGACAGTTCTGGGGATAGTACGAGGCTGGTGGGTGCATCACCAAACATTTGCTTGTATGTCCGCAAGGGCAGCGTATTGCCACCGGAACCCGTGTCGATTTTGAGTTTCAGGGGCCCATAGGCTGGGGGGTTTTCATGCTTGACCATGAGCTTTGAGAATGCTTCTCGTTTCGGTGCCACTCCTATGTCGGATATCGTTATCATGTCGAAGTTTGGCATATAATCTGTTTCTTCATCAAGATTAGGGTTTTCATTAACCATGACTTCGTGTTGCCTGTGGTTAGGAGCCCGATTCGGCCGTCGGTAGAAGCGCCCTCTTGTCTTGCTCTGACGTGTCTGCTGCGTGTTGTCTCCTGGCATTGTTCTGCCTCCATCACTTTTGTGGCACATCTTTTTCCAGTGCCCCTTGATGCCACAACCACTGCATCTGTCATTGTAAGCGGGGCATGACCTTATGGGATGGCAAAGCCCACAGTTCCAGCAGGGGTTGTCCGTGGTTTGTAGTTTGTTCCGTGGCTCGTTGCTTTCCCTTCGAATTGCATCCACGTTGGTATGGCTTGTACTTGTGCTCTCAGAGCTCATCTGCATGGAGCGTAATGATGCCGTGGAGGCCGCAATGGCCTAGTATTCCCGACCTCTCTCTAGAACGTTGCTCACAGCATAGCCCTTCGGTTTAGTTAGGAGTTCTTTCCGAAATTCTTCGAATTGTGTTTGTAGTATGGTCATTTCGATAAGTCGTTCGTTGAGTTCTCCGTCTTCAAACTCGCACTTTGTTGCTTTTTCACGGAGTCTGGCCAGGAATTGACTGATTGTTTCAGCAGGTTTCTGTTTGGTATTTGCAAATTCGAGGCGGTGAACACGGAAATTTATTTTGACCGTTGCATCAACCTCACTTTCAATAAGCCTCCATATGTTATGCGGCACACGTTGCTCCTGTTCAGTGAGGCCGCTCGCCAAGATACGCCTTATCCCCTCATCGCCGAGGGCAATTTTAATTTTAGTTGCTTGCTTGCCCGGGTCTGTGACTTCCTGGTCTTCGAGGTATAAGTTCATGCGTGCCTTGAATGCACGAAACGATTCGGCCAGGGGCTGGTGAGCCCAGTCCATACTTGGGCATCTAGGCTGGGCCATGATTGGATTTGGTTTCGAGAGGGTGTTACACAATAGATAGATAGTGATTGGATTAATAACAGAGTTTACGGTTCACAAAGAGAGACATATAATAAGAGTTTGGAAATCACTACAAAAATTTGTCACTGGTAGTCGGCACGGTTTTCAGTTTTTGTTTACACTGCTGAATGTACGTCTTTGTTTGGCTCATTTTGTGAAGTAGTGGGCAGATAACAATGGCCAAAATACTTGTAAGTAATCTATTCACAACTTTCTTCACTATTCTCACTGTAATCACGGTGCACTAATGTCCATTCTATGCCATATCCTGATGATATAAGTTATGTATGGTTGTTATTTGGGCCGGTATGACAGTCTTTGTCCGGTTGCTGTTGGGTGAAAATGGCGTCATCTGCAGCCGCTGGTAATAAACTCGGGCTGATTATGAGTCTTCTTCTCAGTTATTACGGACAGGAGAGGTATGTAAAGTGTCTCTGTGGTCCGGGTTTGTTGATGGAATGGCGTGGGGTGCGTTACCACGCTGCCACCATGATATAATATGCAAGAGGTTGCAGTGATTAAAAGGCAGGACTTGATGGCTTGGATGCTAGGTAGAGACTGCCTTTATTCATGCGCTACATGGGACTACATGATACCATAGAAAGATCATATACAGACACAAGTAGGACATGTCAGAGGCCTTCATTTGTTCTGCAGTTTACTAATAAGGGCTGCTGATGATGATAATGATGATGACTCTCAGACTGAACTTTTGATACCTTAGAAGACTATAAGAATGAAATAATTCACTGTTATATATATATATATATATATATATATATATATATATATATATATATATATATATATACACACACACACACGAAAGTACCAAAGTACCACAGGGAAAATGAAAATATGAAATATGAGATTAAGTCCTGACTAGTTTTGTGATACTTCTTCAGAGGACTGATTTATTGAACGAGGTGTCTTTACATCTTATAAGTACAGTAAACCTACGAACATACATATAGAGACTTAGAACAATGACGCTCCCATATAGTCCGGGTAGTTATGTAAGCATAGGCTTCCTAGCTGGAATTGGCTGTGCAAATTGATTTTATTGTTTATATTGTTTCATTAGGACCCCAAATATCTAAGGGGGGGGTGTGAAAAGTACCCACCGGACCAAAATTTCAGCAAAAATCAATTTTCACGTACAGAAGTCATTGATAGCTCATTTTGTTCGTATTAATGTTCTGACTACACTAAATTATCATATCATTAATTTAATAACAGTATTAATCACCAATAGAGCAATAAATGAGCTGAAAATGGGCTAAATAGCCAAAAAATTAGTTAGATATAACCTAAAATCATTATAACATGAATTTTGATGTTACTTTTGCTTAAAAGGTTGTTTCAATTGATTCTATTGTTGCTATTGCTTCATCAGGACCCCCATCATTCAAAAATAAGGGGTTCCTATTTTTTGACCTAGCAATTCCCATTTTCCGGGAACTTAAAAAGGCCATCGTGGACCATATTTTCGACAATAATCAATTTTCACCTTCATGGTGTTTGATAGCTCATTTCATTCTAATTGGTGTCCTTATGAAATTTATTTTAATTTTCACCTCATAACTACATCATTTATCAATTTTGGATCTTGAAATAGCCTGAAATAACATATAATTGCCTCACCGAATGTCACTCACACCAATGTAGATACATTTTACTATGTATGGAAAAAAGTTATTATTCACTTTGAAATGAAATTATTTGATATCAATATTTCATCACATGTATTATAAAATATGAAGTTAATTTAAAACCTATGTTAAATGAAACATAATAGTTTAACAGCAAAACATTTATTCATAAACTTTCCAATAGATTTTTAATAAATCTCATGTCCATCATCATCATCATCATCATCGCACTCCGATGACTTCTCAGTATTATTATCATAATCATCACAATAACATTTGCATAATGGTGTGCAGGGTAACTCATTCTTCATGCAACTGCAATGCTTGAATGTGCATCCTTTCTTACATCCACACTTAGTTCTAAGACAGCTTTAGGAGCAGGGAGTTCTGTTGTCATTACAGGGAAGTATCTTTTGGAAACTATACAAGATTACTTCAAAGATACATACATATACCAAGGCACTTCCCCCAATTTTGGGGGGTAGCCGACATCAACAAAGGAAACAAAACAAAAAGGGGACATCTACTCTCTACGTTCCTCCCAGCCTGACAAGGGACTCAACCGAGTTCAGCTGGTACTGCTAGGGTGCCACAGCCCACCCTCCCCCGTTATCCACCACAGATGAAGCTTCATAATGCTGAATCCCCTACTGCTGCTACCTCTGCGGTCATCTAAGGCATCCGAGGAAGCAGCAGGGCCTACCGGAACTGCGTCACAATCGCTCGCCATTCATTCCTATTTGTAGCACGTTCTCTTGCCTCTCTTACATCTATCCTCCTATCACCTAGAGCTTTCTTCACTCCATCCATCCACCCAAACTTTGGCCTTCCTCTTGTATTTCTCCCATCAACTCTTGCATTCATCACCTTCTTTAACAGACAGCCATTTTTCAAAGATAAGCCAATAAATGTGATTGTAGCATATGAACACAAAATAGTTGGAGCTAACTTATCTGAAATACATGGTCATGTAGAAGCAGATATCCTGACTCCCAATCAAGTTCTTGCAATTGCTGCATATGAGGAACCGCATGATATTGTAGTCATATCTCCAGACACAGATGTTTACACCTTGCTCATGGATGTAGTAGCTAATAACCACCTCCCACACCGGCACACACTTATGGTGTCTACAGGTACCAAACGAGGACAACTTGCTATTGATATTGTACAGAATGTTGCTCGCTTAGGAAAGAAAAAATCACAAGCTCTTATTAGTAAGTTCATTTTAATAAATATAAAAAATCTTGGTTTAAAATGATTATTAGTATCTGTCTCTATACATAAGTGGATCCTGGGAGCGTCATTGTTCTATAAGTCTCTATATGTATTTCCGTACGTTTACTGTACCTATAAAATGTAAAGAAACAACCAGTCCTCTGAAGAAGTATTACGAAACTAATCAGGACTGAATCTTATATTTCATATTTTCATTTTCCCCGTGGTTCTTTTGTATCTGAGCATCACGTTTCCCTGCGATTTTTACGCGCGCGCGCGCACACACACACACACACACACACACACTCACACACACACACACACACAGATATATATATATATATATATATATATATATATATATATATATATATATATATATATACTGTATATTGCTACTCATGGTAATAATTTTCCAACTTAATTACATGCTTTTTAGTTATCGAAACTTGAAAGAGGAAATATGTTTTATCTAAATTTAAGTTAATCTATGTCAAAATCAGCACCCAGCTGGCACAAACCGCTGCAAATGTTAAACATTTTAATAGACAGCGTGTAACAAACAAAGGGTAGCTTTCGTTGGTTGGATTGCTCGGCTTTGAATAAAATGTCTTACGTTTAGGAATATATAATTCCAAGCACAATTGGTGTAGAGATTATTATTATTATTATTATTATTATTATTATTATTATTATTATTATTGTTGTTGTTGTTGTTGTTGTTCATTAAACGGTTCGTCAGAGCCGGTTGTCGAACGTGCTTGTCAAACGGTTTGAAGAGGTGTCATACAGTCAAACCTCAGTGTAAGTGACTCGTGTTGTTTGTGAAGCCAAGTTACCACCGTCTCCTTTATGCCTCTCGTCCAGGACGATTTGATTGCCATTGGATTAGCAGTGACACTATTGGGAAGAAAAGAAAAATAAGATAAAAGAGAATAAAGGACTGGTTGCTATAAAGAGACCTACTTTTAAACACCAACTTGCTTGTTGTTTGAAATTAGACCCAGGTGACTGGCGTAATTATTTGAGGATGGATGCATTTACTGAGGCGTGTCACCTCTTCAATTACGTATGAAGATACATCTATGAGAAATAAAAGTCATAACTTCACATGAAAGCCCGAGTGCCACTTTACGTTATTAAGCAACAGCAGGTTACTTGATGATCTGAAATTTTCAGCTAGCATTCCCTCCAGCTCTTTATCACCAATCATACCAGAAACGAGTGATGCTCTTTATAAGGTTCTTCAAAAAGCAATATCTTTTAACGAGTGTTTATTGAAAACATTATGACAGAGCTGAAATGTAGTAAGATAAATCTATATCAAGGTCAGTAACAAAAGGAAAATTGCGGGTTTGTGCCATGTTGTTGTAAACGTTGCTAACAAAATGATCAGAGAAGAGGCTGCAAACAAAATTCAGACATTGGTTGCCGACACTGAAACGAGAAAAATCGGAAAATTAGAACAAAAAAATAATGATATGCAATGTGTACAATGATGAAGATGATGTAGTAAATGCCTTGATTCAAAGAAATCATTACTTAGGCCCATTGCGTCAATAGGCGTAGGAGGAGATGATGATGATGAGACCAAATTCAAAATATAGAAGAGAAGATAAGTGTAGTACTGAAGAAAAATGCTGCAGGTCGGACTACCCACTATGTGTTGAAATATGATCCTGAAGTTCGAAAGGCTATTCACGATAATGGGGACAAACTTATGTTGCGATGGGGTACTTATGACACTTGATAGGTAGCCTACCACGTGATCACCTGCCACCACTGTTAGAGGTATGGACATCTTGAAAAAGATTACAAGTCTAAGAACGAAGATAAAGTCTGCGGGAAATGTTCAGAAAAAAAAAACATTCCACCAAGGAATGTAACTTGCAAATGCCAAA
Organism: Palaemon carinicauda; assembly: GCF_036898095.1. Taxonomy (NCBI): domain Eukaryota; kingdom Metazoa; phylum Arthropoda; class Malacostraca; order Decapoda; family Palaemonidae; genus Palaemon; species Palaemon carinicauda. The sequence continues at coordinate 15,710,303 of NC_090759.1, forward strand.
GTGTATTAATTGCACAAAGTTAAACAAACCAAAATGGCCATGTAGTCAATTCAAAAAATTGCAAAGCTTTTGTGTTGGGATTGAAAAGGCTAGCAGAACTGATCATGGATACTAAGGATATCATAAACTGTGGCTACCTAAATATATAATTTGTTAGTAACAAAACTATCCACTTGCACATACTAGCTTGCTTGCTTGCTTTAGATTGCCAGGAGCTTCTCTCCGGACAGGGGCTCTTTGACGGTATGTGTAGCCCCTAGGTGATTCTTTACTAGCATTATCTGAAACATGGCTAAAAAAAAAACTTTGACAAGGCTATGATCACTGAAACGAACCCCCCACACACATACCTTCTTTCACATTCCGAGAGAGGGTAGGTCTCGTGGGGGTGTCGGACTCTTTATTCATAAAGGTTACTCACATCTCAAACTGTTAAAAAGAACTAGTGTAACAAGTTTTGAATATATAGAAATAAACTGTATGAAAAAAATATCCTTTGTAAGTCTACAAACTCTCGAGAACAAATACTAGTATCTTCTTAGAAGAATTCAGCGCATTCATTGGGATGATTACTATGGAGAAAAATGAATTACTTATTTGTGGAGACTTCAATCTTTGGAGGGATGACACATCAAATCTTGACGCTTTGGCATTTAGTGGTTTATTAGAAACATCAATTAGTGAATAATGTCTACTGTACAACTACTTTAACTGGGTATACGTTGGACTTAGTTTTAAGTGATGGAATTAACAACATTGTATCGGATATATAGGTTGAAGAGAAATGAACTATCTCCCCAGTGCACAAGCTTATTACGTTTAATCTACCTCTACAGAAACATGCATTAGTAAAGAAAATAAACTTTGGGCATGAATAAATTATTTTTTCATACTGTATTTATTGAAGAAGTCACACAAAATGAACGATGCTATCAACATTCCCTTTGATCATGATAACCAACGTTTGTTTTAGGTTATCCAGTCTATTTTCAACAAACATCGCTGAAGCTGAATGGTGCCTCGGGGTATTGGTGAGGCGCCTTAGGATATCATTGTGAATGACTGTGATACGTCTCATTGATTCACGCGTATAGTTTGCCCATAGCGAGCAGCCGTATACGTTATAGCAGTAGGTTTGAAATAGGAGTTTTTTGATATCTTGGCGGCAAAAGGCAAATCTTCTCGTTACCATGTTCCCTAGACAACACAATTTACGTCACCTGTTTTCAATGTCAGATGTGTCCTTTAAATCTTTCGTAATGATGTGACCTAGGTAAGGAAAATCATTGACAAATGCTAGCTGATGGTTTTGAAGGAAAATATGTGAATCTTCTACGAAATGGAGCGCTCTAGGAAGGACAGACATGCACTGTCTTCGATTCGTTATAGATTATGTCATGTTCATTAGCGTATGCGTTGCAGGTGTCGATAAGACGTTGTAGGCCTTGGGCAGAGGGGGAGATGAGGACCATATCGTCAGCGTAGCAAAGGTTATTTATGGTAAAGCCATTAACCGTACAACCAATGGGAAGTGAATTCAGTCTGATATTTAAATCGTCTGTGTAAACATTAAATAAATATGGTGAGAGGATGCCTCCTTGCCTTAGACCGTTGGATGAACCGAATTGCTGGGATAGGACATTGCCCCATTTGACGCAGAACTGTTGTGTTGTGAACCAACAGTATAATATACCGATGAGATATAGAGGAGTTCCCCTTTTGCGTAGTTTCAAAAAGAGTTTCAGATAGTTTACTCTGTCAAATGCCTTCCGCACGTCTACAAAACATAAGTAGACAGGGGAGGCCGAGGATATATAGAAATTCAATAACTCCTTTAAAATATAGATACAGGTGTCAGTCGAGTGGTTAGTCTTAAAACCAAATTGATTGTCTGCGGTGTGGATAAATGGTGCAAGGCCACGGAACAGAAGAGATTCAAATATTTTCGATGAAATTGTTGTGATGGCGATGGGGTGGTAGTTTCCTGGGTCACTGGCATCCTTCAGTTTGTTTTTTATGAGAGGTATTAAGTGGACAAGTAGAAGGGTTTCGGGGAGATATTGGTGTAATATACAGACATTAAATAGTGCAGAAAATAGGATATAAATTATAGGGTGGCAGAATTTGAAAGCCTCGGCAGGAAGGCCATCGCAGCCGGGTGCCTTGTTACTAGGTAATTTCTTGATAGCCTCGACACGTCACTCGGGGAAATACGGTCACTATATTGAAAATCCATATTGACATTGATGAAATTATCCACTTCATTTCGGGTATCTTGGTCATTTATACAATTTAGGATGGTACTAAAGTGATCCCCCCACACTCTTGCGATGGATTCTTCGCCAACTGCATCCCCTACTCTTTGGGATAATTTGTTTGAAACTGGAAGACACTCATAAGCTCTCCTTAATGAATATGATGTTCCAAACACTTATATTGAACAAATTTCCAGATTTAAGACGAAAAATAATTCAGGAACAATCAGTTCATCCATATGGAACAAGAAATACAAACCCAACTCTTCCTTTCATACGTATTAATAGATGCGAGCAATCGTATTTATACCAAGGTATTAAACTTTGGAATACTCTACCCGCTTATCTAAAGGCGTTGCTTAGCGTTAGTAACCACAATGCAAGTATCAGTTTTCATTGTTTAGAATATTCTTATTTGTAAAAATAATTCTTTTACTGAGTTTTTTGCTTAATATCTACAATTTTTCAATGTATATACCATTAGTTTTCATATACCATCCTTCTTTATCATATAAATATACATTTCCATTTGTTTTTAGGCTAACAATCTCATTTATATGTATCTATGTGTATATATACATTTTTATATTATCTAGGCTATTCATGAGCTTTAAAATTATTCTAATACCTTCTTTAGGCTTGTTATCCATTCAAGGACGGCAAAATATAATATATATATATATATATATATATATATATATATATATATATATATCTTGTCAACCAACTACTATATTTATTACGAATATAATGTCGTGAACTGCATGCAATGCCCCTTCATCTTTATGAAAAGTGTGTAAATAGAAAAATGAACGATTTCTCTTTAACTGTAGGTATATATAGGTTTAATTTCTATTAATAAAACAGGGAAATAAATCAAAATAAATAGAATAGCTAGTAGCTTTCACATTCGAACTTAGCTACCAAATAGCTATTGTGTGAATATTGAAATTTAGCATATTAAATTAATTTTTATTAATTATATCACTTAAATTATAATTAAAAGTACTAAACATTAGTATATAATACTATTAATGGTCTATCTAACCTAAATCTAATTAATCTTTAAAGGAGTTTTACAAATTTTGTTTGGTAAAATTTAAAGCAGACGAATTCTGTAACTTGTTAATACCAAAACAAGTTAGCAAAACATCTTTAGGATTTCTGGTTTTACAGTAAAAAAGGATATCAATAGTACAAAATACTTTTGATATAAAGAAATTTTATTATTTTAATAGCGTCAATAATAAGTCTATATTTTATAAAGGAATTTCTAAATAACTTAAACAATAGCTATTGATTATGATTGCTTTACGTCACAGCATTTTTAGAATATATTTTTTATTCACAACCAAACACAATTATTATTATTTAAAAGGCGCTACTACTATTATTATTATTATTATTATTATTATTATTATTATTATTATTATTATTATTATTATTACTCTCTAAGCTACAACTCTAGTTGGAAATGTAGGATGCTATAAGCCAAGGCCATCCTGTATAAGCCCTGGGGCCCCTACAGGGAAAGTATCCCAGTGAAGAAAGGAAATAAGGAAAAACTAAAAGAGAAGTTTGAAAACATTAAACTAATGAGTCTACATCTTATAAAGAAATTTCTAAATAGCTTAAACAACAGCTATTGACTATGCAATCCTTAGGTCAAAAGTTATTCATAGTTCTTCATAGTACTTTTAAAGTAGTTTTTTTTCACAACCAATGTTTAGAATGAAAGTAATATAGGTTTTCAATTAATATTCAACATTATTATATGAAAATGGACATATTATTGACATATATTACGTCAAAGACGGCGCATCATTTCGTGGTAAACAAAATTATTGCCCAAGTTGTGGAATGATCTTCCTAATCGATTTAACTTCAAAAGTTGAAACTTGCAGCGAATGTTTTTATGTTGAGCAAGCTGACATAAGTCTTTTTATAGTAAATATATGAAATATCTGTTATGATGTTGTTACTGTTTTTAAATTATTCTAGAAACAGGCCTACATTGCTGAGAACTATGAAGCGTGAAGTAGATGATGAATGGAGAAGTATTGAATTAAAAGCTCAAGATAGAGACGACTGGCGAAATCTAACCGAGGTCCTTTGCGTCAATTGGCGTATGAGGAGATATTGAGGATGATGATGATGATGATGATAATGCCAGATTGTTCATTATTACTTACATCGTTTATTTATTTTCTTATTTCCTTTCCTCCCTGGGCTATTTTTCCCTGTTGTAAGCCCTTGGGCTTATAGCATCTTGATTTTCCAACCGGGGTTGTAGCTTAGCTATTAATAATAATAATAATAATAATAATAATAATAATAATAATAATAATAATAATAATAATAATAATAATCGCTAGTAACTGGGGATAGAGTATGGAAGTATATACAGTAACCCTTTTCTTCAAAATAAAATACGTAACAAATTATTAGTATTGTCCCTAAATATTGAGTATTAGTAGTTCACAATAATCTAGAAATATAAAGATCTATATCCGATAAAAATTGAGAAACTCTCTCTCTCTCTCTCTCTCTCTCTCTCTCTCTCTCTCTCTCTCTCTCTCTCTCTCTCTCTCTCTCTCTCTCTCTCTCTCTGTGTTTATGAACAGTGACAAAATTAAGATAAATATTTCCTATATAAACTAAATGTATGGTGTGCAATAAACTAATATTTTATAGCCTGTAAGTCCAGCCTTTTAAGCAAGTGTGTGTGTGTGTGTGTGTGTGTGTGTGTAATACACTATTAGCCATAACTAGTCCCCCTGTAGGACAAAGTCCTCAGACACGCCCTTCCACTCCCGTCTTTCTATGCCAGTCTACTCTTCAAAATGTCTTATTTCTTCGAAAAATACGATCGAAATATTTCGTGAGAAAATATTTAAAATTAGATTTAGTACGGTATTAAATAAAAAAAAAAGAAACTAGAGATTGTTATATGTTAATCATGTGTCATACAATGGCTGATTTTAAAAGGAAACCTTATGCCAGCAAGCACCCAGATCTACAGGAGATGGTGTGGACCTATGAGTGTGTCCCAACTCGGAAAATCATATGATTAATTTGGCAGATCTCTGTATGATTTATAGTTCCACTAATAGTTTCAAGAAAAGCTTGTGAATAGTAGTAGTAGTAGTAGTAGTAGTAGTAGTAGTAGTAGTAGTAATTTTATTTCTTCATCTTTCATCCAAGTGTTTACTGGTTTGCTTAATATCGGCCATATTAGCTGTAGCGTTTCCTAAAGTTAATTGGGTAGATTTCAATCCTCGCCTCTCTCTCTCTCTCTCTCTCTCTCTCTCTCTCTCTCTCTCTCTACATACAAATAAATGGAACAGGTATCCAGCGGATGTAGTAAACAGTAACACGGTAAACGAGTAAGAATAAGTTGGACAAGAAACACGAATGAATTAAAATCATATTTAATACAGTTATTAATTTTTCTTTTAGAGATTTTTGTGTGTTAATTATGCTATTCATGTGTAGCTAGGCTTAAGTGGTTTGTTTTAATACGAAGCCTATGGTCAATAGGGGCTGTAGTAGACCAGTGAGAGCGGACCTACTTACAGAATCATATGATTCATTTAAATGAATCATATTTAATCGACTTCGTTTATAAACATACAAATGATTCAATAATAATAATAATAATAATAATAATCGTTCGTCTTTAGAATAGGCGAGATTAATACCCCCCCCCCTTCTCTCTCTCTCTCTCTATCTCTCTCTCTCTCTCTCTCTCTCTCTCTCTCTCTCACTAATGGGTCGCCAGATATATAGAAGTTAATTCATTTCAGCGTTCAGTAATTCCTATTAACATTAACAGTAGACGACAATGTACAGTAAGGGCCAAAGAATTAGAAGATATAAAGAGAAAAGTGATATGTTATAAGTACATAATATAAGATGGTATAAAAATGTTTTTGTTATATTTCGAATAAAGTTAAGGTTAACTGCGCTCTTCATAACGAAATGTCAATCCATTTTAGTTTCAATTTATGTCATAATAATAAGCATTATGAAAATAGATATATGGAATAAAAATAAGAAAAACGCATCGAATTATAGGAGTGGCTTCCACACGGTTGAGTCGAAAACAATTTGTGACGCTCGTTGGCCATCTTTCAGAGATAATGGATGTCAAAACAGGTGTTCCCCAGGGATCGGTCCTGGGTCTGTCATTTTTTCCTTCGCCTCGGTCAGCTGGTAGGCTCAGCTCCATACTCTTTCAAGGTATAAAAGTTTAAAGGTCGCTCATGAATGGCAGAAGCAAGGTACAGTGACATTGCCTTAGCAATCAGGACAATGCCCTACAGACTGACCATATATGGCCAGCGCCCAAGCTTCCTCTCCACTCAAGCTAGTACCAGGGAGGGCCAGGTAGTGGCTGCTGATGACAGCAGATAGACCTATAGGCTCCCCCAAACCCCCTAACCTTAGCTCACAAGGATGGTAAGGTTGCAGACACTAATGGCACTAGCAAGTCTGAGCGGGACTCGAACCCCCGACTGGCAAACACCAGACAGAGACGTTACCAATCAGGACACAGTCATGAAAATATCTACTCCCTCTGTATTACACTAACCGCTGATTTAACTCATTTAAAAAACTGGCTAATAGCAAGTAATTCAACCTTAAATGAAAGAAGGGCGTACTTCATAGTCTTCTCTCTGGGTAGAGTTCCAGATCACATAAAGGTTGCTATAGGAAATCACACTCTTGACCAGAAGTCCAGTGGTAGATTCTTAGGGGGTAATGCTTGATAATAAACTATCTTTTAGTGAGCATGTTACTCTGACAGTTAATAAACTTGCCAAAGGAATGGGTATCATATATAGATTAAGAGAGTATTTCCATTTATATATTATAAAACTATTGTATCACTCGTTAGTATCTCCTCAAATAGATTACTGCATTACGTAAAAAAAAAAAAAAAACTGGTAAGAATCATAAGCTCCAGTGATTACTTAGCTCATACATCTCTCTCTCTCTCTCTCTCTCTCTCTCTCTCTCTCTCTCTCTCTCTCTCTCTCTCTCTCTCTCTCTCTCTCTCTCTCTCGATATTAATAATAATAATAATAATAATAATAATAATAATAATAATAATCTTTATTTCAGCAAAAGCCATATACAGAGTTACAATAAGGGTACAGTGATCTTACACTTTTGATATCAGTAATGAAAAAAAGATGAGATATGCAATAATATCAGTGATATATTATAAACATCAATTAGCAGGTTGATCACAGAGTTCTAAGGTCTGGGTAACAAAATCACAATAGAATTAACGCTTAACAATGATGATATCATACATATCAGCAAACAAAAAGAGGGGAGAAAGAAAAAAAAAATGGAGATGACAATGATAAATATGTTGGAACAGAATTTGCTTGTATAATGAAAGAACACTGGAAAAAAAAAATCTAGTCACTGAGCAGGTGGTGTGAGGGAAATACAGGACATCCAGACAACAAAGATGTAACATAATAAAACACGTTATCATAACATTACTGGGTATTATACCAAAGTTATTTAGTGATTAAGATTTGGCATATCCACACTATCAAATATTAGTGAATACAATTCATTGTACTGACGCTTCCGTATTCCAGGTTTCCCACATTTTGGATTTTATTCTCGCTGCACTTGCAAGCACATTTTGAATTAGGGGATTTTCACTAGATCGTAGGCGGGAGGTGAGACTTACTATAGAGCGACGAATGATGGTTTTTAGCCATATATATATACATATATATATATATATATATATATATATATATATATATATATATATATATATATATATATATATATATATATATATATATATGAAGATTCCTGCAGGAAACATAATGACGCCACCAAGACTATCGCCTTCAATGAAAATTATATATATATATATATATATATATATATATATATATATATATATATGTATATATATATATATATGTATATATATGTATATATATATATATATATATATATATATATATATATATGATATACTTCTGAAGAAGTAACACGAAACTTATCAGGCCTTAATCTTATATTTCCTATTTTCATTTTCCCTGTGGTTCTTTTGCATATATATATATATATATATATATATATATATATATATATATATATATATATATATATATATGGCTTTAAAAATGGATGACGATATTCAAAAGAAATTTGTAAATATGTAATTATTTTCGATAGAAAAATTAATTTCGAAACCTTACATTTTACTTATATTGCATTAAAGATTATTATTATTATTATCATTATTATTATTATTATTATATTAATTATTATAATAATTATTATTACTACTACTACTACTACTACTACTACTACTACTACTACTACTACTACTACTGCTACTTCTACTACTACTACTACTACTACTACTACTACTAATAATAATAATAATTATAATAATAATAATAATAATAATATTATTATTATTATTATTATCATTATGATGATGATGATGATGATGATGGTAACATCGTCTGCTGAATGGAGAGGAGAGAATTGTCAGGGAGATTTGCGGATGGCTTTGGTGATTCCAAAATGTCTCCAGGAATCTGGAAGTCTTCGGAGGGCTCCGGGCTCTTAAATTTCATCAAAGATTATTATTATTATTATTATTATTATTATTATTATTATTATTATTATTATTATTATTATCAATTATTGTTATTATTATTATCAAGTTAACACCGTCTTCTGAACGAAGAGGAAAATATCCGGGAAATCTATCGATGGAGTTGATGATTCTAAATGTCTTCAGGAATTCTGAAGTCTTCGGCGGGATCGTTTAGTACCAAGAACACTTTCCTGAAAATATAGCTAATACACGCTCAGGATCTGCATCATTGAATATGATTTTCAAAGCAAACAAAGTGAGCAGAATGTGGATGGATATCATCAGAAATCTTACAGGAAGATTCAACTGGCCTCAACAGGCAGGTTCGGCCCTTCTGGAGCAGAATCTTGCATGCGAGGACATGACGGTACAACTTCAGGGACAGCTGCGAACTCTCCAGGAGTCGTGGATCTTCAAATGGTTTTCGTGGCTACTCCCAGAGGCGCCGCGCTTTGAAGATTGCCGGGCAGTCGCCTCTCAGGATGGATTCCTCGGCAGGTGGCTGCAACGCTGTCCTTGGATAGGGGGCTGGTGGAAAACCCGCGAGGAACTACAGCGGTGCGAACTAGGATTGCACCAGATGGAGAGAGAAACTTTAAGATTCAAAGATGAATTGAAATCAACTTGGTTCGTTGGCAAGCTTCTCTCCGAATTTGACTTGGGAGAAATGAAGGAAGTCGTTTCGAATGGAAACCAGAACCTTTACATCGGCATAGTAGCTGCTGCTTCCGTCATTTTCGGCGGAATTATGCTAGCTCGAAGGAGGATGGCTGGAAACGATGTGGACGACAACTCTCTTGAAGAATATGTTCCAGAAATGGAAAATGGATGCGATCTATTGGAACTCAAAATGGAAGACGAAGATCGGACTACTTTCTTGCAAAATCTTGAGGATGAAAATTATAAGTTACATGGGCAACTAAATGAACTGAGAAGTATTGTAGATGAATTGAATAGAGCGAAAGAGACTCAAGAAAAGATGACATTTGAGAAGGCATCTGAATACCAGAAACTGGAAGCTGAATGCGTCGAAAAAATCCTTCGGATGAAAGAACTGGAAACTTTGTTGGAAAATCTTAAAGTAAAGAATGAAGAAATTAAGAAAAATGAAAATGAGAAAACGGAACAAATAAAGAAATTGAAACGTGATGTTGATGAATTGAAGGATGAAAAGAAGAAACTTGAATCTGAATGCGTCGGAAAAGACCTTAAAATGAAGGAACATAAAAATTTGGTGAAAATTCTCAAAGAGGAAAATGAGCAAAGCAAGAAAGCACTGAGTGAGGAAACGGAACAAGTTAATAATTTGAAACTTGAAGTTGAAACTCTGAAGGAAGAAAAGAATAAACTTGAATCTGAATGCGTCGGAAAAGACCTTAAAATGAAGGAACATGAAAATTTGGTGAAAATTCTCAAAGAGGAAAATGAGCAAAGCAAGAAAGCACTGAGTGAGGAAACGGAACAAGTTAATAATTTGAAACTTGAAGTTGAAACTCTGAAGGAAGAAAAGAAGAAACTTGAATCTGAATGCGTCGGAAAAGACCTTAAAATGAAGGAACATGAAAATTTGGTGAAAATTCTCAAAGAGGAAAATGAGCAAAGCAAGAAAGCACTGAGTGAGGAAACGGAACAAGTTAATAATTTGAAACGGGAAGTTGAAGAACTGAAGAACGAAAAGGACGAACAAAAAGCTGATTTGCTGCGTGACTATGAAAAACTGGAATTTGTGTGCAAAATAAAAGACCTGGAGATACTGCAAGAGAAAAAGATTGTGGAAGAGTTTAAAACTGAAAATGAAGAACTGAAGAGGGCGCAGAGTAAGAAAACAGAGCAACTAAATAAATTGAAAAGTGAAGTTAACGAATTGAAGATAGAAAAGGAGAAACTGAAAGCTAAGCCAGAAATTCCTAACACTGAGAATAAGGATGAACATGAGAGGCGAAGATTATTGATGGCTGGATTATTTGCGCAGATGAGTAACACGCCCAAAGAGGCGTTAAATATTTTCACCGAGGCCTTGACCATGAAGACGGACAACGAAGAAGAAACAGCTCTTCTCCATTTCCTTCGTGCTGAAGCGAACGCAGCCACTGAGACGCCTCATGATATGGATATTGTATTAGACTGTTCCAAGGCTATAGAGAAAGGTCTTAAAGGGTGGAAAGCGTTCATGTTACGAGGAAGGCACCTCGTTAAACTTGGCATTTTCGACGCTGCCCTGAAGGACTTCGAAACGGTGAAACTAAAGAAATCTGAGAATTTCTTAAAAATCATAGACGATACTAAAGCACTACAGAAGCAGTGGGAAGACAAGGGTCACTATGAGGTTCTGGGTTTGGAACAGGCAGCCACAAAGGCAGAAATCATAAAATCCTTCAGGGCCTTGTCCATGATGTTCCACCCAGACAGACATCGGGACAAACCCGAATTCCTACAGGAAGCATTCGAGAAGAAGTACAAAAAGGTGGTTAATGCTAAATTGATTCTGGCGGACGAAAGCAACCGAAGAGATTATGATGAAGAGCTACGCCATCAGAAGGAAAATGATCAATGGGAAAGGCATGGTGGCCAGTGGTATCACCAGGAGCCACCAAAGCATCAGTCAGGGCAGTGGAACCAACAACGGCAGTACAATCGATGGGAACATCGGCAGTACAATCAAGGACCCAGAAGGGAAGAGCATCGGCAGTACAACAAGGGAGGACCAAGAAGGGAACATCATCAGAGGAACGACTATCAATACTATTATTAAGGCGTTCGCGTTATATAAGGGGAAAACCATTGCAGTTTAGTGCTGTGAACAAAAAAAATTGAAAATAAAAAAAAATGTAAAAAATAAAAACTGAAAAACTAAGAAAAAAATACAAAAAGAAAATAAAAAAATATATATATATATAATATATATATAATGGAAAAATATTTTCAGTATAAGTTTCAGTTGATTTTTGCAGTTTAGTGCTGTGAACATACAAAAAAAAAAAAATAAAAAAAATAAAAAAAAAAAAACGTAGTGGGAAAAATATTTTCAGTATAAGTTTCAGTTGAGTTTTTAGAAAATGATTCCGGCCTTCCTGGTGCAAATGAAATATTCTACGAGATGGACTCAACAGAGGGAAGAAGTCTCACTTGCTTTGGAATGCACTGTTCCTTGACAAAGATTCACCTGTACTGTTTCTTTGTCAGGTGGACGGATGCAGAAGAAACAAGTCTGACTTCTTTTGGTACGCTGTTTCCCCTTAAGAAGATTCCATTACGCTGGGATAGTGGATCAGGAATAGGTTTAGTGATGTGACAAAAGAAAAAAAAACAACCTAGTATAAGTTTCAGTTGAGTTTTGCAGTTTACTGCTGTAAAAAAAAAAAAAAAAAAAAAAAAAAACCTAGTATAAGTTTCAGTTGAGTTTTGCAGTTTACTGCTGTAAAAAAAAAAAAAAAACCTAGTATAAGTTTCAGTTGAGTTTTGCAGTTTACTGCTGTAAAAAAAAAAAAAAAAAACCTAGTATAAGTTTCAGTTGAGTTTTGCAGTTTACTGCTGTAAAAAAAAAGAAAAAAAAAAAAGAAGAAACGGTCTCAGCAGAGGGAAGAAGTGACACTTGCTTTCGAATGCACTGCTCCTTGACAAAGATTCACTTGTACTGTTTCTTTGTCAAGTGTACAGATGCTGAAGAAACAAGTCTGACTTCTTCTTTTAGTACGCTGTTTCCTCAAGAAGTTTCCATTGTTCTGGAATAGTGAATCAGGAATATGTTTAGTGACATGACGCGAACATTAAAAAAAAAAAAAAAAAGAGAAAAAAAAACTAGTATAATTTTCAGTTGAGTTTTGCAGTTTACTGCTGTAAAAAAAAAAAAAAAAAAGAATAAATGGACTCAGCAGAGGGAAGAAGTCACACTTGCTTTGGAATGCACTGTTCCTTGACAAAGATTCACCTGTACTGTTTCTTTGTCAGGTGGACGGATGCAGAAGAAACAAGTCTGACTTCTTTTGGTACGCTGTTTCCCCTTAAGAAGATTCCATTGCGCTGGGATAGTGGACCAGGAATAGGTTTAGTGATGTGACAAAAGAAAAAAAGAAAAAAACCTAGCATTAGTTTAGTTGAGTTTTGCAGTTTACTGCTGTAAAAAAAAAAAAAAAACTTGTATAAGTTTCAGTTGAGTTTTGCAGTTTACTGCTGTAAAAAAAAAAAAAAAAAAAAAAACCTAGTATAAGTTTCAGTTGAGTTTTGCAGTTTACTGCTGTAAAAAAAAAAAAAAAACCTAGTATAAGTTTCAGTTGAGTTTTGCAGTTAACTGCTGTAGAAAAAAACAAAAACAAAAAAAAACCTAGTATAAGTTTCAGTTGAGTTTTGCAGTTAACTGCTGTAAAAAAAAGAAAAAAAAAAACCTAGCATAAGTTTCAGTTAAGTTTTGCAGTTTACTGCTGTAAAAAAAAAACCTAGTATAAGTTTCAGTTGAGTCTTGCAGTTTACTGCTGTAAAAAAAAAAACAACCTAGTATAAGTTTCAGTTGAGTTTTGCAGTTTACTGCTGTAAAAAAAAAAAAAAAAAAAAAAAAAAAAAAAACCTAGCATAAGTTTCAGTTGAGTTTTGCAGTTTACTGCTGTAAAAAAAAAAACCTAGCATAAGTTTCAGTTAAGTTTTGCAGTTTACTGCTGTAAAAAAAAAAAAACCTAGTATAAGTTTCAGTTGAGTTTTGCAGTTTACTGCTGTAAAAAAAAAAAAAACCTAGTATAAGTTTCAGTTGAGTTTTGCAGTTTACTGCTGTAAAAAAAAAATAAACCTAGCATAAGATTCAGTTAGAGTTTTGCAGTTAACTGCTGTAAGAAAAAATTAAAAAAAAACCTAGTATAAGTTTCAGTTGAGTTTTGCAGTTTACTGCTGTAAAGAAAAAAAAAACCTAGTATAAGTTTCAGTTGAGTTTTGCAGTTAACTGCTGTAAAAAAAAAAAAAAAACCTAGTATAAGTTTCAGTTGAGTTTTGCAGTTTACTGCTGTAAAAAAAAAAAAAAAAAAAAAAAAAAAACCTAGTATAAGTTTCAGTTGAGTTTTGCAGTTTACTGCTGTAAAAAAAAAAAACCTAGTATAAGTTTCAGTTGAGTTTTGCAGTTAACTGCTGTAAAAAAAAAAAAAAAAAAAAAAAAAACCTAGTATAAGTTTCAGTTGAGTTTTGCAGTTAACTGCTGTAAAAAAAAGAAAAAAAAAACCTAGCATAAGTTTCAGTTAAGTTTTGCAGTTTACTGCTGTAAAAAAAAACCTAGTATAAGTTTCAGTTGAGTTTTGCAGTTTACTGCTGTAAAAAAAAAAAAAAAAACCTAGTATAAGTTTCAGTTGAGTTTTGCAGTTTACTGCTGTAAAAAAAAAAAAAAACCTAGTATAAGTTTCAGTTGAGTTTTGCAGTTTACTGCTGTAAAAAAAAAAAAAAAAAAAAAAAAAAACCTAGCATAAGTTTCAGTTGAGTTTTGCAGTTTACTGCTGTAAAAAAAAAAAACCTAGCATAAGTTTCAGTTAAGTTTTGCAGTTTACTGCTGTAAAAAAAAAAACCTAGTATAAGTTTCAGTTGAGTTTTGCAGTTTACTGCTGTAAAAAAAAAAAAAACCTAGTATAAGTTTCACTTGAGTTTTGCAGTTTACTGCTGTAAAAAAAAAAATAAACCTAGCATAAGATTCAGTTAGAGTTTTGCAGTTAACTGCTGTAAGAAAAAATAAAAAAAAAACCTAGTATAAGTTTCAGTTGAGTTTTGCAGTTTACTGCTGTACAAAAAAAAAAACCTAGTATAAGTTTCAGTTGAGTTTTGCAGTTAACTGGTGTAAAAAAAAAAAAAACCTAGTATAAGTTTCAGTTGAGTTTTGCAGTTTACTGCTGTAAAAAAAAAAAAAAAAAAAAAAAAACCTAGTTTACTTTTCAGTTGAGTTTTTCAGTTTGCTGCTGTCAGAAAAAAAAAGAAAAAAAAAGAAGAAATGGTCTCAGCAGAGGGAAGAAGTGACACTTGCTTTCGAATGCACTGCTCCTTGACAAAGATTCACTTGTACTGTTTCTTTGTCAAGTGTACAGATGCTGAAGAAACAAGTCTGACTTCTTCTTTTAGTACGCTGTTTCCTCAAGAAGTTTCCATTGTTCTGGAATAGTGAATCAGGAATGTTTAGTGACATGACGCGAACATTAAAAAAAAAAAAAAAAAAAAAATATATAATTTTCAGTAGTTTTTTGAAGTTTATTGCTGGAAAAAAAAAGGTTTGCAGTTTGCTGCTGTAAAAAAAAAAAAAAAAAAAAAAAAAAAAAAAAAAAAAAACCTAGTATAAGTTTCACTTGAGTTTTGCAGTTTACTGCTGTAAAAAAAAAAAAAAAAAAAAAAACCTAGTATAAGTTTCAGTTGAGCTTCGCAGTTTACTGCTGTGAAAAAAAAGAAAAAAAAAACCTAGTATAAGTTTCAGTTGAGTTTTGCAGTTTACTGCTGTAAAAAAAAGAAAGAAAAAAAAACCTGGTATAAGTTTCAGTTGAGTTTTGCAGTTTACTGCTGTAAAAAAAAAGATAAAACAAAAAAACCTAATATAAGTTTCAGTTGAGTTTTGCAGTTAACTGCTGTAAAAAAAAAAAAAAAAAAAAAAAAAAAAAAAAAACCTAGTATAAGTTTCAGTTGAGTTTTGCAGTTTACTGCTGTAAAAAAAGAAAAAACCTAGTATAAGTTTCAGTTGAGTTTTGCAGTTTACTGCTGTATAAAAAAAGAAGAAGAAAAGAAAAAACCTGGTATAAGTTTCAGTTGAGTTTTGCAGTTTACTGCTGTAAAAAAAAAGAAAAAAGAAAAAAAAAACCTAGTATAAGTTTCAGTTGAGTTTTGCAGTTAACTGCTGTAAAAAAAAAAAACCTAGAATAAGTTTCAGTTGAGTTTTGCAGTTTACTGCTGTACAAAAAAAAAAAACTAGCATAAGTTTCAGTTGAGTTTTGCAGTTTACTGCTGTAAAAAATAAACCTAGTATAAGTTTCAGTTGAGTTTTGCAGTTTACTGCTGTAAAAAGAAAAAAAAAACCTAGTATAAGTTTCAGTTGAGTTTTGCAGTTTGCTGCTGTAAAAAAAAAAGAAAAAAAAACCCTAGTATAAGTTTCAGTTGAGTTTTTCAGTTTACTGCTGTAAAAAAAAGAAAAAAAAAAAACCTAGTATAAGTTTCAGTTAAGTTTTGCAGTTTACTGCTGTAAAAAAAAAAGAAAAAAAACCCTAGTATAAGTTTCAGTTGAGTTTTGCAGTTTACAGCTGTAAAAAAAAAAAAAAAAAAAAAAAAAACAAGTTTCAGTTGAGTTTTGCAGTTTACTACTGTAAAACAAAAAATAATAATAAAAAAAAACCTAGTGTAAGTTTCAGTTGAGTTTTGCAGTTTACTGCTGTAAAAAAAGAGAATAAAAAAAATAAAGAAAAAAAAACTTATAAGTTTCAGTCGAGTTTTGCAGTTTACTGCTGTAAAAAAAAAAGAAAGAAAAAAAACTAGTATAAGTTTCAGTTGAGTTTTGCAGTTTACTGCTGTAAAAAAAAAAACTAGTATAAGTTTCAGTTGAGTTTTGCAGTTTACTGCTGTAAGAAAAAAAAAAAAAACCTAGTATGAGTTTCAGTTGAGTTTTGCAGTTTTCTGCTGTAAAAAAAACCTAGTATAAGTTTCAGTTGAGTTTTGCAGTTTACTGCTGTAAAAAGAAAAAAGAAAAAAAAAACCTAGTATAAGTTTCAGTTGAGTTTTGCAGTTTACTGCTGTAAAAAGAAAAAAAAAACTTAGTATAAGTTTCAGTTGAGTTTTGCAGTTTACTGCTGTAAAAAAAAAAAAAAAAACCTAGTATGTTTCATTTGAGTTTTGCAGTTTACTGCTGTAGAAAAAAAAAGAAAAAAAAAACTTGTAAGTTTCAGTTGAGTTTTGCAGTTTACTGCTGAAAAAAAAAAAAAAAAAAAAACCTAGTATAAGTTTCAGTTGAGTTTTGCAGTTTACTGCTGTAAAAAAAAAAAAAAAAAAAAAAACTATTATAAGTTTCAGTTGAGTTTTGCAGTTTGCTGCTGTAAAAAAAAGAAAAAAAAGAAAAAAACCCTAATATAAGTTTCAGTTGAGTTTTTCAGTTTACTGCTTTAAAAAAAAAAGAAAAAGAAAGAAAAAAAAAACCTAGTATTAGTTTCAGTTGAGTTTTGCAGTTTACTGCTGTAAAAAAAAAAAAAAAAAAAAAAAAAAAAAAAAAAAAAAAAACTAGTATAAGTTTCAGTTAAGTTTTGCAGTTTACTGCTGTAAAAAAAAAAAGAAAAAAAAAACCTAGTATAAGTTTCAGTTGAGTTTTGCAGTTTACTGCTGTAAAAAAAAAGAAGAAGAAAAGAAAAAACCTGGTATAAGTTTCAGTTGAGTTTTGCAGTTTACTGCTGTAAAAAAAAAAAAAAAAAAAAAAAAAAAAAAAAAAAAAAAAAACCTAGTATAAGTTTCAGTTAAGTTTTGCAGTTTACAGCTGTAAAAAAAAAAAAAAAAAAAAAAAAACCTAGTATAAGTTTCAGTTGAGTTTTGCAGTTTACTGCTGTAAAAAAAAAAAAAAACCTAGCATAAGTTTCAGTTGAGTTTTGCAGTTTACTGCTGTAAAAAAAAAGAAGAAAAGAAAAAACCTGGTATAAGTTTCAGTTGAGTTTTGCAGTTTACTGTTGTAAAAAAAAGAAAAAAGAAAAAACAAACCTAGTATAAGTTTCAGTGAGTTTTGCAGTTTACTGCTGTAAAAAAAAAGAAAAAAAAAACCCTAGTATAAGTTTCAGTTGAGTTTTGCAGTTTACAGCTGTAAAAAAAAAACTATAAGTTTCAGTTGAGTTTTGCAGTTTACTGCTGTAAAAAAAGAGAATAAAAAAAATAAAGAAAAAAAAACTTATAAGTTTCAGTCGAGTTTTGCAGTTTACTGCTGTAAAAAAAAAAAAAAAAAAAAAAAAAAAAAACTAGTATAAGTTTCAGTTGAGTTTTGCAGTTTACTGCTGTAAAAAAAAAACTAGTATAAGTTTCAGTTGAGTTTTGCAGTTTACTGCTGTAAAAAAAAAAGAATAAAAAATAAAAACCTAGTATAAGTTTCAGTTGAGTTTTGCAGTTTACTGCTGTAAAAAGAAAAAAGAAAGAAAAAAAAAACCTAGTATAAGTTTCAGTTGAGTTTTGCTGTTTACTGCTGTAAAAAAAAAAAAAAAAAAAAAAAAAAAAAAAAAAAAAAACCTAGCATGTTTCATTTGAGTTTTGCAGTTTACTGCTGAAAAAAAAAACAAGTTTCAGTTGAGTTTTGCAGTTTACTGCTGTAAAAAAAAAAAAAAAAAAAAAAAAAAAAAAAAAAAAAACCTAGTATAAGTTTCAGTTGAGTTTTGCAGTTTACTGCTGTAAAAAAAAAGAAAAAAAAACTATTATAAGTTTCAGTTGAGTTTTGCAGTTTGGTGCTGTAAAAAAAAGAGAAAAAAAAGAAAAAAAAAGCCTAGTATAAGTTTCAGTTGAGTTTTGCAGTTTACTGCTGTAAAAAAAAAAAAAAAAAAAAAAAAAAAAAAAAAACCTAGTATAAGTTTCAGTTAAGTTTTGCAGTTTACTGCTGTAAAAAAAAAAAAAGAAAAAAAAACCTAGTATAAGTTTCAGTTGAGTTTTGCAGTTTACTGCTGTAAAAAAAAAAAAAGAAAAAACCTAGTATAAGTTTCAGTTGAGTTTTGCAGTTTACTGCTGTAAAAAAAAAAGAAGAAGAAAAGAAAAAACCTGGTATAAGTTTCAGTTGAGTTTTGCAGTTTACTGCTGTAAAAAAAAAAAAAAAAAAAAAAAAAAAAAAAAAAAAAAAACCTAGTATAAGTTTCTGTTGAGTTTTGCAGTTTACTGCTGTAAAAAAAAAAAAAAAAAAAAAAAAAAAAAACCTAGTATAGGTTTCAGTTGAGTTTTGCAGTTTACTGCTGTAAAAAAAAGAAGAAGAAAAGAAAAAAAACTGGTATAAGTTTCAGTTGAGTTTTGCAGTTTACTGCTGTAAAACAAAAAATAAAAAAAAACTCTAGTATAAGTTTCAGTTGAGTTTTGCAGTTTACTGCTGTAAAAAAAGAGAATAAAAAAAATAAAGAAAAAAAAACTTATAAGTTTCAGTCGAGTTTAGCAGTTTACTGCTAAAAAAAAAAAAAGAAAAAAAAAAAACTAGTATAAGTTTCAGTTGTTTTGCAGTTTACTGCTGTAAAAAAAAAAAACCTAGTATAAGTTTTAGTTGAGTTTTGCAGTTTACTGCTGTAATAAAAAAAAACCCTAGTATAAGTTTCAGTTGAGTTTTGCAGTTTACTGCTGTAAAAAAAAAAAAAAAAAAAAAAAAAAAAAAAAAAAAAAAAAAGTTTCAGTTTTCAGTTGAGTTTTGCAGTTTACTGCTTTAGAAAAAAAAAACCTAGTATAAGTTTCAGTTGAGTTTTGCAGTTTACTGCTGTAAAAAAAAAAATAAAAAAATAAAAAAATAAAAAACCTAGTATAAGTTTCAGTTGAGTTTTGCAGTTTACTGCTGTAAAAAAAAAATAAAAAAATAAAAAAATAAAAAAACCTAGTATAAGTTTCAGTTGAGTTTTGCAGTTTACTGCTGTAAAAAAAAGAAAAAAAAACCTAGTATAAGTTTCAGTTGAGTTTTGCAGTTTATTGCTAGAAAAAAAAGTTTTGCAGTTTAAAAAAAAAACCCTAGTATAAGTTTCAGTTGAGTTTTG